>NC_065588.1:83618000-83964000 GCF_024542745.1 Macaca thibetana thibetana
TACATGTATAGTGCCTGGCAAAGAGTGAGCAGGCTCAGCCAGGAGTTGTTTATAATCATCTCAAAGCACTGAAACACTCCTACTATAATGTAAAATTTAATTATAATATTCAATGTTTATACTAACAACAATGAAGATCTGAAAAATCGAATTGTTTATTAAACCAATATTCATTGTGCAACTATTATGTTTAGACACTGTGCTAAAATTTTGAAGTACAAAAGTAAACAAGACCCTCAAAGAGTCTACAAACTAAGATTATTTTTAAATTCTTATCAAAGAGGTTCACTTCTGTTTAAGCCGTCATCAGGTTAAACTGTAACTTGTGTTTGGAAGTAAGCAATGCTGTAAGATAGAAGTTGAAGAAGGTGAAAAGTTAGGGACTGGAGGACACCTAGAGGATTGCTAATGACAAGACTGGAAAGAATTATAGCAAAGCAGAAATAGAGACATAAATTAAAAGTAACTGATAAGTGAAGAGTTTGTTAATTTCCCCATTTGCAACCCTTTTGCATGGAAGCAAATTATAGAAAAAGCAATATTTCTGCAATTGTTCTTTTAACAGAGTAAATGGTGTCATTCTCACTAGTGTTCACATGATGCCTTGACTTAAAAAAATGGGCAACTGGTGAGGTTCGTACATTCTTTGGTTAAGATTTGGTGCAAATACGATCATGTATTATGCACTTGATCTGCATAGCAGCAATCATCAAAAATTTTAGCCAGTTAATGCAAGTATTTTCTATTTATGAAAAATGAAGTGAGTACTATAGTATGGTTCAATCATTACCTGAAATGTCTCCATCATCCACTGCTCCACACCTAACGATCCATCTTCACTCTCATTTGGTACTAAAGTTGCTATACAAAGGCACCTTTCCACTTTACAAAGTACATAGCTCTTTTTATTGTGCCCAACCACTTTCTTGGGCTTGATTTGGTAAATTGGTACACTGATAAATTTAAAATAAATCTAATACAATTCTGAAAATTCAGGAAAAATGGAAGATTTACTTGTTCTCTCTTTCCAGTTCCTATAAGAACCACAGTGCTTAGTGTCTTCAGTATGCATTAAATAATTCTGGAAGAACAAATAATCCACGCTTTCTATGGCAAGGAATCTACCTGTGTCTACCTGTGCCAAAGATACAGGGCCTTAATGCACTTTTGCCCTACCATGAACATCTTGACATTAAGTGAGAGGTACTCATATTCAGTTGATCCTGCACTTATTGATTTATGAGTAAGTTTGATCACCTAATTGAGCATGAACTTATTTAATATCTAATGAATGAAGACAGAACCTAAGGCCTAATTAATCATTTAAAGATGTATCTGTGAAATCACATTAGGTAGACAGTAGGTACACATCTTAGGGGCTCATGAGCATGCTGAGAGAGGAATAGAATTAGTTGCAAAAAGTCAAACTTGAAGTTTAGATTGAATTTTTAACAGTAAAAGTGATGAAGACAAATGCCTCAGTCAAACTAATTTACTAGAATATACTATTCCTGCTATGTGGGAATGAAGACATAATTGAGGTTTACACTATGCCAAAAGTCTTTATCAGGGAAGGATCCAAAAAGGAAAGGAAAGACTGGATACACTCCCAAAAAGTCCTGGTCTATGATTGAAGTGAGGCAGTTATTGAAACCTATCTGATATTGAAGAATCTATCAAACAAAACATTCTCTCTCTGCTTCCACATGTCTGATACATTTCTTCATCTGTACTTCACTTAGGTCGCTCTGAAAGTATGTATGTTTTTCCTATCAAAGTTTCTTCTTAAATAAATTAATGATTAGAGAAATGTATTTAAAAATTCATGCTTGTTAACATTTTTAAAATGTATTTTTTCATATGTGTTACTTGTTTGTATGGAATTGTTGCTAGGGTTGGCTTTATTTCAACTCCATTATAATTTTAAGCAAAATGTAAGCTCAGAGGGATTTTTCTTTTCTGTTTTCTGGTATGCAGTATCTATCTAAAATCACACAATTTAAAAACGAATTAGTTTGTCCAGGGTGTTAAAGTCAGCAGACACTGGGGAAAAAGCTAACCAATGAATATTCTAAAATAACCCCACCCATTCTGCAAGAGGATTAAAGCAAATTGGTCATCAATCTGTTTTTATACTCAATAAGAATGGGTGTCAGTAAATACAATTTTAAATCACAACTACTAATTCTTTAATCTTTGGGATCAATTTATGCAAAGAGGATAAAAAGTTTTCAGAGACACAGTGGGATACTCCAGCCTGTAAGAAAGCATTACCTTTGGATAAAAACCAATTGGTCATTAGCAGAAAACAGAATGCAATCCCAGAGCTAGAGTAGTATTTCAGATCCAATTTCTAGTTATCTCTTGAATATCTTTGCTGTCACTGAAAAATATGTTGGGAAATTCACAACATTGATCCGATGTTTGAAAACATTTTTCAGAATCTCGCTTAACAAAAAAGAATATAAAAAACTCCTTGAAATGCCATAATACTATTCCCCAACTGATATAGTTTTAGATGTTTGTAAACATTATTGCTCACAGACAGGTTTCAATGTGATTCAATGCTACAATGCACAACTGGCTCTTTTTCATAAAAATATTTTTGAACTTTTCATACTAATATAAAATCTATCTTTTAAGATGCGTATAGTTAGAAAAAATGTTCTCAAACCCAATCTCTTCTCTTCTGAACTCCTATTTAGCCTCTGCCACCCATTTCTCACTATCGCCATACAAATCTCTCTCTACTACAACCAAAAGAGCTCTTTTGTTTAAAAACAGCTCTGTTTTTCATACACCACACAGAATGTGTTCAATCACCAAAGGTATTTATTGAATGCCAGCTAGGTATCATGTACTGTGTAGGTTTGGGGACACTGGGGATAGATAAATATCAGTAAGGTTTAAAAGCCTAAATAGGCTTGATGATTTTCTATTGACTACTCACTCTTAGTTTGAAACACGCAAATCCAATTCCTAACCCAGCCAACTTCTGCAACTTGATTTCTTTCTTGATTCTACTTCATGCACTCAATTCTCCATTTACACTAAACTTCTACCATTCACTTGAATATTTCAAGCCCTTTTATTCCTCTGGGCTTTTGTCCACAATCTATTCCTCTCTTCCAAAATGAACTACATCCTTCTCAACCTGTCAGGTCATGTACTGCAAGACCAAGACAAATTTATATCCTAGTCAATAAAATATTTCCTATATCTTCTAGTAAGAGCCATTCACTTCCTTCTCTGAACTCCTAAAGTGCTTCATTCTTTTCTCATTCAGATTATTATTAAAATTATACTGCAGAGTTATATTTTTACAGAAAATTAGGAATGAAAATTTAAAAGAATATTTAAAATCTTAATGTTATAAAAAATAATGTAAAATAAATCTACTGCGGTTCATTCGACAAATATATTAATAGAAAGAAATGTGGTTGTTTTGTCTTTTCACAACAAAGTAGACTAGAGGGGTAGTGGAAAGATAATGGTTTACCTTGTGATAATATTGAAAAACTCATGCACCAAATGTAAAAGTGAGAAATAAAATAGCTTTGTACATTCATATATATAAATATGCATTTTTTCAAACAGTTATTTTTATAGAACATTGAAATTCCTGATACCCAGAGAGGCTAATATTAGCATATCAAAGAGGTAGAGGCTTGTTTTTTCAAATTATACTAGAACATTCAGAAAATGCTGTCACTCTTGTAGGCAAAAGTACTGGGGAAAAAAGTCCATTAAAATAAGTAAAGAGAAAGTTTAAAAGCAGGTATTTTCAAGTACATACATGTTAAAATAAATATATAGAAAGAGTTAATGCAAATGGACCACTAATGTATTTGATCATATTAATATCTCTGCCTGATGTGAGCAAAGAAAAATTAAAACTTAACAAAATTAAATAATCATATATATTGCAGTATAAAAGGAAGTTTAATGTATCAACTTGGCTATGCTGTAGCCCCCAGTTATTCAACCAAATACTAGCCTAGGTGTTAGTGTGAAGGCATTTCATATATGAGATTCAAGTCTACAAACAGTTGATCTTCAGTGGATTATTTTAGTTAATCTGTGTGGGCCTGATTCAATCAGTTGAAAGACTTTAAGAACAAAACTGAGGGTTCCCTGAGGAGGAAGAAACTGCCTGAGAATAGCCCATGCCCCATCATCCCCAGTTTTACCTTCTGCTCATGTCCCAGCATTCCAGTCTGCCCTTCCTAAAGACCAGCCTTAGGGCTTTCAAACTTGTATTGTCACCTCCCAAAATCATGTTAGCTAATTCCTTACAGTATGTATCTCCTACTGGTTCTGTTTCTCTGGTTGATCCCTGACTGATATATGGAGCATAGCATCTTGATATGTCATATTTATAATCTCTTTCAATCAGTACATAGTTATCAAGCAGTTATTTCAGTGTTATTGGCAAGTAATTGAATTCAGCTAATCTCTTGTCAGTTTTTGAGAAATCAATCTGTTCAGTCAAAATAGTTTTGCCTCCTGGATGAGTACTTTACCAAGGCCAAATTTCAACTCTCCATCTGGCCTCCTAACAACTTCTTCTTGTAGTATTTCTACTTTGAGCTGGCACATCTAGGTTCACCACAGAACATGTGATCTCTAACATATATCTCTTCTTCTCATCTTCCACATTAAATCCATCACTACTTATCAGTTTCAGAAGCCTATTTACAAAGGACTTAGGAAGCCCATATACAAAGGACTTAGAGGAGATTGTAGGCATAATTGTTGGGAGATGAGAAACTTGGTAGATAGTATGTTACATAGAAGTGAGAAAATAGCAGTATTGTAATTCCGAAAACAGCACACTAGTTCACTTCTTCCTATTTGCACTGCCATCTTCTTAGTTTATGGGATGCTTTAAATTATATCTTTGGTCTTACTTCCTCAGAGAAATCTTCACAGACTCTCCAATCCTCAGGTTCATTATAATGTCTTTCTAATTCATTACAGTGGCTTGCTTAACTCTCTTGGAAAGACCTGCAATTATCCTTTAATCTGCTTGGCAAAACTCATATTAACAGAGTTATGCTTGTGATTACTGTTTAATATCTCTCCTGTTAGTCAACCTTGATGAGTTCCATGTCAGAGCTGTTTGATTTGTCTTTCTTTCTTTTTTTATTTTAAACTTTTAAAAATCGAAGGATAATGTTCAGAAAGAAGAGTAAATATATTATAAATGTGGGGCATGATGCATTCTCTCATATAGAAGAGCTGTGTAACAATCACCAATATTTTTATTTTAGTTTATTACTAGCACTGAGAAAGTTCTCTTTATTCTCCATTCCTGTTTCTTTTTGTTCTTGCAAGGCCTAACTACCACTCTGAGTTTAACTGCATAGGTTATTTTGTCTCTTTTTGTGCTTTATATAAATAAAATGCTCTGTATTAGTCCATTTTCATGCTGCTGATAAAGACATACCCAAGACTGGGTAATTTATAAAGAAAAATATGTTTAACTGACTCACAGTTCCACGTGGCTGGGGAGGCCTCATGGATCACGGTGGAAGCCAAAAGCATATCTTACATGGTGGCAGGCAAGACAGAATGATAACCAAGCAAAAGCGGAAATCTCTTATAAAACCATCAGATCTCATGAGATTTATTCACTACCATGAGAATAATGTGGGGGAAACCAGCCCCATGACTCAGTTATCTCTCACCAGGACCCTCCCACAACATGTAGGAATTATGGTAGTTACAATTCAAGATGAGATTTGGGTGAGGCCACAGCCAAACCATATCATGCTCTAAAGTTGTTTCACCTTTCAACATGTATTTATAAGATTCATCCACACTACTGCATGTAATTGTTAACTTGTTTTCATTACAGAATAATATTCCACTGTATAAATAAAAAATAATTTATGCATCCATTCTACCAATGATAGACCTTTGGGTTATTTCCAGGGTTGGTTGTTATCAATAATATTGCTATAAACTTTATTACATGTCTATTCATGGGCATATGTCTGGATTTATTTTGGAAATATACCTAGGGTTAGAAATACTAGTCTATAGGGTGCATATATTTAGTCATAGGCAATATTGTCCCAAACAAGTTTTAAAAGTGGTTGTACTAATTTGAATTCTCACCGAACAGTTTCACTTTCTCCAAATGAGATTTCTTTACAAACATTTGAGATTTTCAGTCTTTTTCACTGTAGCTATTCTGATGGATATGTAGTAGAATATGATTATTGCTTTAATTTGAATTCCTTGATGATTAACATACTTAAACACCTTTTTGTACATTTATAGATATTTATATATTCTTTTTATCAAATATTTATTCACATTTTGCCTGTTTTCAGTTGATTTGTGTATGTTTTGATTGCATAAGATTTTGAAAAATACATATATTTTTCGATATATATTGAAATGTGTACTGACTATTTTTCCGTGCTATAGGATCTCTTTGCACTCTAGGAATTATGTTTTTGATGACCAGAAAACTTCTCTTAATATAGTTAAATATATTAATCTATTCTTATATAGCCAGTATTTTTGTGACTCCTTTAAGAAATCTTTGCCTACTCCAAGATTAAAAGATTATTTTATCTTTACTTCAAAAAGTTTTTTCCATTTACTTTTATAAATAGACTTGAAATTCATCTGTAATTGATTTTGCTTATTTAAGTTAGATGCTGTCTTTTTAATCACAGATGTATTTAAAGCACCTAGCAATAGATATTGAATTAATATATCTTAAATAACTGAATAAAGAGGCGAATGAAAATGTACGTTTGAGTTAGCTCCGAGAAAAAACAAAAGGTATGTAGGATAATGTGTATATAGTATACATTATAGATGGGATGTTCAAAATTCTCTTTCCAATCACATTATCCCTTCTCTAATACAAATATTAAATATTCATATCCTAGCTTCCATTGCAGCTGGAGAGGGGCATGTGACACTTTTTAAGTCAATGAAATATAAGAAGTCCACCGGTGGCATCGCTTTATTTTCTTCTTCCACCGGCCTGTAACAGGCACATGGATATGATGCCTGAGGGTACAGTAGCCATATTATTACCATGAGGCTACAAAAATGAGGACAAAAAGCAATAAGAACAGTATCTAAGAAAAAAAATCTAAGCAAAAATATGACAATAATCCTGGTCCCAATGATAACTGAACATCTACCCTAATCAATCCCTAAACTTTTTCTTATATATTACAAATAAATCCCATTTATGTCATTTGGTGACGCATGCGTGGGATTTTCTTATTTGCAACCAAAGGCATTCCTAAATGGAGCAGTCTAAGGAACCCATATACATTTCTTGTTTGACAATGCCATAATGTTTTAAAGGTGCATTTCCTCATCCACCATGAATGAAAGATAGTAGAAGAAATGTCCTTTCTCTCAGCTTATGCTGTGCTCTTGTGAGTCAGAAAGTCCTGACCTGAACATAAATATTGGCTCTGCAGTCTCTCTTTTGATAAATTTACTTAACATCCACTGGTTATTAATTTGCTTTCTGTCAAAGAATAATACAATATAGAAAAAACATCTTCCTTGAGAATTGTTTTGGAGAAAGGGTTATGATAATTTATGAAAGATACCTGACATAAGGCAAGTATTTGATATGTGTTAGGTATTTCTCCTCATTTTCAGTTATAAGTACATTTACAGTATGAACTTGAGAAAAGCATCAAGTAAATAACAGATAAAAACCAAGACTATTTTTGTCTTGGATAAGCTGTCATATTAATAAAGATATGCACTAGTAAAACATACGTTACCTCATAGACAAAAAAAGGGACAAGAATGTTTTCTGTTATTTATGATGTTAAATATTGTTCTTGGTAACCACAAACTTGAGTTATTACTTTGTGGCAATAATTTTATAAATTATCATGTCCTAAGAAAGTTTATGATGCTTTCAAATACATACAAGTTATTTTCAGAGAGTTGCATGTCTGATATTACCAGGAAATGTTTTCCATATTAACAGGAAAACAACTCTAATTGTTTGGTGGGAAGATGACTTATTTGCCCAAATATCTATAATCTTATGGGAAATGTTTTTTTAAGAATACTTTAATATTGTTTCTGAAGAAGGGAACAAGCATAACTTTGAGATTTATAATCTCCTATCTGTAATTTGTGTATGTGCCAATGCATTAACAAAAGCAAATTTATCTTTTTCAGGAAAAAAAATTGAGTCATAACTTAAATAGATTTATACTAATAGGGTACTCCATTGATTCAAATATTTGATTTGTTTTTCAGACAAGACAGACAAGTTAAGCAACAAAGAAAAATAGGGGTGATTTTCTAAAAAGACAAAAATGCACTTGAAATTGATAAAGCACCAATTTTAGATGGCATACAAAGCATTAAGAAGATTAAGGGAAAAGAGCAAAGAAATCAGCAAACCTTTACTCGACCTTTTAAAAATTTCATTAGGCTTAGAAATGTTCCCAAGGAAAAAAAAAAATAACAGATCCTTCTGCCTGTTGTTGTTGTTGTTGTTGTTTGAGAATAAATCAAGAAATTATATCCTAACCAGTTGAAGTTGTGCATTTCAGAAAATTGGTGAGCTGTAAGGGAGAAAATCCCGACAAAGCTTATTACTACACAGCCTAGTTATTTCAATATTGAAATAAGAAAGTCATACCAAATTTTAGTAGTTTTTAGAGAATATTATAGCAATCATATGCAAGGGACTTCAGAAGCTGTTTAAAAAGTATTATTAGTTTCCTACAGAAAATTCTGTCAGAAACTTTGAAAACTGAAAATAAAGCCAAAACTTTATAGTAGCCTATCAAGTGGTGCAATAGATATATATAATTCCTTAAAGCAAGCTAAGGTACCTGTAGAAATAACAGGGAATAAAAATAATATTTCACATTTAGTACTTGCTCTTGTTGAGGCACAGCTGGGTAATTACTCGGGTGAAACATGGAATAAAATGTCTTCTTTCTTTCTTCTTTCTTTCTTTCTTTCTTTCTTTCTTTCTTTCTTTCTTTCTTTCTTTCTTTCTTTCTTTCTTTCTCTTTCTTTCTTTCTTTCTTTCTCTTTCTTTCTTTCTTTTTCCTTCTCTTCTCTTCTCTCTTTTCTTTTCTTTTTTTTCTTTTCTTTTCTTGATGGAGCCTTGCTCTGTCACCAGGCTGGAGTGCAGTGATGTGATCTCAGCTCACTGAAACCTCTGCCTCCTAGGTTCAAGAGATTCTCCTGCCTCAGCCTCCCGAGTAGCTGGAACTATAGGCGTGTGCCACCACACCCAGCTAATATTTTGTATTTTTAGTAGAGATGGGGTTTCACCATGTTGGCTGGCATGGTCTTGATCTCTTGACCTCATGATCCACCTAGCTCAATACAATGCAATTTCTATAAAAATCTTAATATGAGGTCAGCTTATAGACAACAAACACACATCACACAAATTAACTGCGTAATGTCTTGGGACATGTCAAAACTTCCTGAAACTGTAAAAAGATGAGATCAAGCAATAAGTAGTTATCTTCAAGGAGAATCACAACACTAGGAGATGCACATGTAAAAACAATTGCAATTATAAATAAGAAGTACAAATAAGATATGTAAAAAATAAGTATACTTTATTTGGTTACATAAATAATTTAAAATCCAAATTCTTCTATGTGTTCCATTATTCCAACGCTGTTCCCCAGCTTCCTTGGCTGATAATAAGAGAAACATCGGTTATTATAAGGCTTCCCTTTTCCTAGTGTTTTATTAATACAAATCCAAGAGACATCTGTGTGCCACTGCATCACATTTCTGTATAAACCTTCTCAGCCAGTTTGTCAACCTCATTACTTAGGAACCAGGACCATTAGATGTACCCGTTGACCTCATGAGATGCTGCCGGGGATGGAAGCAAAATCTCTACAGGAAACTGAGTGCATTCTTCCTAGATTCAGCCTGGACACCCACAAGTCTAGTTGCCTGCAGAAGCACTGGCTCCTCGGTGGCTCAAGCCTGTAATCCCAGCACTTTGGGAGGCCGAGACGGGCGGATCACGAGGTCAGGAGATCGAGACCATCCTGGCTAACATGGTGAAACCCCGTCTCTACTAAAAAATAAAAAAAAAAAAAACTAGCCGGGCGAGGTGGTGGGCACCTGTAGTCCCAGCTACTCGGGAGGCTGAGGCAGGAGAATGGCGTAAACCCGGGAGGCGGAGCTTGCAGTGAGCTGAGATCCGGCCACTGCACTCCAGCCTGGGCGACAGAGCGAGACTCCGTCTCAAAAAAAAAAAAAAAAAAACAGAAATAATTTTCCTTTGTCAGATAAGTAGATTGCAAAAATTTTCTCCCATTCTCTAGATTGCCTGTTCACTCTGATGGTAGTTTCTTTTGCTGTGCAGAAGCTTTTAGTTTAATTAGATCCCATTTGTCAATTTTGGCTTTTGCTGCCGTTGCTTTTGGTGTTTTAGACATGAAGTCTTTGCCCATGCCTATGTCCTGAATAGTACTACCTAGGTTTTCCTCTAGGGTTTTTATGGTATTAGGTCTAACATTTAAGTCTCTAATCCATCTTGAATTAATTTTTGTATAAGGAGTAAGGAAAGGATCCAGTTTCAGCTTTCTACTTATGGCTAGCCAATTTTCCCAGCACCATTGATTAAATAGGGAATCCTTTCCCCATTTCTTGTTTCTCTCAGGTTTGTCAAAGATCAGATGGCTGTAGATGTGTGGTATTATTTCTGAGGACTCTGTTCTGTTCCATTGGTCTATATCTCTGTTTTGGTACCAGTACCATGCTGTTTTGGTTACTGTAGCCTTGTAGTATAGTTTGAAGTCAGGTAGCGTGATGCCTCCAGCTTTGTTCTTTTGACTTAGGATTGTCTTGGAGATGCGGGCTCTTTTTTGGTTCCATATGAACTTTAAAGCAGTTTTTTCCAATTCTGTGAGGAAACTCATTGGTAGCTTGATGGGGATGGCATTGAATCTATAAATAACCTTGGGCAGTATGGCCATTTTCACGATATTGATTCTTCCTATCCATGAGCATGGTATGTTCTTCCATTTGTTTGTGTCCTCTTTTATTTCACTGAGCAGTGGTTTGTAGTTCTCCTTGAAGAGGTCCTTTACATCCCTTGTAAGTTGGATTCCTAGGTATTTTATTCTCTTTGAAGCAATTGTGAATGGAAGTTCATTCATGATTTGGCTCTCTGTTTGTCTGTTACTGGTGTGTAATAATGCTTGTGATTTTTGCACATTAATTTTGTATCCTGAGACTTTGCTGAAGTTGCTTATCAGCTTAAGGAGAAAAATGCTTATCATCACTGGCCATCAGAGAAATGCAAATCAAAACCACAATGAGATACCATCTCACACCAGTTAGAATGGCGATCATTAAAAAGTCAGGAAACAACAGGTGCTGGAGAGGATGTGGAGAAATAGGAACACTTTTACACTGTTGGTGGGATTGTAAACTAGTTCAACCATTATGGAAAACAGTATGGCGATTCCTCAAGGATCTAGAACTAGATGTACCATATGACCCAGCCATCCCATTACTGGGTATATACCCAAAGGATTATAAATCATGCTGCTATAGAGACACATGCACACATATGTTTATTGCGGCACTATTCACAATAGCAAAGACTTGGAATCAACCCAAATGTCCATCAGTGACAGACTGGATTAAGAAAATGTGGCACATATACACCATGGAATACTATGCAGCCATAAAAAAGGATGAGTTTGTGTCCTTTGTAGGGACATGGATGCAGCTGGAAACCATCATTCTTAGCAAACTATCACAAGAACAGAAAACCAAACACCGCATGTTCTCACTCATAGGTGGGAACTGAACAATGAGATCACTTGGACTCGGGAAGGGGAACATCACATACTGGGGCCTATCATGGGGAGGGGGGAGGGGGGAGGGATTGCATTGGGAGTTATACCTGATGTAAATGACGAGTTGATGGGTGCTGACGAGTTGATGGGTGCAGCACACCAACATGGCACAAGTATACATATGTAACAAACCTGCACGTTATGCACATGTACCCTAGAACTTAAAGTATAATAATAATAATAAATAAATAAATAAAAGAGAGAAAAAAAAAAGAAAGGAATGCAATGATTTCTTAAATTTGAAAATGGAATAGAGATAGCAACAATTTTATAAATATGGATATGAGCTGGAAATAGAATGATATAAATAAAATATAAAAATTTTACATAAGCCTTCCAGAGGCTATATTAGCCAAACATTGTCTCCATGTAAGTTATTAGTTCTCTAAAAATAATTATAGTATAAATTGATTATTTTTAAAATTTTAATTCATGTAATAGAGCTTACTCTATGCTTAAGTGTTTTACAAATTTTCACAATAATCTATGATGTAAGGGCTTTTATTATTGCTTGTTCCTTCCTCAAACATTCATGGTAGTCACTAGAGATGTCCACAAATATTCTGATATTTCTCCCTCTAAGCACATGGTAAGCTGGAAACAAACAAGTTACCTGTTTGGCCACAGAAATATGTGCAGAAGTGGTATCTGTGATTTCCATGAAAAAAACTGAAATATTTCTGTGTGATTCTCAACATCCCCTTCCCAATGCCTTGATGATTATAGAAACACTTATCAAGATGGCATTTTCATGAACCTAAGTATCAGAGTAACCAACAGTAAAGCCCACACGCGAAACAGCTAGAGTAAATTTGGAAATAAAAGTGTGTTGAGTGACTGAAAAAAAAAAAAAAAAGAAATAATTTTCCTTCAAAAACAGTGAGCATTTAGATTGACCTGAGGGATTAAATAACCTGGACAATGAACTCCCATGACACAAGTTTACCTATATAACAAATCCTGCACTTGTACCCCTGAACTGAATACAAGAAGAATAATACAATTTTTTTAATTCAAAAAACCCACAAAAACAATGAGCAGAGCCTCTAAGATGGTACAGCTTTTCAAAAGCTTAGGAGGAGAAAAAAAGACTGCCTTCATTCTCTTTTTGATTTTGACTGTGAAAACTCTTTGACAAACAAAAATACAAACTCCACAGTTTTACCTTTGGATTGGCAGAGGAAAAAAAGTAAGAGAGAAAAACAAAAGTCCAAGAATTAAGCTTCTAGTATTTCCCTGGTAGCTTCTGACTAGCCCAGCTGACCTAAAGTTTATAGATTAATTGGTTCTATGCAAGATATAGAAGATATCAACAAATAATAATTCAAGTGAAGGAGAGAACATTGGAGACCTATGTATAAATAAGGAGATCTAGAAGCCATTCTCATCAGTGGGTAAATTAGAAAAATACAACTTCACCTGTAGAGGGAGATGTTGGAGATGTCCTGACTGTTTCATTTTGGCTATGCATTGAGAGAAAAGAGGAAAGAAAGGAAAGGAAAGGAAAGGAGAGGAAAGGAGAGGAGAGGAGAGGAGAGGAAGGAAGGAAGGAGAGGGAAGGAGGGAGGGAGGAAGGAAGGAAGGAAGGAGAAAGAAAAAGAAAGAAAGAAAGAAAGAAAGAAAGAAAGAAGGAAGGAAGGAAGGAAGGAAGGAAGGAAGGAAGGAAGGAAGGAAGGAAGGAAGGAAGGAAAGAAAGAAGGAAAGAAAGAAAGACAGACGGAAGGAGAAAGAAAGGAAGAAGGAAGGAAGTCTCTTCTAAGACTATCTAACCACAAACCATAGTTGCAGCATGTGACCATAAATCCAAGCATGTAATTTACTTTTAAAAAGCTCCAGTGAGGTAGTACATCATGGGGACTGAACAGAACTGAGAAATATTCTCTTCGAAAAAAGGATGTTAAACCCAAATTATTCCTACATATAATGTTCCAAGAAATATTAGCTTATAATGACAAATTTTCCAAAAATATTAAGATGACAAATGATCCAGAATGATCTAAAATAGAAAATAGGTGTGGAATCAAACTCAAGGACACTGGAGATAGCAAAACTATCAAATAAATAATGCAAAGGTAAGCATGCTAAAAATGTTTAAATTACAAAAAGAGAATAGACTGTAAGATTAATTAACAACAACATTGCCATAGTTGACAAGAAAGATTGAAAAAATAAGTAAATAATTCTCATATAATTAAAAAAATACATAGTGATTTTAATTAGAAACTCAATAGATGATTTAAATAGACATAGATGAAGAGAGAACATTAGAAAATGGATATAGATCTGTCTGAAGAAATTACCCCTAATAAAGCACAGAAAAATAAAGACATGGTAAAACAAGAAGATTAAGACACATAAAGAACAAAAAGACCTAACATATACCAAAATTGAGTTTAATATGAAATAATAGGAGAATGTGGAGGGAAGGATTAATAAAGAAGGTAATGTTTGAGTGAGCACGTTCCAAAATTCATGAAAGATAGCAATACTTAAGCAGAGAAGCTAAAGAGTTCTCAAGAAGGATAAATGAAAAGAAGCTGAGATAAATGCATTGTAATGAATACATGTAATTCTAAAACCAAGAGAAGATGGTCAAAATAGTTAGAAAGAAAAGATAGCTTTTTTGAAAGGAAAAACTTTAAAACTATGACTTCACAACAGAGCAATAGAAACTGGAAGACAATAGAATTATTTGTTTTCAAGGTGCCAGGAGGAAAAACTGTCATATTTGTATATACTCAATGTAAGTATCTCAAGAATGAAAATACAATAAAGATACTAACTCACTCTCACTGAAGAAATTCCTTAAAAACAAAATTCAGGATAAAAAATATGACAGATAATTGCTTAAAATGTATAAAATGTTAGGAAAATATTTGGGCAAATTAAAGCAAACACCAAGTTAATAAAATATAAGCAATGTCTAATTTGTAGGGCTAAAGAAAAACAATAAGAATGTTGTGCAACAATTAAGACACTGAAATTAAGATTCTAAGGTTCTTGCATTTTTCATGAGGTGGATAAAGATATGTGATTAGGGCCGGGGCCGCGGTGGCTCACGCCTGTAATCCCAGCACTTTGGGAGGCCGAGGCAGGGGGATCATGAAGTCAGGAGATCGAGAGCATCCTGGCTAACACGGTGAACCCCGTCTCTACTAAAAATCCAAAAAGTAGCCGAGCTTGGTGACGGGTGCCTGTAGTCCCAGCTACTCAGGAGGCTGAGAAAGGAGAATGGTGTGAACCCGGGAGGCCGAACTTGCCGTGAGCCGAGATCCCACCACTGCACTCCAACCTGGGTGACAGAGCGAGACTCTGTCTCAAAACCAAAAACCAAAAACCAAAAAAAATATATGATTAACTTTAGTCTTTTGAAAGTTAGGCAAGCATATAACCACAAAATGAATATAAATAGTTTCTATAACTTTCAATCTTCTTGGAGACAAAATAGAACGAGGTAATAAAACAAAACAAACAACACAAAACTCAATTCAAATAAAGCAAGAAAATAAGAAAACAAAAGCATAGAAAAAGCCTAATAGAGGCATTGAAATAAGGTAGCAGAAATAAACCCAAATATACCAACATATTCATATCAATATATTTATACACAATAAATATAAATACATTATTTAGTTAAAAGACCAAAATAATCTGGACTTGTTTATGCAAGACATGTATAAAGTATAAGATAACAAAATAGTTGAAAGCAAAAGGATTGAAAAGATGTGGCAAGAAAATGCTCACCAAAAAACTCACGTAACTATACTATAAGACAGAATATAAATTAAGGTAAAAAGCAATATTGGACACAAACATATAACCATACATGCACAGTTTCTACGTAATGTCTAGGAGGTAAATTCAACTGGATGATATAACAATTCTAAACTTATTTTTATCTAGCTGAAAGCTATGCAAAACCAAAAGTATGAGGAGAATCAGACACATGTACTATCATAGTAGGTAATTTGAACACGCTTTTTAAATTAATAAATGAACTAAACAGAAAAATCAGGAACTGTAATGAAGATCTGAAAAAAATAATTACATCAGATAAGGTAACAAGCCTCAAAATCTCATTGACTCCTAATTGGTGAACCACTCTTCTCCAAGCAGTGATTCAAGGGTGCAGCCTTCCTTCTTGTTACTCTCTCTATATATTTATGTGTTTGTTTACATATATATCATTATATACACATGTACAAACATATATACACACAACATCACCTGTAGTAAAAATTGTAATAAAAAGCAAAGAAATAACTTCAAAATTCAGGGTAAGGGAATCATTGGAGGAAGGGAGGGTAAGAGTTTACAGAAAGGCACACTGGGAGCTACAATAGTTTTTTTCATGTATTTTATGTTCTCTTTATAAGCTTTACTTTGGGCATACAGTGTGATTTTTACTATTGTCCTTTAAATCAAAGATATAACTTACATAAACCCTTATTTTTTATATATTTTGAAATAATTTTAAATAACAAAAAACACACACAATACCTCAAGAGAGCATTCTACCACATCCTTTTTCAAGTCCATTTTTTGAGTCCACACAAGAAAAGAAATAAAACAAAGTGTTTTCAATCCTTTATTTCACCTACTTCTCCCAAGAAGTGGAGTGCAGATTAACTTTTTGTTCCGTGGTGAGTTTCTCAGACATAAATTATTTCTCCCCTCAATATGCAAAGGAGAATCTATCTGTCTGTGAGGATTGTATTTACCTGTGATCTTCAAGAGCTGGGTATTTGAATCTGATTTACGGCAACTTTCTTCCTTTCAAAATAGCACCATCCAATCTAGAAGTCAGAATGGGAGGTTGATAATTAGCCATATTTGGCATGAAGGTACCTACATAATGATTGCATTTTAACAGGAAGTGTGGGCTGATTCTCAACCTCAATCTTTCTCATCCATAAAATCACTAAGTTCTTTGAAATTTCTAGTCTGTAGCAATGGAAATGTAGCCCCTCTACTCAGCATTCACCAGGTGACAGGGGAATATTGTAATATAAGTCACTCTCCTCACCGAGGCCTGGGATGTATCACGGTTTTCAAGTAGTTTTATTTGTCCCTTCCTGACCCTGGCTGCCTGAGGAGAGAAAGCTTTGGGTATAGACTGACCTGACTCTTGGAGGACTAGTGAAGCTTGTCTTTTTAACCTCTTTCTATCTTCCTGAGTGCAAGCAGGCCATATTTCCCATTACTAATTCTGTGTTCTCCTCATGAGTAAAATATACAATGATAAGTCCATCTTTCCCCAAAGAACAAATAAAAAAAATAAGGGCTTAAGGACTGCCTTAAAGTATTTGCAGCTCTTTTGGAAATGTTCCTCCTCTGAGGCTGAGAAGCGTTCTCCTCAACTTTCAGGATGACTCCTAGATTCTGCATCAAGTCAGCAGTCAGTTACAAATTTAGTGGGTGTGCGTACTTGGCAGTATATCTGCATCCCCGCACCTTTTTAGCCCACTCTCAGGAAAGGCAGGAAAGGCTGCTCAAACCTGACTTCCAAAAAGCCTCCAGAGTGGCAACTGCTATAAAGAGTTTCAAAATCCCCAAATTGGCAGGGTCTAGTCTGGTGACACAGAAATCACCATCTGTGCCTGGCTTTCCTCCTGCATGGAGAAAGGGACTCTCTTTCTCCTCCTCCTTTTTCTTTACCCTATCTTCTGAGGGATAAGTTCAGACAGGGTGGGCTTGGTGACTAGCATGCTACTCACTTTTGTTCCTGCTCTCACGTGTTGAAAATGAACCTGAACCATGCCTCCGGAATCTAAAACCCCTGAGATGAGGGTTCTCTGGGTTGTGGGATCTAATTTAGTTTTAAATGAAGACCTTTTTCCCCAGCCTTCTGGCGGTGTTCTCTGGTTTTTACTGCTCCGCAAACCCTAGACTCATATAGCCCACCACAATTACCGAAGTTGTTTGCTTGATACACAATATTTCCTGGTCTGTTCCAGCTGCTATAACAAACTACCATGAACTGAGTGGCTTATAAACAAGGATATTTATTTCTCACAGTTCTGGAGTCTGGGAAGTGCAAGATCAAGGTTCCAGGGGATTCAGTGTCCGTGTAAGGGCCAGCCCCCTGGTTCCTAGATGGCACCTTCTCCTTACATTCTCACATGGTAAAAGTACAAAGGAGCTTTCTGGAGCATCTTTTATTAAGACACTAATTCCTCATGACCTTATACTAGGGCAAAGCCGTCAAGACCTAATCACCCCCCAAAGGCCTCACCTCCTAATACCATCACGTTGAGGGTTAGGATTTCAACATAAGAATTTGGTGAGAAAAGAAACATTCAGTCCATTAGTCCATTGTACACAAATTCTTTTTTTTTTTTTTTTATTTTAGACAGAGTCTGACTCTGTCACCAAGGCTGGGGTGCAGTGGTACAATCTCAGCTCACTGCAACCTCTGCCTCCCAGGCTCAAGCAATTCTCCAGCCTCAGCCTCCCAAGCAGCTGGGCTTACAGGCATGTGCCACCACGCCCGGCTAATTTTTGTATTTTTAGTAGAGACGGGGTTTTGCCATGTTGGCCAGGCTGATCTCAAACTCCTGACCTCAATTAATCTGCCCGCCTCGAGCTCCCAAAGTGTTGGGATTACAAGTGTGAGCCACCATGCCCAGCTAACATTATATTAAAGACTGCCTCTTTAGCACTCATTTCTTAGTGTTCGTCAATTTTTGGTTTCCAGTGTCTGTTATTGGTGTAGCATATTAGTAATGAATCCTGGCTAAGATTCCAATGCTTTTTCCCTGCTGTGGCATTTTCTTCTGACTTGAAACCATTCATTTCTAGCAAGACACAGCTTGTGCAGAGGTGAAACAGCCTATATAACTGCTTAACAGTACATCCAGGCTTGGGGCATGAGCATGATTATACCCCCAGAGTTTCGGCAATATTGTTCACCACATTTTTGTCCCTCTCCAGGGACAGAGATCATTTTTTGAACGTTTGAGGCTTCTATCTTCTTCTTTGGTTTTCCTTTCTGTGTTATGTTTGAGATTCACAGAGAAATTAATCTTCCCAGAAGCCTTTTTAAGTTTACTATTTAGTTGTTTAATTTCCCTGACTCTCCTGTTACCTATGCTTTACCTGCTCAGGGTTTTTTAAAACTACCTAAAATATACCTTTGAAGTTAATCTCATGATAGTTCACTTTTATTTGCCAAATCAGTAGTAACTTTGGAAGTTCCACATACAACCTGCAAACTAATTTTCCAAAAGGTTCACAGATGGCTTAAAATTGAGGTTAGCTTCAAATTCAAGGATTGTAATCAGCACATAGTGCACATAGATACACTACACAGCCGTTCTTAGCAATTCTAGAAATGATACCACATTTAGCAGGTTTAAATCTTACTTCCTAGAAACCTGGTATAAAATAAATGTCACATTTATTTTATAGAACCAGAAATTACCAGCACACCATGATCATTAGTCTATAGGCAAAGTATTTATTCCTGTAATGTTGTAGGAAACTGTTGACCATATTATTAAGTGTGAAATGTGACTCTGACTTCAATAAATTTAAGACACAGTTGATACTTAAAAAATAATTTCAAATTTCAAACTATTACCTATTACATGAATTTGTGAAAGACTACAGACATTCTGCAGCATAGACTATCTTCTCTGGTTATATAAATAAAACAGAACTTGCATGACCTTATATACTTGCTCGACTTTTTTTGTGTTTAGTTACATATCTTTATCAATCCATTTATTTATACATTTAAAGGGTATGTGTGTGGGTATGTGTGTGTATGCCAGATAGAAATATACAGAGATAAACTGTCTGACTGTGTATAGTTCTTTATAGCCATAGCAGAGGAATATAATACTTAAAAGTTTGGAAAAGTGATCACCACTAGCTAAAATCACATTTCAAACTATATTTAAGTTAACACTACTTAAATAAGTTTACATGATACTTCATCCACAGGGTGGGTGAAAATTTAATTTCAAATAATATGCATATCCCCTCTTTTTCTTTGGGTTAGGCAATTGGAACAGTTTACCTGAGGCTCAGAGAAAAGGTGGAAGGGCTTTTAGTCTTTAACCCATCATGGTTGCACACCATTCACATAGTTAAAACCCATATCCATCTTTCAGTAGTCAGTGGCTTTGTCTGTTCTGTGCAAGACTGGTGCAGGATAATCTTTTCAAAGGCTGTAACTTTATTTTCTTGTATGCATCCTCATTTAATGAACCATAGCATGGAGCCCTTGACTGCTCCTCTGAGTGCTGTGGGAGATAAGAGTGGTAGATGTTGGCACAAGTATACAATATTCAAGGTAACTTACAGTTTCCATGCCTTTCTATTATAAAACAATTTCTCTTCAATTTTGTTGCCCTAAAACAAAAGCAAAACAGTACTCTTACACTATCTCTCCTCCGTAGACACTGAATAATCAGAGATGTCTCCTTACATGAGATTAGCCTTTTTAAGAAAGCACTTTTTAAAAATCTAGCACTTTCTTCTTTTGTGTCTCTGTAAATGCATTAATTAATCCATTCAAAATGCATTAATTAATGAATTCCACAATAGCTATCAGATACTGTTCTAGGAACTGAAAATACTATAGTAATCAAAACAAAGTATCTCATGGAATGCACATTTTATCAGAAAGAACTTAGGCATTAAGTAAATGAATAAATAAACATCAAATATGTCAGGTAATATAAGTGCTATGAAAATGAGTAAAGTGAGTTAGGGTGTTTTGTTGTTGGAGTGAGTAGTGGAAGCTCTTTCTATTAAGTCAAGAGATCAGGGAAAGTGCTTGCTATAAGGTATTAATATTTGGGCAGAGAGCTGATGATGGGAAGAGTCAAGCCATATGACTATTTCTGGGAGGATATTTCCAGCAAAGGGAAGAGTATTTGTAAAGACCCTGAGATAAGCGTGTGATTAACTGATTCAAGAAAGAGCCAGGGACAGTTTGGCTGGGATTTACTTATAAATGCAGGGTGGGAAAAGCTCAAAGCAGGACATAATGATAAACCTGTGACCTTATGCATTAGATTCTCTTCATAAAAGTGAGTTTTAAGTTGGCTATAGGTGCTCATTGGCAGGTCTGGCTTCCAGAGTTAGCTGGCTATCTCTTCAAGGGAAAGAAAGAAGTGTAGCTGACAGTTTTCTCTCCATATCTTGCAAATCAATTGCCAATGATTATGGGTTGTAATAGGAATTTTTTTTACAAGAACAATACAGTTGGATACAATATAAGAACTGCTGTTTAATCAAATCCATTTTGTAATGCAACTTACTTTCTAGTTCTTCTTCAAGTTTTTATTAAAATGTAATATAACTTTCACTTAACATTATACAATATTTATTTTTTCTTTTTTTTTTCCTCCATGTTTCCCAGCTCCTCTCCAACCTGAATCCCAACCTCAGGTAACCTATAGCTTAGTGTAAGTCTTTACATACATTTCTCCATATTACACAAATACAAACATACATATAAAAATGTATTACATTTCTGTTTTATGTCATTTATTTGTAGAAAGATAGCATTAAAAGGCATCTAATTTTTTTGGTAACAACTTTTCTTCATTGACATTGCACCGTGGAAATCCATCCAGGTCTTTTTAATAGCTGCATTATAGTTATGTCAGTTTCCATATTTGTGGCACTTCCAGTGATGAAAAAAAAAAAATACGCATATTCTATACTAGCACCTTCACTCCTTTTGTATATGTATTACAGTAATACAAAGGATATGCTTAGTTTTTATCTTGGAAGATATTGTTAGCTTATCTTTCAAGTGGACCATAGTAATTTATGTCCTTGCTAGTACTGGATTTTAACATGTGTTTGTTTGTGCCAACGAGACAAGTAAAAATTGATATATCATTGTTGCATTAATTTTTATTTTGTTTTTGTATGTTTGGTTATTTGAACTTTGCTCCTTTATATATTGCCTCTTTATCTCTTCTGAGCATTTTTGTGCTTGGGGTGTAATTCTTTCTTATCAGTTTGAAATAGCTTTTTGTATATTTTGGCCTATTAATTTTTAGGTGATTGCACTGTATGGCAAATATTTCACCGTTTACCACTTGCTAATGATATCTTTTGCTATGAAAATATGTATAATTTTATTCAGTTCTATTTATATCTTTTATTTTATAGATTCTGATTTAAATTTTTTAAAATGTTACTGTGTTAGTTGTTACAAGAATAATTAAGTATTCATTGCAAAATACATGAAACTACAGAAACATATTATGAAGGAAATAATAATTACAAATCATGATACCAGCCCCCAGAAAGTTAACATTTTAATGCATAATGTCCCAAAGTATGTAAAGATAAATGTATACATATAAGCATTTCACATGTATATCTGTTTTTGAACAAAAATGAAATTAGACTTCATGTTTTGTAAGTGTGCATTTTATTCTTTTAATGTGTTATAATCACAATTCCTTATCCATGCCATTAAATATCTACCAACGCAATCCGTCAACATGTTATTTGACTTTAGGAATAATATATGATCCATTAAAAACCACAAAATTCATGTGCATGAAGAAGGTTTCTGTTATTGTGGCATTTTTAAGATGTGTAACTATTATTCCTTTAGCAAAAAATGTTGTGCTTGTTCCTATTTATTTTCTTAGGATGAAACCCTAAAAGGATAATTATCATATTTAATGTTAAGGGTAATTTTAATGATTTTGAAAGATTTTGATACCTAATGAAAAACTGACCTTCAGAAAGGCTACAGTGGTGTATACTGAAGTAGCAATAAATGGCATACCCTTGGATCCACATACTCATTAATACTGACTTAAAACAATGTTATTCTATTAATCTAGTGATGAACAAAAGTCAGGTGAAACTTGCAGTTAAGCATACGGAATTGTTCATATTTTATTAAAAAGATTATGCTAACAAAGAAAAAGAATACAAATAATATACTAGTGATGTCATCGGTGCTGTTGTGGTTGATTTTGTTAATGTGGAGACTAAGAAAGGCTCAAGAAAAAAAATGAAACCTGTTAAATATCTCACCATCATACATTTTACTGTTGTTTTTCTTATCTGAATGAAGACAGAAAAGTCAAATACCTTTCAATTATTTAAAGAAAAACACAAGAAGGTTAAAAATAAAACACATAAATTCCAAATCACTTGGCTAGAATATAATTTTTTAAATGTTGATAACCGTAGCAAAAGTCATAAAAAAAAAAAAAAAAAAGAGAATTATGACCAGGAAGCAAATAAAAACTATAAATAAGTAAGGACAACATGAATTCAATAAGTATCAATGTGAAAATTTCCTTCTTTAAAACATTCTCATTATGTGTAAAAAGTGTCCAGCTATATTTCCTTTTCTTTCTAAAAAGTATACTGAGGCAATGTATTTCTTACAGTCTCTTGCTCTTGCTCTCTTTGGTTAACAGAACTTCCCTCAATGCCTGAGTTTCAAAAGACCTTGGTAAATTATGTGCCATAGACCTGTGACTCTTTAACACTCATTCTCACAGTTTTATCTTTCTTAGGAGGTGGGAAAAAAATATGAATACAACAAAGTGTAACTGTTAACTATTTTTCCCAAGAAAACTTTGCCAAAATATGTATATACTTTTCTCAGAAATATAAATTTCATATAATTACAGTAAAATTGAGCATGCAGTGATTACAAAGTTCCAGTGAAAAAATTTGGTCCAAAAATTTGATCGACTTACTTTTACTGCTCATACTGAAGGACATGGAAATACTACCATGAAACCTGTTTTAATTCGGTAATAGAGTTATAATGAAATGCTTTTCGGGACAGGTTTTAAAATATTTTGAACATTACTTCCCTTTGAGGAGGTGATTCATTTGGCGGTAAAACCCTCTCTCTACTGCTCCATAAAATGTGGAGGAACCAATTAGCAGAGTTTTGAAAGAGTCCCTTGCATAAGAAGACAGCAGAAACCAAAATGATAATATATGAAAATTATGAAATAGTGTTTTAAGAAGAAAACAGTAATAGAAAAGTGTTTTTATTTTATCTCTAGGTATATTTTATCCTAAAATTTCTGCCCCAGAAATTAGGCCCAACCTAAAGAAGAAATCTACTCTTGACTTTGGCATACACCTAAACTACTCGGTGAGAAGGATATGGCAAAAGAAGTTCACACATTCAGGACCTCATCAGACTTTATGCAACTGAGTTGTTCAGCTCATATTCCTCAGATTTGTTGGAGCTAAAGAGCACTCCAAAATGAAGTGAAGAGAGAGAAAAATAATGGAGTGAAGAGAATCTAAGAATTTATCGTTTCTTTTACCTGTCCATTCTCTGCTTGTCCCAGGAAACAAAGGGGTTGTCCCTCCTGACGGATAGTGTGAGCTGTAGAGAGGTTGTCATAAATGTCTAAGAAATAAAGGATCCTTGGCATTTCCAATTATTTTTGTCTCACATTTCCTGGGATGCGAGAGATATTGCAGAGTGGGATAAGGGTGCGGATAACAGCTTGAAATTTGTTCCTTCCACCCTTGGTTCTGTTACAGAAAATTCTGAAGTTGATCAGCATTTAGGGATCATCTAGGTGGCATGCAGAAGCAAATCAAATAGACTGAGAGTAGGAGACAACGTTCCTACATTTGTGATAGAAAATAAAACCTGGCATGGGGAAGGTTATGGGCCATCTACAATGGAAGATTCTCAGTTGACTTGGTAATCAAAAAGATAACTACCTAAAGCAATAGAGAAAGCCCTCTACGTTTCAACTTGGAAATGATAAAGAATTCTAATCCAGAAAGAGGATAAAATTCAATAGTTTAGATATGGGTTAGATGTGGGAGAGTGAGAGAATAGAACTGAGACAAACAAACAAAAAATGCCCTGACTCCCTGAAATCTTCCTCTGTTTGTAGGAATAGCTAACAAAAAGAAGCCTAAAGACAATAAAAGTTAAAATTCTATGCTTACACACATCTTACGTTATCACTTTCAACCACGAGTAACTGTTTAATATGTGTGACTTAATCTTTCTGTTTTTACAGATAAGGACATGTAATTTCTGAAACAGGGCAGGGACCTTGAAACTGTGAGTTGAACAAATGCATAAACTAATTAAGTTAAAATTAGTGCTGTGAGGCTCAGTCTCAAAAAAATTATTTTCTATGTGTTAAAGTCACCTTCTAAATACATAATTAAACATAATTAATTCCAATATGAAACTCTCATTGATAAAAGAATAGGAAAAATCTTTGTGGAACTTTATTTTCAAGGTTGAATGTATGATTTTCCAGGAATAGTTATGTGTCTGTATAAAACTGTTTTAATATTTATTTATTCCAAGATGAATTCCAACCTAATAAAACTAAAATGCAGTTAAACATGAAACTCGATATTAAAGCATGATTTGTTTTTCAAAAGAAACATGTACATTTTGAGCTCCCAACCAAAAATTGGTAGCATGCCAACAATTAGAAAAATTGTAATTTTTTTCTTTTCATTTTTTCTTGGAATCAACCCAAATGTCCATCAGTGACAGATTGGATTAAGAAAATGTGGCACATACACACCATGGAATACTATGCAGCCATAAAAAAGGATGAGTTTGAGTCCTTTGTAGGGACTTGGATGCAGCTGGAATCCATCATTCTTAGCAAACTATCACAAGAACAGAAAGCCAAACACCGCATGTTCTCACTCATAGGTGGGAACTGAACAATGAGATCACTCGGACTCAGGTAGGGGAACATCACACACCGGGGCCTATCATGGGGACGGGGGAGGGGGGAGGGATTGCATTGGGAGTTATACCTGATGTAAATGACGAGTTGATGGGTGCAGCACAGCAACATGGCACAAGTATACATATGTAACAAACCTGCACGTTATGCACATGTACCCTACAACTTAAAGTATAATAATAATAAATAAATTTAAAAAAAAATAAATAAATAAAATAAAAATAAACAAAATAAGGATACATATACAGAACATGCAGGTCTGTTACATAGGTATACATGTACCCTGGTGGTGTGCTGCACCTATTGACCCATCCTCTAAGGTCCCTTCCCTCACTCCCAACCCAGCAACAGGCCCTGGTGTGTGTTCCCTTCTCTGTGTCCCTGTGTTGTCAATGTTCATTGACCACTTACGAATGAGAACATGTGGTGTTTGGTTTTCTGTTCCTGTGTTAGTTTGCTGAGGATGATGGCTTCGAGCTTCATCCATGTCCCTGCAAAAGACATGATCTCATTCCTTTTTATGGCTGCATAGTATTCCAAGGTGCATGTGGAACACATTTTCTTTATCCGGTCTACCATTAATGGGTATTTGGGTTGGTTCCATGTTTTTGCTATTGTAAATAATGCTGCAATCCTGTAAATAGGATACATGTGCATGGGTCTTTATAGTAGAATGATTTATACCACTTTGGGTATATACCCAGTAATGGGATTGCTGGGTCAAATGATATTTCTGTCTCTAGATCCTTGAGGAATCGCCATACTGTCTTCCACATGGTTGAACTAATTTACATTCCCACCAACAGTTTAAAAGCATTCCTATTTCTTCACAGCCTCATCAGCATCTATCGTTTCCTGACTTTTTACTGATAGCCATTTTGACTGGCGTGAGATGGTATCTCATTGTGGTTTCGATTTGCAGTTCTCTGATGATCAGTGATGATGAGCTTTTTTTTTAATATGTTTGTTGGTCATGTAAATGTCTTCTTTTGAGAAGTGTCTGTTCATACACTTTGCCCACTTTTTGATGGGGTTGCTTGTCTTTTTTTATAAGTATCTTCAAGTTCCTGGTAAATTCTGTTTTGTCTCTTCCTGGTTTTGGTATCCGAATGATGCTGGCTTCATAAAATGAATTAGGGAGGACTCTCTCCTTTTCAATTGTTTGAAATACTTTCAGAAGGAATGGTACAAAGTCTCCCACTATTATTTTGTAGGAGTCTAAGTCTCTTTGTTGGTCTCTAAGAATTTATTTTGTGAATCTGGGTGCTCCTGTATTGGGTGTATATAAATTCAGAATAGTTAGCTCTTCTTGTTGAATTGTTACCTTTACCATTATGTAATTTCCTTCTTTGTGTTTTTTGACCTTTGTTGGTTTTAAGTCTGTTTTGTCAGAGAGTAGGATTGCAATCCCTGCATGCAACCCCTGCATTTTTTTTTTTTTTTTTTTTTTTTTTTTGCTTTCCATTTGCTTGGTAGTTACCTCCATCCCTTTATTTTGAGCCTGTGTGTGTCTTTGCACATAAGATGGGTCTCCTGAATATAGCACACCAATGGGTTTTGACCCCTTATCCAATTTTCCAGTCTCTGTCTTTTAATTGGGGCATTTAGCCCATTTAGCCCATGTGTGAATTTGATCCTGTCATCATGATGCCGTTTGGTTAATTTGCACACTAGTTGATGCAGTTTCTTCGTAGTGTCATTGGTCTTTATATTTTAGTGTGTTTTTGCAGTGGCTGGTATTGGTTTTTCCTTTCCATGTTTAGTGATTCTTTCAGGAGTGATTGCAGAGCTAATGAAATGGTGGTAACGAAATCCCTTAGCATTTGCTTGTCTGAAAAGGCTTTTATTTCTCCTTCACTTATGAAGCTTGGTTTGGCTGGATATGAAATTCTGGGTTGAAAATTACTTTCTTTAATAATGTTGAACATGGCCCTGATCTCCTCTGGCTTTAGAGTTTCCACTGAAAGGTCTGCTGTTATTCTAATGGGTTTCCCTTTGTAGGCAACCTGGCCTTTCTCTCTGGCTGCCCTTAACAGTTTTTCCTACATTTTGACCTTGGAGAATCTGATGATTATATGTCTTGGGGATGATCTTCTTGTGGAGTATCTTAATGATGTTCTCTACAGCTCCTGAATTTGCATGTTGGCCTGTTTTGTTCTCTGTATTTCCTGAATTTGCATGTTGGCCTGTTTTGCTAGATTGGGGGAGTTCTAGATAATATCCTGAAGTATGTTTTCCAGCTTGTTTCCAGCTGGTACTCCAATCAAACATAAGTTTAGTCTTTTTATGAAGTCCCATATTTCTTGGAGGCTTTGTTCATTCCTTTTCATTCTTTTTGCTCTCTTCTTGTCAGCATATCTTATTTCATTAAGGTGGTCTCCAAACTCTGATATCCTTTCTTCCACTTGGTCAATTTGGCTGTTGATACTTGTGTATGCTTCATGAAGTTCTTGTGCTGTGTTTTTCAGCTCCATCACATCGTTTATATTCCTCTCTAAACTGGTTATTCTAGTTCGCTGTTCCTCTAACCTTTTATCAAAGTTCTTAACTTCTTTGCATTGGTTTAGAACATGCTTCTTTAGCTCATCGTAGTTTTTTATTACTCATCTTCTGAAGCCTACTTCTGTCAATTCGTCCATCTGATGTTCCATCCAGTTCTGCATCCTTAATGGAGAGACATTGCCATCATTTGGAGGAGAAGAGGCACTCTGACTTTTTGGGTTTTTCATTGATTCTTTCTCACATTCGTGAGTTTGTCTAGTTTTGCTCTTTGAAACTGCTGACCCTTGGATCGGGTTTTTGTGGGGGCCTTTTGTTGTTGTTGATGATGATGATGCTGTTGTTGTTGCTTTATGCTTGTTTGTTTTTCTTTCAATAGTGTCCCTCTTCTGTAGGGCTGCTGCAGTTTGCTGGGGTTTCACTTCAGGTCTTATTCATCTGATTCTCTCCCATGCCTGCAGATGTCATTCAAGGAGGCTGGAGAGCAGCAAAGATGGGCACCTGCTTCTTCTTCTGGGACTTCTGACCTCTAGGGGCACAAGTCTGATACCAGTAGGATCACTCCTGTATAGGGTGTCTGACAAGCCCTGTTGGGGGGTCTCATCTAGTTGGGTGGCATGGGGAGCAGGACCCATTTAACTAAGTATTTTGTCCCTTGGTGGAGACGATGTGTTTCACTGGGGCAAAACCCACTCATCTGTGCTGCCTGGATTCCTCAGAACTACCAGGAAGAGAGGTTAAGTCAGCTGGTCCACAGACACTGCGGCCACACCTCCCCCTAGGGGCTCAGGGCAAGGGAGATCCAAATCATGAACCTGAGCCTCTGGCTGGAGTTATTGGAAATCCTGCCAGGAAAGTCCCACCCACTGATGAAAGATGGGTCAGCGTTAGACCTACAGAGGCACACTGGCCAGATTGCCACAGCTGGTGTTGGGCTGTGGGGAAAAGTCTTGGGACCAAGCTGTCCAGCCTCCCTGGCTCTAGCAGGGGAAAACACAGCCTGGAGCTATAGAAATGGGTGTCCTTCTTCCCCCGCCCAGGGAGCTTAGCATGTTAGGCATTTGCGAGTCCTAATGTTGGCTGTTGTCCCTCGCCCAAGAAGCTCAAATGGTTTAGATAGCAGACAGGGCCAGCTGGTGCTGGTCGCCCCTCCCCAGAGGAGTTCAGTAGGTTTAAGCAGATTCCACCTGAGAGGCTGTAAGAATCTGCGCATTCCGGGGTTGGGACGGTAGGCCCCCGGTGGCAGCCCTGGGTTCACGAGTGCGATCTTCCAATCTGTAGGTTGCACAGTTCCATGGAAAAAGCAGTTTCCCCCGCTAGGTGGCATGCTCACTCATCACCTCCCTTGGGTGGGGGAAGGGGGTTCCCCTTCCCCGTGTGGCTCTCAGGTGGGGGCACACCACACTGCTCTTCCTTCTCTCCGTGGGTCACACCAGCCTTCTAGTCAATTTTGACAAGAGAACTTGAATACCTTGGTTGTTGGTGAAAGATTCACACACATATTGTGGTTTTTTTCGATGGGAACCTCCAAAAGGTGCTGTCCTAGTTAGTCATCTTGGCTCCACCCACCCCAAAATTGTAATTTTTATCCCAAGCCCTCATGCTACAAATCAAAACAATATAACATTACCAATTGAGAATGAATTTAGTAAATTCAAATTTTTCCCCAGGCTTTCCTTTCATTATCTAATTCCCAGGTCCCAATTTTTAGAAGTCTTAAAGTTAAATGAGGATGGGAAATAAGATGAGATTGGATCTGGTCCTCTGTCTACACTAGTTATTTTCTCATCCTGCCATATGCTGTGGAACTCTCTGTATCCTTCATCTCTAGTCTTAGATCCAAGCCTCCTCGTCTTATCTGCTCAGCTTTTTCAATCCCATAACGCCCAAGCACTGTATCTGTAGCACCCCAGGTTATAACAATCCTTGTAGCTTCATTTACACACAAAAGATGTGTGGCTGGGTGTGGTGGCTCACGCCTGTAATCCTAGCACTTTGGGATGCCAAGGTGGGCAGATCACCAGGGATCAGGAGTTCAAGACCAGTCTGGCCAATCTGGTGAAAACCCATCTCTATTAAAATACAAAAATTAGCTCGGCGTGGTGACGGGCACTTGTAATCCCAGCTACTCGGCAGGCTGAGATGGGAGAATCACTTGAACCCAAGAGACAGTGGTTGCAGTGAGCCAAGATCACACCACTGTACTCCGACCTGGGTGGCTAGATGTGCTAGCAGATTGAGTTAGCAGAATTTCAAATGTTATGTATTTGAACCAAGAGAAGACTAAGATAAAAGAATTTCCAAATTCTCGGTAAAATAATTTATAAACTTAAACTAATTGCAATAGTTTCTCCAGATAATTGTTTGCAATCTGCAAAAATTACTCTGAAATGTATTTGGATAACTAAGAGGCTGCAATAAATATTTGAATTGTAAATTTGGAGCGATGAGGGGCTTAATGACTCCTTCAGATAATAATGTGAATAAATTAGCCATGGCATAGTCACTGAAGTTATTGATTAAAAAATTGAGATCAATGAGAAAATTGACAATCAAAAATAAAAACACAGGTCTATTTAATAGTCTAAACTGTGATAAAGTATCAAAGTCAGCAAGGAAAGAATAAACGGTTTAATAATATGTTAGAATAGTTTATTGATAATTTGGAAAAATAATCTCAAACCACATATCAGTCATAAAATGAATTAATTATTCAAACATAAAATGCCAAATAAAATATGAATTTAGTATTAAATGAGGGTATTCCAATCCTAAAATACAACAACATTTCCCATAAAAATATTAATAGACTTAATACATATGAGGTTAAGGAGAATATTAAACATCTTGGGGAGGGTTGAATGTGAGGATGATACTGATGTGGGAGTGCAATGCCTTCCAAGTTAGTGGCAGATGTTAATGCAAGACATGCACCAATTTGGCTCAAAAAGACAGAGACCATGGAAGAATAACAATTTAGTGAACTAACTTGTTTCCTTAATGAGCTTCCAAAAAGTCTGTTAGTTTGTAATTAATAAGGCCTAAGTCAGATTAGTCAGGAATTTATAGGCTTAACATGTATACAATTGCTTGCCTCTTTCAAGAATAGGCAGGTGAAGGGTTAGAGAGCTTAAACCACTAACTATTCAAATAGCTAGTCAAGCAAAACTACTACAGTTTTGAAATTAGGCGGCTTTAAATTGACAGCATTATTTTTCCTTCTATGAGATGCTATATATTATAAAACAATGATGAAGACATTTTAGTACACCTGAAGGCCTGGGAACAAATTAAAATATTTTTCCTAATGCCTATTTATTCTCTAAGCAATTTCACACCACATTCACATATTACTATGTTTTTTTAATTTTTTTTTTTTTTTTTTTGCTTTTGTTTTTTAAACTGATTGCTTTTAGTGTTTTTCTTGTGTGGACTATCTGTCTGCTTTTGGGGAGAACCCTATGAAAAGTTTGATCTGCTAAATACCACTATAATTTTATAAATAAATACAAATAAAATATTTCATTTGTAAATAAATACAAATAAAATATTTTGTCACGTTGAGTCAGTGGTCTTGACATTATGCTAACTTCTTCAATGCTTTAAAGAGTGTGTTTGGTAAATATATTTGGACAAGACCTGAGATGTAGATTTTTAAGTTCATTGCATATTTAAGCTAGAAAAGATAATATCACTAAAGGAAAGGGCGTGAGACAGAGCCTTAAAAAAAAAGATTTATGAAGTGTTTATCCAAATGTGGTCCATGAGTCATCCACATGAAAATTATCTTGGTGCTTACAAAAATGTTACACCTGAAGTGGGAGGAAAATCTACTAAATCAGAATTTGTTAGTCAAGTCTAGGAGACTACATTAAAAACAAAACGAAACAAAACAAAAAAACAAACAAAAAAACCACTCTCCTATTATCTTATATATTGAAATATAGGAAACACTGAGTCATAGGATTGCTAAAGGAAGAGGAGCCTGTGATGATGGACTTAAAACAAGTCATCAGAGGAGCGGAAGAAGTATTTCAGAAGATAATTCATTTCATTCATTGAATCAAGAAATTAAAGATAGTAGAAGTGAAGGAAGAAATGGGATAATGAAATCATGCTGACATACTAACATTCATAAAAAAGTCAAGCACTGTTGGAATAGGAAATTGTGTTCAGAAAGTCAATATCAATTCAAAGATACAGCAGTTTCTAACTTTCATTGAAGTCACGTTGTAGTGTGGAAAATCATGCATACATATAGTGATAATGAAAGGAAATAACCATTAAGAGAAATGTAGGGGTTATTTAATAACATGGCAATAATTTCTTAAATAATCATAGCATAATCTAATAGGTTATAAAGCAATTGACCAGAAAAAAAAGGAATAAATAGATTCAATGATGAACTGGACCCTTCTATGAACTCTCAAAGGCCAAATGTATATCTCTTAGATTGAAATAATGCTGGGAAAAATATATACACCACAGAATCAGAAAATGCTATAAATCAAGCTCTTTCTAACACCACTATCCCTGAAATGACAAAAATCTCTCCCAAAAGATGAACCCTTAAGATGTCTGGACAAGCCAGAGTAGTGTTCTTAGGAGGGAAAATAAACTTTAAAGGATTTAGTATATACAGTTTAGCCAAGAAAAATTTAAGGGGGAAATGTAATATTGTCTGGAATATAATAAGTATGCAGATGGGTTAAACATCATTGAGAGAAATAATTATAGCACAGTTTCATGAATAAAATAATGACCAAAGTAAGCAGTTTTAGTATAATTCAGCAAAACATACCAAATGTGAAATATTTGAAAATGTAAATATATTAGTGAAAGCCTATTGTTGCAATAATATCTGAATGTTATTTAAAATACATTTACCTCACCACAGAAATTAGAAGAACTAATAAAACACACAGAAAAACTTTTTTCTATTCTATTAATATTCTGATTATCATTATTGTTACTAATTGATAACATTTTAGGTATTTTTCTATAAGGAGAAAGATTTTATGTTATTAGTATAAATTTGATATGATAATAAATACAAAGCTGAAGGATATAGACATTCTGTATTCTGCTTAAGTGTAAAACTTTCCATTATTTCTAATGCATGATATTTTTCTTTTGAATAGTAAAATATTCAGTATTCACAAAGCAAAAAAAGAAAGCACATTTCCACAACTATAATTAGGAAAGAAAGACTAATTACTGGAATACCTTCACCATTAAGGTTCATGTTTCTAGTAAGTGTACATTGAATTATCTCCAAATCTTCTCACTTCTTAGAAGGGACATATAATTTTAAAATACAGGAAAATCCCATTTCAGGTTTCATAAGGCCTATTTTTTATTCATTCTCTTGCTTGAATTGCTATGACTATGTCAAAGGAATAGATATATTTAGGACTGAGTGAAATTTCTTTATAATGTTTTCCATGGACTGAGCTATTTTCAGAACAATTGGGAACCATCATGCAGCTATATACAGAGGTTTTATAGGCCTTTTGTTGAAACTTTAAAAATGTAATGTTACACAGGGGAATATAATATGCCATTTTTGATATAAATTCTTTGCATTTTAATATTCAGTAAGTATTATGCATAACTTAGCTAGTTCATGCTAACGGCTGTCACCTCTAAATAACTCAGATTTTTTAAAAAGAAAACACAGTACCATGCATTTAGAAATTTATAATCAGTTCAGTCTGAAGAGTATATCTATTTTAGTACAAGTTCTAGTGTTATTACATTTCACAAGATAGCCTTTATTTAAGACTTTGTTGTTCCTCCATTCTTTTCAGTAATAACTGGTTTCAATGAAGAGTGTATTATGGTATATTATTAACGCATTTACTCTTGGACTTTCCTCCCACCTATCTTTCTTTCTGCCACTTTAAGCTGTCAGTCCATTGTATTCAATGGAGCATCAGAAAATACCAGGTTCTTTCAGCAGCACAGCAGGTGCACATTTATGAAGCATATCTGATATATTCAGCAACAGTCAACAGATTAATGTCACTGTTCACAATCCTTGTTAAGAGAAAAGGGGAAGCAGTGACATAAAAATAAGAATGCTATTTCTTCCATACATTTAAAGACAATTTTAGAAAATGTGGTGAAATAGTCTCTCCAGATTCCTAAATGATAGCCTGTATCACATTTTTTCCAACCTAATTCCTAGACCCATTTGACTTTAAATCTATTAATCACATGTTCATTTATTTAAAGTAACTTGGACTATATATAAGGCTAAAGATGAAGGGATATAAAATACGGATTTAAAAGATAATCATTGTCTCAGTCTATCTAAATGGGCTTGTATAATTCCCAAATTAATTATAATATTAAATACTTCTTTCCTTATTTCATTAATTATAATAACAATATATAATATTTAGAAACATATATATATATATATATACACACACACACACACACACAGGAAATATATGGAAGAGATTCTTAAATATCTTCTAATTTCTCTTCCTTTTTGTTTTCCTAACATTCATAGTAATCGTGTGTGTGTTTGTGGAGGGCGGGGGGTGTTAAGCTTGGCATTTGACTTCCCAGGACAGTTTATATTTCCTAAACTTTCTTTCAGCTTGATGTCACCTTGTGACTAATTTCCGGCTAATAAAATATAAGCAAAAAACTTGTGAGGCAGCTTCTGGACCTTTCTTAAAGAAAATTTCATGTGTTCTTTGACTATAATTCTCCATTCCTATCTTTATTCTATTGCCTATAACATTCAGATTGTTATCTTACACCACGAGGTCAAAAAGGCATGATATGTACAATAAGATAAAACAAGTAAACAGATAGATGAGGCTGACAGTCATTTTTTTTTTTACTGTCAGAGAGGTAAATTGCACATAAGCAAGAAAGGAATGTTATAAAAATAATATGGTAATTAGAGGCAGTGATGTAAGAATTAAGTTTAGTTTAGGGGTGTGTGTGTGTGTGTGTGTATATATATATATATGTATGCATATATATGTGTGTATGTCTTCACAGAGAAGATAAAGAAATAATTCTAAGTATTTGTTATTAATATATTACCTAGTTCTACCTGCTAAAAGAGCCTAGAATCAGTGACACCTCAGAAGCAACAAGCACACTTAATGCACACGTCTTGGTTTCTAAGTATCTTTTTCATAAAGGGAACTAAAGCTTATTGGAGAAATGACTTATTCTAATTGGGACAAGAAAAATGTAAATTCTGGAGCATCTTTGAATGTAAGGACTTTCTAAAAAATAAAAAAGGATGGTAAATATTAAGAGAAATTGAAGGCAATCTGAAGTAGCTTCTAATTGTCATAACTGGAAAATCTGAGCAACAAAATGAATAATGGAATAATTAATTACAACTCAAAGTGTAAAATAAATACCAATGAGCCATAATGATAAAAATAAGTAATTAAATGATGACAAAAATTAGATAGAAGAGATAAATATTCCTTACTTCCTTACAGACTTCCTCTTAACATGCAATGTCTCCCCACTCCCAAATGTGAAGCTTAATCCCTTCCCTCTTAAGGATGTGCTAAACCTAGTGACATACTTCCAAAGAATAGAATACAGTATATGAAAAAGGAAACAAGGTAATTTAAGAGTGAAGAAATCTAAAAAATACAGTACCATAACCAAGTGATGATTGATATCATCAGTAATAATGTGTATCCACTTATGTGATGTGATGAGAAGGGCACCTCACTTCTGTAGTATTCTTGCCCAAAATCAATAACCCGATTTTAATTATGAAAAAATATCAAGCAAACCCAGACTGGGGGGACAGTCTACAGGCTATCTGACCAGTATACATCAAGGTCATGGGAAAGATGTGAAGATTGAAACATTGTCATAGACCAGAGGAGACTTCATAGACATGACAAATAAGTGTTTATTGTACCCTGGATTGGATCTTGGAACAGAAAGAGACATTAAAAGACAAGTTGGTAAAATTTAAACATAGTCTGGATTTTAGTTAATAGTAATGTACCAATATTGGTTTCTTACATGGTTAACTGTCAAGGAAACTTGGTGAGCCATATACTTTAAATTTCCATATTATCTTTGTTCCTTTTATTGAAATCTAAATGTACTCTGAAATTAAAAGTTTATTAAGAAACAAACAAAAAGTTATGAAGTAATGGTGCAACAAAAAGAAAGAAGCCTAGTTCCTGACACCATGGAATGTCTTACAGCCCTGGCCTCTGACTCTGAATTCTAGATAACAGAAATAAACTTGTATGAATAATTGCTACTTTGGGTATTTAATTCCCAGCCAAACTGAAACTCATATTCATCTAGTAAACAAGCATGAAAATGACAAAAAATCACTAACAAATTTCCAGAAATTACAATGCAAACACAATATGTTTTAGTTTAAAAACAAACAAAGTGATTTATATTATGTATATTTAGGTATATGACATGATGTTATGGGATACATATAGCTGGTAACAGGGTTACTATGGTGAGGCAAATCTATCATCTTATGAAATTACCCATTTTTCTTGTTTTTGTGGCAACAACAGCTAAAATCTACTCAATGGGCATGAATTCCATATACAGTACAATTTTATTACCTTTAATCCTTATGTAGTACATTAGAATTCTAGACTTATTCATCCTACATACCTACTACTTTGTATCCTCTGACCTACATATGCCTATTTCCTCCCCAATCCCTGGTGCTCATAACCAGTTTGGTTCTCTATCTCTGTGTATTTGATTTTTTTTATTATTTCACATATAAGTGAGATCATGCAGAAATTTTCTTTCTGTTTTTGGCTTATTTCACATAGCATAATATCCTCCAGGCTTATTCATGTTGGGGCAAGTGGCAATAGCTTGTTCTTTGTCAGGACTGAATAATATTCCATTATATGTTTGTACAACAATTTCTTTATCCATTTATCCATCCATCAATGGACGCTAGGATTATTTCCACATTTTGGCTATTGGAAATAATGCTGCAGGTGACATGGGAGTACAGATATTTTACAAGGCGTTAATTGAATTTCATTTGGATATAGCATATACACAGAAGGGAAAATGTCATGTCATATGGTAGTTTTATTTGTAATTTTTCAGAAACCTCTATATTCACTTTCATAATGGTTGTACTAATCTACATTTCCACAAACAGAGTACAATAGTTCCTTTTTTCCCCACACTCTCACTAACATTTAAAATCTGACTTTTGATAAGAGCCATCCTAAAGGGAGTGTGGTGGCATTTATGGTGGTTTTGATTTGCAGTTCCCTGATGATTAATGATGTTGAGTACCTTTTCATATACCTGTTTAATATACCATTTTTATGTCTCCTTTGAAGAAATGTCTACTCAAGTCTTTTGTTCATTTTTTAATTGGGTTTTCTTTTCATTGAGTTGCATGAGTTGCTTATAAAGTTTAGATATTAACCCCTTATCAAATATATGGTTTGCAAATTTTTTCCCAATCCATAGGCTGCTGTTTCATTTTGTTGATTGTTTCCTGTGCTGTGCAGAAAAATTTTAGTTTGATCCAGTTGTAGTTACTTATTTTTGTTTTTGTGGCTGAGATGTTGGTATAATATCCAAAAAATCATTATTAAGGCCAATGTCCAGGAGCTTTGACCCTATGTTCTCATCTAGGGTATTTTGTGTATGGTGCAAGGTAGGGTTTAATTTTATTATTTTTTTGTTTTTTGTTTTTCTTTTTTTTAATAGAGAAAAGATCTCATTATGTTGCCCAGGCTGGTCTCAAATTCCTGGGCTCAAGCAATCCTCCTGCCTCGGCCCACCCAATCTAATTTCATGATTTTATTCATGCAAAAATCCAGTTTTCCCAGAATCATTTAATAAAGAGACTATTTTTTGCTCATTGCGTTCTCTTCGTGCTCTTGTTGCAAATTAGTTGCTCATATATGTTTGCATCTATTTCTGGGCTCTCTATTCTGTTCCACTAGTCTATGTGCCCGTTGTTATGCTAGTATCATACTGTTTTAATTGACATACACTTGTAATATAATTTTAAATCAGGAAGTGTGGTATCTCCAAATTTGTTTTCCTTTCAGAGAATTATTTTAACTATTTGGGTTTTTTTATTATTCCATACAAATTTTGGATTATTTTTTCTATTTCTATGAAGAATGCCCTTGAGAGTTTGCTATGGATTACACTGAACCAGTATGTTGCTTTGGGTAGTTTAGGCATTTTAACAATTTTAATTCTTCTATTCCATGAGCATAAGATATCTTTCCATTATTTGTGTCTTCTTCAGTTTTTGTCATTAATATTTTATAGTTTTCAGTGTGCAGATCTTTGATCTCTTTTGTTAAATTTATTACTAATTATTTCATTTTTATGTTATAATAAATAGGATTATTTTATTGATTTCTTTTTCATATGTTAATTTTTGTATGTTGATTTTTATTCTGCAACTTTATTGAATTCATTCATTATTTCTAACATATTTTTCATGGAATCTTTGGAATACACATATAGGATAATATAATCTGAAAATATAAATAATTTTAGTTTTCCCATTCTGATTTGGATGCTTTTTCTTTTTTCTAGTCTGATTGCTTCTGTCAGTACTTCCATTACTATGATAAATAGAAGTGGCAAGAGTGGGCATCCTTGCCGTCTACCCGATCTTACTGGAAACGCTTTTTGTTTTTTCCTATTGATTATAATGTTAGTTGTGGTGTTTCATAAATGACCTTTATTAAGTCAAAAAACTTTTTCTATACCAAAACAGTTGAGAATAAATTTCAAGAAGAAATGTTGGACTTTGTTGAATATTGTTTCCACATTAAATAAAATAATCTTGTGGCTTTTAAGTTTTACTCTATTAATGTGATGTAGCACATTGATTGATTTGCATTTGTTAAATCTGCTTCACATGACAAGGATGAATGTCACTGGATTACAATGTATAATGTTTTTGATGTGCTATTGGAATTGGTTTACTAATATTTTATTGAGGATATTTGCATCAATATTCATCAGAGACCTTGATCTGTAGATAATTTTTGTCTTGTGATGTCTTTGGCTTAGGTATCAAAGCAATTTTGGCCTCATAAAATGTGTTTGTAAGTATTTCCTCTAGTTCTGTTTTCCAGAAGAATTTAAGAAGTATAGGTATTAATTTTTTTGAATGTATGTTAGAATTCAGCTGTGAAGCCATCTGGTTGTGAAAATATTTTGCAGGGAGGTTTTTTAGTACTTCTTCAATCTCTTCGTCTGTTATTGGTCCGTTCAGGCTTTCTAATTCTCTTTGACTCAATCTTGGTAGGTTGTATTTTCCTAGGAACTTATTTATTTACTCTAGGTTACCCAAGTTGTTGTAATATAATTATTATTCAGAGTCTCTTATGATCATTTTTTATTTCTGAGGTATCCAATTTTTATTACTTTTGCATTTTCTCTTTTTATCATAAACTTGCTAAGCATTTGTCAAATATCTATTTTAAAAACTCTTAGTTTTTTCTTTTTATGATTCTTCTGTTCTCAATTTAACTTATTTATATTCTGATTTTTATTATTTCCTTCCTTCTGCTAATTCTAAATTTAGTTTGTTCTACTTTTTCTAGCTTCTTAATGTGTATTGTTGGACTATTTACTTCGAACATCTTTTTAATGAGGCATTTATTGCTGTAAATTTTCATTTTGGAACTACTTTCTCTGCTTCCCATAGGTTTTGGTATATTGTATTTTCATTGTCATTTGTCTCAAGATATTTTTTTAATTTCTCTTTTGATTTATTCTTTGACATTTTGATGACTCGGGAGCATGTTTAATTTCAACCTAACTTTGCAAGCTTCTTCCTGTTATTGGTTTCCAGCTTCACAAAATTCTGGTCTGAAATGATACTAGATAATATTTAAATCTTAAGTTTGTTAAGACTTTTTTGTGGCCTAACTTATTATCTGTCCTGGAGCATTATCCATGTACATTGGAAGAAAATGTGTTCTGCTACTGTTGGATGAAATAATCTGCATATATCTACTAGGTCCATTTGATAAATAATTGAATTCAAGTCCGGTATTTCCTTATTGACTTTCAGTTTGGTTTATCTATTTATTGTTCAAAGTGGAATACTGAAGTTCCCTATTATTAATATATTGCTATCTATTTCTCTCTTCACCTTCATTACAATTCGCTTTATGTACTTAGGTGCTCCAATATTAGATACAGAAACATTTGCAGTGGTTATGTCTTCTTTATAAATTTACCACTTTATTGTTAAATAATAACCTTCTTTGTCTCTTGTGACAGCTTTTGTTTTGAAGTCTATTTTATTACGTATAAGATAATAGGCACCCCTGCCCTCTTTTAGTTACCGTTTACATGCAATATCTCTTGTCCTTCCATTTTTCACTGTTATCCACAAAGCTTAAGTGGGTCATTTGTAGTCAGCATATAGTTGAATATTGTTTCCTTTTTTATTAATTCAGCTATTTTATGTCTTTTGATTTGAGAAATTAATCCATTTAACTTTAGTGTCATTATTGATAGGTAAGGACTTGCACAGTCATTTTGTTATTTTCTAGTTGGGTTGTAGCAGCTTTCCTCCTCTCTTGTTTCCTATCTTTGTGATATTATATTTTTCTATAGTGCTGAGCTTTGATTCCTTTTTCTTTATCATTCATACATCTGCTATAGCTTTTTGTTTTGTGGTTAATATCCAGCTTACATAAAACATTTTATAGCTATGATCTACTCTTTTAAGCTGATAACAACTTCTGTCACATAAAAAATGTTATACATTTACCATCCCCACAGCTGATGTTCACATGTCACAATTTGCATCTTTTTATATTGTATATTCCTTAACAACTTATAATACCTTTAGTTATTTTTGACTATTGTGCCTTTAACCTTTATACTAGAGATATGTATAATTTATATACCATCTTTACAGTATTGGAGTATTTTGGATTTCACTATGTAGTTATCTCTATTGGTGAGTTTTATGTTTTCATAGGTATTAATGATAGTAAGTATCATCCTTTTGGTTCTGCTTGAAGAACTCCCTTAAGCATTTCTGGTGAAGCATGTCTGGTCATAATGAATTTCTTCAGCTTTTGTTTATCTATGAAAGACTATTTCGCCTTCATTTCTGAAGAATTTTCTTGGCATAGTAGTATTATTGGCAAGCATTTTTGTTTTGGTTTGGTTTAGTTTGGTTTTTGATTTTTTTTTTTTTTTCGAACTTTGAATATATCATCCCATTCTCTTCTGGTCTGCAAGACTTCTGAGAAATCCACTGATAGTCTAATGAAGATTTCTTCATCTGTGACATGATGCTTTTTTCTTGCTTCTTTTAAGATTTATCTATTTGTTTTGACTTTGACAGTTTGATTATTATGTGCCTTGAAAAAAACCTCTTTGGGTTGAATCTATTTGGGAAACTTTGAGCTTCATGGATTCAGGTATCCCTATCTTTCCTAAGACATGGAAAGTTTTCGTTGTTGTCGTTGTTGTGGTTGTTGTTTTTGCGACAGAGTCTCACTCTGTCACACAGACTGAAATGCAGTGGCGCAATCTTGGCTCACTGCAGCCTCCACCTCCTAGGTTCAAGTGATTCTCCTGCCTCAGCCTCCCAAGTAGCTTGGATTACAGGTGCCTGCCACCATGCCCAGCTAATTTTTGTACTTTCAGTAGAGACAGGTTTTCACCTTGTTGGCCAGGCTGGTCTTGAACGCCTGACCTTAAGTGATCTGCTAGTCTCAGCCTTCCAAAGTGTGGGATTACAGGCATGCGCCACCACACCCAGCCACAACAATTATTGTCTTAAATAAGGTTCTGTCCCTTTCTCTTTCTATTTTCCTCTGGAACTCCACAAATGAAAATATTTATTTGTAATCATGTCCCATAAGTCCTGTAGGCTGTCTTCCCTTTTTTATTATTTTACCTTCTTTGTGTGAGTCATTTCAAAATACTTGACTTCTAGTTAATAGATTCTTCTTGATCTAGTCTGCTGGTGAAGCTCTGTATTTTTTTCTATTTCAGTGATTAAGTTATTTATTTACGAGATTTCTCTTTGGATCTTTTTTATGATGTAAAATTTTTATAATAGAAAAAACTATAAAATTTATGACATAAATTCTCTTTGTTAAGTTTTTCATTCAGGTTACAAATTTTCTGATTTTATTAAATTGTCTGTTCGCATTCACTTGTATCTCACTGAGTTTCCTTAATATCATTACTTTTAATTTACTTTTAGACAATTTGCAAATTTGTATTTCTTTAGGACTAGTTACCAAATAATTATTGTGCCCCTTTGGTGATGACATGTTTTCTTGCCCTTTCCTGTCTTTCGTGTCCTTGTATTGATGTCCGTGCATCTGGTAGTGCATTCACCTTAAGAGCCTTTTATATGTTTTATATGAGATTTTCGCTTGCATATGGGCCTGAGGGTGCCAGTTTGGCAGGATATGGAAGTCTGGTTTTGTTTTCTCACAATGGGATAGTCTCCATGAAGCTTCTTCAGTTGTGATTAGTTAGTGATGAGTGTGGGTGCCTCAGTGGTCTAGGTTTCAGGAATTTGTGCCAATGACAATGGATTTACAGGTTATTAGGGCAAGGGCTCTAGGGATTCTTTTTTCTTGTCTTCCTCAATGTGCTTTAGTTTTAAATGTTATTTTTAGCAACCCATAAAACCGTATCAGTTAAAAACATTTTATACTTAACTTTGTTCATTGTAATTCACATGTTCTAATGAGCAATAAGCTTACATATCAATGTCCCTATATTGATAATGGAAACATGTATGCTTTAAACATGAGAATTTGGAAAGTTGAAGCTCTTCCGAGATTCTCACATTTTTAGAATAACATTTACAAAATTAAGCCTGAAATTATGTTAGATATTGTACTAGATTCATTTAATTTATGGTCCCAGTCAATAATTTCCTTTCCTTATATCCTATAGAATGTGAATTCACAAGTTCTTTACTTCAAGAGGTGGAGTTTCTTTTTTCTTTTTTTCATCATCTCTTGAATATAAGCTGAGCAGCATAGTATGTACTTTAACTAATGAAATGCAGCAAAAGTGAATTGTGTTATTTTAAGGTCCAGGTCTCAGAAACCTGTGTGCTACTGCTTCCATTGGATTTCTGCCTCAGACCTGAGACCAAGTCTGGACTAGCCTGTAGGAGGATGAAAGAATTTATGGAGGAAAGCTAAATCTCGAGCATATGAACCCCGGTCAAGATCAGCAGAGCCTGTTCTACATAAGGAAAACTGCCTAGTTAACCAATAGGCTGGTGATAAATAATAAATTGTTTTATTTATAGAGTGGTTTGTTATTCAATGACAACTTACCAATACAAAGCTCTATTCTTACATGTTGATTGCATATAAATCTCTCATCCAAATGGTCCACTCCCAGAGCAGTGCCTAGGTCAAAAGATCATATAGAAAAATAAAAAATAATGTCAAAATGGCTATAATAATGTGAATGGATCTATAAAGCAGTATTTTTTTAATCTGTATTTGTCACCTATTTACCAAACTTAAATGCCACGAGGCACCACTTACTCCAAACTTTCAACCCAATTCCAATTTACATATTTTCTTCAACCTTTACTCCTATTAATTCTGCATTATACATTCTGAAACAACTCTACAAAAAATACAAAAATTAGCAGGGTGTGGTGGTGCATGCCTGTAGTCCCAGCTACTGGGGAGAGTTAAGGTTGAAGGATCACTTGAGTCCAGGAGTTTGAGGCTGTGGTGAGCTGAGATCACACCACTGCACTCCAGCCTTGCACTCTAGCCTTGGTGACAGGGAAATATCCTGTCTCAAAAAAATAAAAAATATAAAATAAACTTATGATAACTAATAAGTTCAGCAAGGTTGACAGATACAAAACCAATATACAAATATCAATTTTATTTCTATGCACACTTACATTGAACAAACAAGCACACTTACATTGAAAATGGAATTAAGAAAGTAATTCAGTTTACAATAGTATCAAAAAATGAAATAGAAATAATATAAAAAAGAAGTGCAAAACTTGTACTCTGAAATCTACAAAACATTGTTAAAATAAATTAAACTTCTAAATAATTGGAGAAACATTCTGTATTTATGGAATCAAAACATTTAACATTGTTAAGATAGCAACACTCTCAAACTGTCTACTGCTCAACAGATTCAATGTAATCCCTATCAGTACCCCGAAAGACTTCTTTGTAGAAACACATGATGCATCTAAAATTCATATAAAATTGTAAGGGACCCAAAATAGTCAAAATGATTTTGAAAATGAATAACAGGGTAGGAAGCCTCACACCTTCATATTTCAAAGTCTAAAACAAAGCAACAATAATCACCACAGTGTGGAACTGGCACAAGGATGTAAACCAATGGAATACAATTAAGAGTCCATAAGTAAAGCCACACATCTATGGTCAACTGATTTTCAACAAGGGTGTCAAGACCATGCAATGAGAAAAACAATGGTGTTTTCAACAAATGATGTTTTGTTAACTGTGTAGCTACATGCAAAGGAATGAAGTCAGACCCTTAACTAACACATACACAAAAATTTTCTCAAAATAGTCAAAGACCAAAATAGAAGAACTAAAGCTATAAAACTATTACAAGAAGTCATGGGGTAAGCCTATATGATGTTGAGCTCAGCAAGGGATTATTAGATATGACATCAAAGGCAGAAAAGAAGAGATAAATTTGACTTCATCCAAGTGAAAAAACCTTTTTGCTTCACAAGACACCATTAAGACAGTAAAAAAATACAACCCACAGACTGGGAGAAGTATTTGTAATTCATACATCCGATAAGGGACTTGTATCCAGAATATATAAAGAACTCTGATAACTCAATAACAAAAAGACAATCCAAATAAAAATGGGAAAAATATTCAAATAGACATTTTTTCAAGTAAGGTATAAAAATAACCCATAAGCATGTGAAAACATGCTCAACATGACTAGACATCAGGAAAATGCAAATCAAACCCACAATGAAATACCACTTCACACCCGCTAGAATGGCTAGTATAAAAAAGTCATATAATAACAAGCATTGCCTGGTGGTAATGTAAAAAACGTTGCAGTCACCTTGGAAAAAAGTCTGCACTTCCTTAAATTATTAAACAGAGAGTTACTATATGATTTATCCATTCTAAGTTACATGACACTTAAAAATCATATCACTAGTTATATATCTCTATAACTCTTACATTAAGACTTATATACCTAAAAGTAATGAAAACATATATCCACATACAAATGTGAACACATATGTATATAGCAGCTTTATTTATGATAGCCAAATTGTGGAAACAGCCCAAGTGTCTATCAGTTGATGAATGAATAAACAAAAAGTTGTATATTCATATGATAAAGTGTAATTTGGGCATCAGAAAGGAATAAAGGAATCTTGGGTGCCAGGGGCAGAATGCTATGGCCTGAATATTTGAAATCAAAACTCATGTGTTGAAGCCTAATCCCTAAGTTGATGGTATTAGAAGGTAGGGCCTTTAGGTGGTGATCAAGTCATGAGGCCTCAAATCTCATAAATGGGATCAGTGCCCTTATAAAAGAGACCTCAGAGAGCTAGCTAAACCTCTCTACCATGTTAGGACACAGCAAGAAGGCACACTCTATAAGTCAGAAAGAAGACCATCACCAGACACCAAATCTGCTGCTGCCTTGGTCTTGGACTTCCCAGCCTTCAGAACTGTGAGAAATAATCTGTTGTTTACAAATAACCTAATTTACAGAACTTCATTATAAAAGCCTGTATTGACCATGAATATTGCCTATTATATAATTTTATTCAGCTGAAATGCCCAGAATAGGTAAATCTGTAGAAACAAAATCAGATTACAGTTTTCCTGAGACTGGGTAGAGGTCGATAGCTAAAGGGTACAGGTTTTCTTTTCAAAGTGATAAAAATGTTATGCAGTTGACAATGGTGATCACAGTCGCAAACATCTGTGATTATGCTAAAATTCATTATGCACTTGAATGGTCAAACATATAGCATGTGATACATTTCAATAAAATTATCAAAAATTAAATGATGAGTTGGGTTTTTTGTTTTTTGGGTTTTTTTGAGGTGGAGTCTCGCTCTGTCGCCCACGCTGGAGCACAGGGTTTTTCTTTTTAATTGCATCATTTATTCTTGTGTGATTTTTCTTTGTAACTCCAAAGAGCAGAGTTTGAGAGTTTCTATTGATTCCACTTGGTATTTTGTGTTTTTCTTTTTAAATATTCCTGGTGACTGTGCAGTATTATTACACTGTGATTCTAACTTCCATTTTTCTGATGGCAAATAAAATAAAGCCTCTCTTTTACGTTTATTGTGTAATTTTGATACTCTCTTTTTGTGAAGTGCCTGTTTAAAGCCTTTATCCATTTTTCTGTTGTATTTTTTTGCCTTTCTCTTAAAGATTCATAGAAGTTCTTTATATATTCTGAAGGCAAGACCTTTGTTTAAAATACATACTGCAAATATCTGTTTCCATTTTCTTGCTTGCTTTTACACCCTTTAGTAATGCCTTTTACTAAACAGAAATTATTTTAATATAGTCCACAACACAACATTTTTTTATGGTGAATGCTATTGATAGCCTAAGATATTTTGCCTAGACCAAGGCCATGAAGATACTCTCCCGTGTTTTCTCTTTGAAACATTAATGATTTTTTTTTCGCATTTTCATGCAAATAAATATATAGCTTAAAATAGACATCAAGATTTTGTTTCCTTTTTCCATATGGGTATCCAATTAGCTCAGAATTAATTGTGAAAAAAAAGTACATCTTTTCCTCATTAAATTGCTGCAATACCTTAATCATAAATTAAATAACAATATATCTTCAGGTCTATTTCCTGGCTTCTGTTATTTTTGACTTGTAAAAGTTGTATATTTGGCAGTTGTTGGAAGCAGTAGTGTCCTACAAATATTGTTTTGGACAACGTTGATAGTATTGATCAGGTTATTTATATCTTTACAGTTTGTTTAAATTATATGTTTTTTTAATTGCTCAGAAAACAGAGTTAAACTATCTGTGAAGATTAGAATTATTCTATTTTTCCATTTATTTTTTGAAAATTTCCGCTTTGTATATTTTGATGTTATTTATTTTTCAAGTGTAAAAAATAATAAGTAAATTATCTGGGATTTTCTTCACAGGCAGGTATTGATTTGAGATTTTATTTTTAAAAATGAATACAGGACTATTTTTTCTTTTTATTTTGCAGTTTATTCTTGGGTGATTTTTTGTAACTTGTATACATTAAGATGACTGTTCATTTTATCTAAGTTGTCAAATTAATTGAAATTATTTCTTTTTATTATCATATTATGATTTTATCATCTTTAAGTTGATAATTAAGTTGTTTATAAATGCATTGCATAATTTTGCAAATTTGGGGATTTTCTAGGTTGTTTCAATGTGGTCAGAAACTATAATTTAAATTATTTCAAATCATTGCAATTGTTAAGGCTTATTTTATAAACCAGCATATTGTCAGTCTTGATGACTTTCTTATGTGCATTTGAATAAAATGTATTTTCTGTAATTGTTGGATGCAGTGTTCCATACATTCCAATTAGAACAAGTTCATTGATTTCAGTGCCCTCGTTTCACTTTTCTATTCTTACGTATGTTTTTTTCTTTTGTTCACTTTCATCTATCAGCTACTGAAGGAGATATGTTAAAGTGTCAAACTATGAATGTTGACTATCTACCCCATTTGCTTTCACAAAATTTTGCTTTACATATTTTGAAGCTCTGTTATGGGGTACATGCAGGTTTTGAATCAAAACATGTTCCTCATGGGTTGATATCTTCATCTTCCTGAAATATTCATTTTTAGGTCTAGTGGTGTTGTTTGCATATAAGTTTGAGGTAACCAATAACACTCATAAGTATACACAGTTAGGGAGAGAATTAATGAATTGGAAATTAATATTGAGATATCATGCAGAGTGTTGCACAGAAGCACTGATACTAAATATAAAAGGCAATTAAGACATATGGAGGTTGAGAGAATATTTTCTAACATAATTATCTTTTGTATGTTTTCCCCAATTCTCAATTTTTTTTTTTGTATATTTCTTTTCATTCATGGATTTATCAGCTACCATATTTTCCATGTATGTAATACCCATGCATAAAAAGTCACGTTTTTGTTTTTCTATAAGAGTCATATGTCACCCAAATTCATGTTATGTATGAAACACAAACATCTCTGAAATAACGACAAATGTGGCCCAAATTGTTAAAACCCGGGCAAGGCCTATCTCATGCTTTTAACCCCACCATTTCAGACTTCCTCTTTTTACACTGTCAATTTCTCTTGATTCTTATGGGTTTTGGTACAGTTTGTAAGTTCCTAGATTCCATCAACATGAAACTACAACAAAACCATTATTTTCTTAGCAAAACTGTGGACACTTCCAAGTATATACCATGCCCCCTCCCCGCCAGGAATCTACTCTATAACCTCAGCAACCTGACTTGTGTTAGATGATGACCAGTTTGGCAGCAAAAGCTATTTTAAAAAGGAGTTAGTGAAGAACAGTTGGTTGAAGTTTTACCTTTACCTGATTATTAGAAATCACACTTTGATTAGCTCATATGTAGTTACCTTTTTAAATGCAAGATGTACAACTCTTGTTTATATGTTATATAAACAGGGTATTTTTTTCCTTATCTGTCATACTTTTTGAAACTGTGTCTTTATTCTTATACACACAAATAAAATTGAGTACAATAGTTGCCCTTTATCTGCAGTTTTACTTTCTAGTTTCAGTTGCCCACAGTTAACTGCAATTCAAAAACACCAAATGGAAAATTCCAGAAATAAACAATATATAAGTTTTAAATTGAAAGCTTTTCTGAGACGCATAAGGAAATCTCACATCAGTCCACACCACTTTGTCCCACCTGGAATGTAAGTCATCCCTTTGTTCAGCATATCCAGTTGTCACTTGTAGTAGCCTCAGTTATCAGATCAACTGTAATAGTGTCACAGTCCTTGTCTTCAAGTAATCCTTACTTTGCTTAATAACAGGCCCAAAACGTAGAATAAGTGATGTTGGCATAATGTTATGATTTTCCTATTTTATTACTATTGTTCTTAGTTTTGTACTATGCTTAATATATAAATTAAAGTTTATCAAATGTATGTAAGTATAGGAAAAATATAGTATATGTAAGATTAAGTACTTTCCATGGTTTTAAGCATCTGTTGGGGTTGTTGGAATGTATTCTCCCATGGATAAAGGGGGACTACCGTGTTTATCTAGCTCTGCTTCTTTCAAAGTGTTAACAAGTACAGAATTGTGTTATACATTTCAAACTTAGTTTTTTAATCACCTAGTAGCAAGATGGGTTTCAGTTTAAAGAAATATCACCAAGATAAGAGACTTAGTGAAATTTTACTACTTATTGAAAGAGTGAAGAAGGCAATTTCAGGCAAAGCCAGATATCTGATAGTAAATCTCATTAGCCCCATATCAGCTCTTCTTTGCAAATCCAAGCACCATGCTGTTAGCAATAAACTGAGATTCTAATGCCTTTCCAGGACTCCCAATTACAATGTTAAATACAAGTGTAAATAATTAAATGTACATATATTTAACCTGAATTGCCCAATGGACATGCTGTTATCACTTTCTGCCTCCCACCAAACTTTGTCAGTTGTTGGTAAAATACTGACATGGTAATAAAGAAAAGGGGGAAACAAAGGTAGTCAGAACATGATAGCCCCCATAGTGCTTAATCCATAAAGCAGGAAACACAAATTGGTGAATTGGAGCGATGACATGGTTACACTGAACTACAGAAAAAGGCCCCTTAGGGGACTAGCAGGAAGTAAATTGGGTTCTATTTTGAGATGATGTTTCATCTACATTGTTGTAATTATTTAAATAATTAATTTCATAATGAGAGAAGCTTAAAAAACCCAAAGCCATGCTGAGTTGCAAATCTAAAATTCTCTGATGCTAAATCAGAGGCGTTTGTCTGCCATAATACATACTTTATTATTTTAAAAATGGCATAGTCTTTCAGTATTGCAGAGGCTGACTTGCTAGGCTTTTCTTCTAACCCAGACCAAGCAGAAAGAAGTTTTTTCCTTGCCAGGAAAACATGAAATGTTCATTCACATCCAGCTTAGGCAGCCAAAAGCCCTATAAAAAATATAAGGAGGATATGCAAGGTCAGGACCAAGGAGTCTGAAGGGGCAGAAAGTTGCTAGAATGCAGTGAATCTGGTCTGTAAGGCAACTGTCAGTCTACAATAAACAGGTCAAGACTAGGTGTGAGTCAGAGCATATTAAATAAAGGCAGTGAGTTAAACACCACAAGGTCAGGTTAGATGGATAACCCTAGAGTCTCAGGAGGTTTTGAAAAACAGAAGGTCAGCAAAGACTGAGAATGTGGGAGAGAAACACTATGAAATCAAACACATAGAAGGAAAATCAACTTGACTTTATGGCAGATTTATTTTTTGCTTGCCCTGTCAGAAGAAAAAAAACAAAACAAAACAAAAAACGAGTGTAATTCTAGGCGTGAGCACTTAAGTGAGACATATAAGGAGAAAGTTTGAAAATTCAATAAATAAGTAAAATTATTTTTCTAATCTCTTTTGTAGTCTCTCCTCATAGGGATATCCTTCCCTCCAATTCTTCACTGACATTAACACTGATATTATACTCTCTCTCCAAGTGACTCAGCATTTGCCCTGCTCTCAATTGTGTGCATGTAACAATAATAGCTTCATTGTTCTAGTTTTATCTCTATGCCGTTGACCTTCACTTTTATTCCACTTTAGCCATTTGCTTCTAATACTGCACCCTCAATTTTCTCATTTCCTGAACTGCTCTATCCCTGAAGTCTTAAACACATGCTATTCCACTTTCAAGCAACAACTGCCTATCCTTCACCTAATTTCAAACCTCGCCACTGTTCCTCAACCTTATCAAGATTTAGAGATACTTTATTCCTGCTTTTTCTAAATCTTTGTAGTTTCTCTTCTTCCTTGCTTCCTTCTTTGGTTATTTCTGGGAAGCAGGACAACATAGGGGTTAACAGGATAACACAGTGATAAAGAATGCCTGAGTTTGAAATCCAGCTTCTTCACTCTTTAGAGTCAATCTAAATAACAAACAGAGGTTTTCTAAAACAGTATCTATTTGAAAGTAAGACATTGCAATGAGAGCATGCATACCATAGTAAACAATGTGTGTATTCATGGAAGGAAAAGAAGACAAAGGTTTTTGAAGGAAAAACATGAGGATTATATAATTATTTTGAGATAATTATTCTTGGCTATAAGGATCAGTAACAAGGGTGGCACCATTCTGGGGCTGGACAGGCAGTTGCTGGGAAAATGTCTTCCCAGAAGTGTTTTATTGTGTAAGGTTGTAATGACCTTTGTGAGAAGTTGTGGTTTTTGCAAAATATTTTCTGGTAGTTTTTGTTATCAAGCATTTATGCTTAAGAACCCTCTCTTGATGGCCTTTCCTGGCTCTATTTGTCAGGGTTTACGTTTTTGTTGTTGTTTAACATAAATAATTCCATTTTTATTCTCACAGAATTCACATTTCTCCCTTTTGACAAAGATCTTTCTCTAAAAGCCTCAATGATTAAGCATCCTGTAGTCAGATTTGGATTGTTCATCAGTGTCAGGATGGACCTGCCCCACGTTTCTGGTCTGGTCCCACATGGGAAGAAGTAATTGGCAATGTCAAAACCCTTTCAGCAAGTAGGGAGGTTTGAAGGGAGTGACTTTCAGGTTAAGTTCACCTGGAGCCCATTATGAAGTTCAATTTTGTCTGTACCATGGTCTTTTGCTATCATCTCAAAGTGCTGGGTTAGCACTATTCTTTTAGGAGTTGTACTTCTGCAAAAATTTAATAAGTAACAGATATAAAGCTTTAAAAGGGAAAATACAAAGTAAAACTAATAGTTATTGACAATCCCAGTTTGCCTAATGATTTTGAGCTGTGAACTTAGGTTTAAAGGCTAACAATTGAATAAATCAAGTGACCATTATCCTGTCAAGTGAAAAGATAGGCATTAAGAGAGGTAGTCCTATTATGACGTGGAGCCTTATTCTGATGTTTTGGTAAAAGCTGTCTACGGTGTGAAAACATCAACTTCTTATTCTGGTTTGCAGTTTAAATGTTTCTGGCTAGGACAGGTGGCAATTTGGTGAACCTTTGTATGGCCCATACATTAAGCATGAAAGTTGTGTTTTAAAATTATAAAATGATTATCATCTACAAAATACTGATATATGACAGTTCAAAATTAATTGTTTCCTAGGTTTTCATGAGAAAATGTTACTAAAAGTTAAAATTCTAACTAATATAATGTAATTATGTATATAAATTGTATCTAAAAAGTAAGATGTGTTTTAAAGAGAAAAACCATATGAAAGGCATAAATATGTGCTCTTTATTGAGGAAAAATCTTAATTTTGTCTAATTTAGATATTCTTTAAAGGTTATTACAAAAAATAAATTTAGGAAGGGAATAGAAACAAGATAGGACCCAGTAAGTAGGAAAGAGAAATGTGAAGAAAGTTATGAATATGAAAAAGCATTTTTGTTAAAAGTCAAAAATAAAAATAAATAATTTGTATAAAAAAGAAAATTGTGTGGTAAATTTTTGTCCTAAATTACAATGACTGTTTATCTAAGAAAGAGGAATTATAGGACAAAGCAAAAGTCCATGCATGTCACCAAAGATTCATGCAGGTTGCCAAAGGTTTGTGAAGGATGAATTTATAATATAAATTTTGTGTATGCCCTAGTTGGCTATAATTTGAAGGGACGTATTCATAATTATTTGTAAAGACTGATCTTTGATATTAAAAATACTTTGATGCAAAACTAAATATTTAGCATTTGTTTAACTTTTAAGTTCAGAGGTACATGTACAGTATGTATAGATTTGTTACTTAGGTAAATGTGTGTTATGGGAGTTTATTGTACATCACCCATAGTCATTTATTTAGAAACAATAAGACTTTTCTGAAATATTGATCTACTCTCAGAATATTTGCCAAAGTTTTTGATCTTGAATTTCTCTAGCTTTTTTCTGCTTTATGGACTTCATTTAATTTCCCTAGTTTCAGGTTTGTAATGCTTCTTTTTTATTTAGAATGATAATTTTATATCTGCAAATAGAATTTTTCTCTTGAAGCTTCTCAGATTCGTATCTCAGAAGTTCACGTGATTTGCAGTTCATGCATCATTGCCTTTTGCTCTTCCTCTTTCTCCCCTTGAGAAGGTCTGAGACAATAACTTTCTTCATCTTTTTCATTGCCTCTTGTAACATTTGCCCCCAGTTCTAACTCTGCTCTTATGGCCTGATGCTGAAATATTAATCTTAATACCTAAAAAAGCAATCTTTTCCTCTAGTAAAATTTGATTCTGTACTCTTAGCTTTTTTGACATGTCTAAATTGTTTCATCTAACGATGAAATTTTACATGTTTTTACTTTTTCTAATATCTATGTATTCCCCTGCTCGAGGTACTAATTTCGTCATTTACATTCCTTAATAATGTGATTTACATTCATAACCTTGGACACACATTCTTCTGGTTAAATTCAAATACCTTTTCGTCAGGTTCAACTTCCAGGAGTCACTTACAGGGAGAAAAAAAAAAAAAAAAAAAAAAAAAAAAAAAAAAAGTACACAAACAACAAAAAGCAACAAGAACAACAGCAATAAAAAATGACAAATAGAGCTAGGAAAGGTAATAAAGAGAAGATTATCATGCAAAAATGTCTGATAATAAAAAGTATCACAAAAGACCACAATCTTGCACAAACGCCATCACAACCTTACACTAAAAACAAAACAACTACTGGCCGGGCGCGGTGGCTCACGCCTGTAATCCCAGGACTTTGGGAGGCCGAGGTGGGTGTATCACGAGCTCAGGATATCGAGACCATCCTGGCTAACACGGTGAAACCCCGTCTCTACTAAAAATGCAAAAAAATTAGCCGCTGGTGGCTGCCGCCTGTAGTCTTAGTTACTCAAAAGGCTGAGGCAGGAGAATGACGTCAATCGGGAGGCGGAGCTTGCAGTAAGCCGAGATGGCGCCACTGCACTCCAACCCGGGCTACGGAGCAAGACTCCATCTCAAAACTAAAACAAAACAAAACAAAAAAAAAAACACAACTACTTCTGCAATGACATCTGCCTAGCAACGGCCTGTTCAACCCCAGAATAGAACCACGCTTGTTCTTGTAGCCAAGGTAATAATTATCTCAAGGTAATTATGTAATCATCCTCACTTTTTTCTTAAATCTTTGTTGTCCTTTACCTTCCTAAATATGCACACATTTACCATGGCGTGCGTATTTCAATTTCCAAATAAATATCATTGTATTTTAGAGAGCAACTCCCCCTTTGTTATTTAAGCTGACATAAATGGTGTCCAGAAGAAGAACTCAAGAAAGATCACTTCTGGTAGAAATCAGCCATTTCTAGAACTAGTGTGTAGTACCCATTTGAGCCCTTAGCGCTCTCTGCTTCTGCAGCTCACCTTTCCTTGCATGGGTGAGTCTTCTTTCAGGTTGAGCCATACTCTTTTTGCTTGAAGATTTTGACTTTATTCAGGATCTGATTTGGATAAGGGAGTCTTACTAGACGACCTTACATCCCGCCTGGGATGGTGAAAGACTACCTTTTCTGGAAACTTTGTATCTGGTGTAAATACAAATGGCTTTCTGGTGTGAGTGCTCTTATTTTTACAGAATTTATGTTCTGTCTGTAAAGCCTGTATTCTCTGACAAATTTATTTTGAGTTTTTTCTGAGACCAAAAATAAACATTTTAAATAATCGGTACAGAATGGCTAGTTAAAATGTGCTTTATAGCAGCAGGGCAGTAATGGGAGCTGGGTCATATGGCCATCTAGTTCTAGATCCTTGAAAGGGCAGCAGCTATTAGCCCTTTGTCAGCCATCTAGTTTAAAAACACTGGGATAAGGAAAGGATCCAGTTTCAGCTTTCTACCAATTTTCCCAGCACCATTTATTAAAATCCTCTAACATCCCTTGATAAAACTTATGGGATTTCCTTTGCTCTCAAATGATTAATATAAAATGGAAAGGGATTCATAAACATTAACACATGCCAGGTTTTCTGGGACTCCAGGAGTCTACTTATTATGACTCATTCTCGTGTACATTTTTATACTGATGGGCAAATTAAATAAAAGAAAATTCAAAACCCAAATGATCATCATTAAAACCCTCTATGAAAATCTCCAACTACAGAATTAATATATGGAGCCTTTTAAGTTCTCTCTCTACTTTTTCTTTTTTTTTCTGCCTACTTTGAATCTGCTGACTCTTCCGCAGGTGTTGTGAGAAAACTCATTCTTATGGCATTTTAGCCAAGATAAAAAAGATTTTTTTTAAGTTTTAAAAGGCAGTCGAATTAATGATTTTAAAAAATTACAACAGTTCGATGGCAACCAACAACCTAGACACTTTTTGGAAATGGAAATTTAAGTTTGCCTGACTAACAATTGCTTAGAGTGATAGAACAGTTAATGATGAATTGATGGTCTAAAAGAAAAGAAGCAGATAAATATTTATAAAAGGAGCTCAGATCATGCAGGTTAAAATCTTGAGCTCGGTGAAAAAACATAAAGTATGCCTGTCAAGTATAAAAATTGCTTTGTCTACCAACTTTTGACTAATAAATTTGACAATCTAATTGTCATTTGGATGAAACAGAAATAGTTCTAGAAAAATATGACTTATCAATACTGAACAGAAATAAAATAAATTTTGTTTGCCATATTTCTGGGGAAAGCATGGCTTTTTCTGCCACTCAGGGACCAGAAAAAGTGCTAAAGAAAATAAAATAAAAGTGCTAAAATGCTTTCTCTCTTGCATTGACTAATCCAGCAATCCAGACTGGCAAACAAAAGATAGGTTTGGTACTAAAAATTTCACACTAGTTAAAGATTTTATTTTTCTTGTGCAATTCAACTCATCATTGCTGAAATTGAAAATTTAACCCTAAACTCAATTGAAACTAAAAATAGGGGTGAATAAGGATAAAATATATTTTTTGAAAACAAACTGCTTTACCCAAAATTTTGGTACACAGCCCTCATTAGATTATCATTTCTCTTAGTCTTCAAATTCTCTTATCTTTTTACTTCTGCTTTGCTGCTTTTGGAGAGCCTCTCCCTATTTTTTATTTAGTTAACATAACTGTGACAGCTGCAAATGAAGTTTAGCCATGTGAACAGGTCCAATTTTGTCAGAAATATAACTTGAATCCAATAGTCTTTTATAAGTTGTTGAGTTTGTATTACTATCTCATGTTTAAAATTTTAAAATAAAAGCCACGAGATTTTTATCTCTATGTGTTTATGTGTTTGTGTATGTTTATGCATATGTACATATATTATGTCATGTGTTGTGCCTACATGGTAAAGATTTTGTATAGTCAACCAGAAATCCCTTAAGGAATTCCGCTCAGATTGAGTGTGCGGTGGCTCACGCCTGTAATCCCAGCACTTTGGTAGGCCAAGGCAGGTGGATCGCGAGGTCAGGAGTTCGAGACCAGCCTGGCCAACATGGTGAAACCCCACCTATACTAAGAATACAAAAATTAGCCAGGTGTGTTGGTATGCGTCTATAATCCCAGCTAGTTGGGAGGCTGAGGCAGGAGAATCGTTGGAACCTAGGAGGTGGAGTTTGCAGTGAGCCGAGATCACTCCACTGCACTCCAGTCTAGGCAACAGAACAAGACTCTGTCTCAAAAAAAAAAAAAAAATTTAATAAAATAAAATAAATTATTTCAGGGGTTCGCTATAGTCTTCAAGAAAAAACAAAACAAAACCCTTAGCATATATATGCACCCTTTTTTGCCTGTTTAGCAGTGTGGAGTTAAACTGCTAGGACTCTCTCAAATCCATGGTCATATGCACTTCTTAGCTCTGTGCCTCCTATAAATTACTTTACCTATATAATACATAATAATCTAATAATTTAACTCCTAACTACTTCTTGATGTGCCTTTATTTATCTTTCCTTGGGCTTAAAATTCTTTAATTCTATTTCTCATCTATTTACTTTGGTAACACATGATAAATGATGAATGGGATGACTAATAACTTGTGTTAATTACTTTACAATTATCATTCATTAGATTCTCTCCATCAGTCTTTGTGGTAGGTGTTGTAATCTCGACTTGAACATGAGAGATACCATGAATTACAGAGGTGAAGGTATTTCTCAAAGTCAAATGTCTAATTAGTAAGGTAATTATGATTCAAGTCTAGATCTTTCATTCTCCAAATTCTCTGCCCTTTGTACTTCTGTTTTGCAGTCTCTTAGAGGAAAAACAGCTGACACAGTTATGGGTACCTCCATTTCTATTTCTAACTAAAACCCTAAACTTTAATGTGGGATTAAAAATAGTACAGCTGAATTTAGTTTTCAAGTGGGTGAGCACATGAGAATTTCATGCCACTTGATCAGTGTTCCTCAAAAGTTTCACTTATGGGCAATTTTTATTAGCCTCTGTAAGGGTGATTTAAAATACAAATCTTCAGGCCGGGCGCGGTGGCTCAAGCCTGTAATCCCAGCACTTTGGGAGGCCGAGACGGGCGGATCACGAGGTCAGGAGATCGAGACCATCCTGGCCTACACGGTGAAACCCTGTCTCTACTAAAAATACAAAAAACTAGCCGGGCGAGGTGGTGGGCGCCTGTAGTCCCAGCTACTTGGGAGGCTGAGGCAGGAGAATGGCATAAACCCGGGAGGCAGAGCTTGCAGTGAGCTGAGATCCGGTCACTGCACTCCAACCTGGGAGACACAGCAAGACTCCGTCTCAAAAAAAAAAAAATTAAAAAAAAAAAAAAAAATACAAATCTTCAAACCTAGATCTTCCAAGAGGATTCTAATGGACATGAAGAGAACCACTGGCCAAAAATGAGAAATTAATATACAAGATGTAATCACAAATTGCCCAGTTCCTAAATGTGATACTCATAGATAATATGCTTATTTCCACATGCTTTTATCAAGCTTATGACTGGAAAAGAATATCAAGAAAATGACTACAACAGTCATTGCATGGAGTCTCCCTAAACTGGAAAAAAAAGGAAGAAGAAGGAATTAAATTTCATTTTTTTATTGCTGAGCCTATGTGGTATATATTGCTAAAATTCATTGATATCCCTTTCCTTTCTATGTCCAAATAGGAGAATTGTCCCTTCCCACATATGAAGTAAGGCATGGATATATGACTTGCTCTGAGCACTTAAATATGAGCAGAATTGATGTTAGGCATTTCTCGATACATAGAGTCATTTAATTGGTTTTGCTTATCTTTCTAAGTATCTCTTCTCTGACTCCATGATCACAAGATCATATCTACATGTGGATGTACACAATAAGCCATCACATAAATAGCCACTGTTCTGAAGAGATGCTGAGGCTCACACTGAACATCCAAGAAGAACTAAACCTGTAAGATTTATTTTATATTTTTTGTCTCATTTTTTTGTCATTATAACAAAAACTGTATCAGTATCCCGACTGATATAGGATGTGTTCATATTACATTTAGTAAGTGAATTTTATTAAAACAAAACCACACACACACACACACACACACATACACACACACCCTCAATTCACTGAAAATAGTCTTCCAATTAATTATTTAACTAAAGCAGACATCATTGGTCAGCTAATTCACTTCGAAGAGTAGATCCAGTTACACCTAGGAAATAAAAAATTTCTAGCCTTATTTCAGAGAGTACAGTCTCCAAAGAAGTAAAGTGAAAACAATTAAGTGAAATAATCTTCAGTGCTGGAATTATCAAGTAATTAGATTAGCTTTAGGATGCGTGCCACTACACTAGGTGTTATGGGGTTTTCAAAGCTTAAAATTTATCTCCTCTGAACTCTTTGACTCAAAACAACCTTAATTACAATAGTATTTCCCAAGACTAAACCTTATAATGCTATTCAGGACCGAGTTGGTTATTAAAAGATTTCAAAGATTTTTATGGATATGCGTATTTTTTTTTTTTTGAGACAGAATCTTATTGTGTCGCCCAGGCTGGAGTGCAGTGGCGCGATCTCAGCTCACTGCAACCTCCATCTCCTGGGTTCAAGAGTTCTCTTGCCTCAGCCTCCCAAGTAGTTGGGACTTCAGGTGCCAGCCACCACACCTGACTAATTTTTTTTTTTTGTATTTTTAGTAGAGATGGGGTTTCACTATGTTGACCAGGCTAGTCTTGAACTCCTGACCTCGTGATCCACCCACCTCTGCCACCCAAAGTGCTGGGATTACAGGCATGAACCACCATGCCCGGCCAGTATTATCTTTTAAAAAGCTATTATATTAAAAAGCAAATGCAAACAATGTAACATAATACACATTGTTAGAAGGCATTCAATTTATTCTTACTTTTTATGTGTTGAAGTTCTTATTTTATGTTTGGAATATCTTTCACATGCAATCCATGAGGAATGGGTTTAAATGGGTTCTACTTAAAATTTGAAGGATCCAGAAATATGTTGTAGAGCAGCTCCCTTGAAATAACTTCCTGCATCATTTTAGTCTTGAAATAAATCATCTGGATTAATCTAAGTATTGACTATAAAAGTCAATGGAAAAGTTGATCTTTCAATACTTGTTCTAGGAATTGATAATATTAAGTCTATGTGTATTTGGTGGGGAGTGACATCTTGTTTTTCTTTCTCAGGAAGCATTTAATGTCAGTCTGTTCTGGAAGAATATGGATAACAAAGCCCAAACAGCAAAGACGACCTTTCTTCCACCTTGCTTCATGGTTGTATTAGCTTAATGAGGCAAGTTGTCCTGTTATTCCTTCCATAATTATTTACATTGAGTTTTTTTAATGTGCGAGGAAGTGTTGAGACACTAGGGAGTATGTGGTACATCAAACAAGATAGAGTGTCTGACTCTATCTTCATGTCTTCATGGTAGTGTCACAGATGAACGTTCATCAATCACACAAAGTCATTTAAATGTAAAACTGTTAAATGATTAACAAAGGCAAGATACAGAATATTATAAAAGCATATAGTAGAAAATTGTCTTAATCATGGATATCAGAAAAATCATTCTTATGTTACACACAGACTAATTAGGAATTAATTAAGCACAAGTTCACACACATTCATGTGTACACTTAGCGTTCCAGAAAGAGGAGATTGTAAGTGTAAAGGCCTTGTTTTGAGAGGGAGTTTGGCAATTATGACGCATTAAAGCATAACAGGTATGGCTGGCTGAAGTGGAGTAGTGTAGGGAAATGTAGCTTAAAAAGAGACCAGAGGGTTAAGTTGAGGCTGGGTACTACAGCATTTATTAAGATGTGAAGATATTTTATTCCTCTTTAATTTTTTCCAACCCAGATCTCCATGTTCATTCTCAGTTTTGCAAATAAAAATATCCATATAGCACTACCTGGTTCAGATATTGTTCTAATTTTTATTATCTGTAATACTTTACATAAGCATGAAGAATTGCAGAAAAATGGAGTGGGGAGAAAGAAGGGGGAAAAGCTACTCATACTTATGAGAATTGACTTTAAATATTCTAAGACTATACAGTCACTAATTATTCATTAGTAATGGGTAATTAAAATGCATTGTACATTTACTCTGTGACTCAGCTTTACGTACCCTGTCATTTGGCCAGGCAAATAATTCTATCAGTAACAATTTATTGGTGGGCAACTGAGGCACAATTTACCTTAAGTTGTTTACCTAAGGTCACAGAGTTAATTAGTATAAGAGCCAAGATTTCGACTCTGCTCTCTTCAAGTTCAAAGTCCATACAGTTCCCCAATGTACATATTTAGCCCATTTGATAAAAAAATGTCATTACTGGGAGAAAGAGAAAAGAGCGAACTGCCTATGAAGAAAAATCAAGCATTTTTCAACATGTCTTGCCAATCTCTAAATTTATAATATATTCACATGTGTTTACCAAGAAGCTTCAGGGGCAAATACATCCCAGTTTACAAATAACGTTCTACTTTGTTGAATTCTTCCAAATTAGAATGACAAGCTCCTTTTCAATTTCCAGAAGTGCTTATTAAACATCTTAATGATTAAATAGACTAATAACATAGCATAAATACAATGTGGTTTCCTGAAACTTCATCTGATCCCACAAAAGTATTTATAATGAAAGTTGTGTTACTTTGGCATTATTTCATTTTGATCCGCTTACAACATTACTGGTGCTTGGAATGATGTCAATAATATTAATGTGCAAAATTTATCATTTGGTATAATAGTAAAAGCATCATTTTATGCCACATGCAATCCATATTTGTGATAGAAATGGGTTTTTATTATTTCTTCACAAATTTTTCAGAACTTATTCTTTTATAAAATAACTCCAATTAAAGTATTTCAGTAACAACAAAAATATTATGCGTCCTCTTATTGTCATCTCCAATAACAAAGTTTCCAAATTTGTGTAGCTGTGCCTGCTTAGGTATTAAACACAGTAATGCTGCTTATATCTTTTATAAATATTAGGCCAGATATTATCCGCCATGGGAAAACTTTCAAAAGTAAGTTATAAACTTTAAGTATCTATGTAAACTCTCCCAGGACAAAGAAAAAGGAATTAGAAATATTAAAATGAATGTTATAAATACTATTCAATATACTTTTTATTCATAGACTTTATCGTTTAGAGCAGTTTAAGATTTACAGAAAAACTGGGCAGACAATACAGAATCCCCATGTTATGCCCACACCCGCACACAGTTTTCCCTATTATTAGCATCTTATATTACGAGAATACATTTGTTACAATTAAGAACCAATATTTATACCATGTTTTCTTACTAAAGTACATAGTTAATTCAGGTTTTCTTCTTTTTTACTTCTTTTTTTTTTTCTGTTTCAGTATCCCATCCAAACTACGATGATACATTTGACCATGTGTCTCCTTAGACTAATATTGGCTGTCAATTTTTTTCAAATTTTCCTTAATTTTTATGACCTTGATGATTTTTAAGAGTTCTGGTTAGGCATATTGCATAAGACATCTCTTTAATAGAATTTTTGATGTGCTTTTATGATCAGAGTGGGATTATAGATTTGAGGGGAGAAGATCACACTGAGGCAAAATGACATTTTCGTCACATCATATCAAGGGTACATCTATCAACATGATTTATGACTTTTGATGTTGACCTTGATCACTTGGCTAAGTAGAGTTTGTAATGTTTCTCTACTGTAAAGTTATTCTTCCCTCCCATTCCTTTCCACAGTCAGCTTATTGGAAGGAAGTTACTATGCAAAGTCCACACATAGGACTGGGGAGTTAAGTTCCCTGTCTTTCAGAGTGAGGTATCCACAAAATTTATTTGGAATTCTTCTGCAAAGGAGAGTTGTCTATTTAGGTTTTTTTTTTTTAATCATTTATTTGTATGGACTCATGAATATTTATAGAAATAAGCTATATTTCTATATATGGGCTATATAAATATATAAATATTTATACTTTGGGCTATAATCCAATATTTTATTTTGTTGCTTAAATTGGTCTATATTTGGTTTGGGGGAGGTCTTTCAATTAGTTCCAGTGCTCCTTTAACATATTTCTATAAATGGATATTTTGTTTGTTTACAGCACTTTCTGGCATCATAAGCAAGAGTCTTTATGTTCATATGGTGTGTTTCCTGCCCCAGTCCTAGACCTAGGCATTTCTCCAGTAAGTCCTGATTTCTTTTAGTGGAGAATGATATTAGAAAGCAAGATCTGTTTGCTAGGTGTGCTCATGGATACTGCTGGGTCATTTTTGTTAGGCCATCTCAGTTGAAAGAAAGGAAACATGCATGTCTCATTAACTGGTATATATAGAAATATTTGTAGGCATTTTTATATGTAACTATTTATATTTATATTAAGTAAGATATGTTTGTATTGTTGTCTCCAACTCTAATACACACCCACATTGATCACTCTAGCCTTCTCCCCTTTATTATCTGTAAATTTCCATGCTAAAAATAAGAAACCTGATCCCCACTATCCATTTACGCAATTTTTCAATTTAAATATACTTGGATAGCAGCGTAAGAGTTTTTAACCCACACTCATCAAAAACAACTTTACCAACTAGAATACAGTGCTTATGCACAGTTTATTTTGTCTTTAGTCATTTCCAAAGTCAGTTAGGTCAGCACCTTTTCATCTTCCCACTTTGGTGAGATTGGTTCATACATTTGTAATATGGTTAGATTACATCATCACAGTCTGCATTCTTTCCTGGGATTCCCCAACCTCCTAAGGATTTTTTAAAATTTACATATATTAAGGCTTACTCTTTGTGTTGTAAAGTTGTACCAGTTTGAACAAATACATAACATCATGTATCCACCATTACAGTATCATACAGAATACTTTTATTACCATGTTATCTTTATTATTATTATTATTATTATTATTATTATTATTTGAGACAGAGTCTTGCTCTGTCCCCAGACCGGAGTGCAGTGGTGCAATCTCGGCTCACTGCAACCTCCGCTTCCCAGGTTCAAGCGATTCTTCTGCCTTAGCCTCCTGAGTAGCTGGGGCTACAGGTGCGTGCCACTATGCCCAGCTAATTTTTGTATTTTTAGTAGAGACAGGGTTTCACCATGTTGGCCAGGATGGTCTCCCTCTCTTGACCTTGTGATCTGCCCACCTCGGCCTCTCAAAGTGATGGGATTACAGGCATGAGTCACTGCGCCTGACCTACCATGTTATTTTTAATCAGTGGTAATAGTCATATTAGAACAAAAAATTATTGATATTTACGAGGACCCTTGAAAAATATAATATTCAAAATGAATTTTTTATTATTTATTAATCGTGATTGGGATCAATGCTAAACTTACTATTATTGATATTATTATCAAAATTATTATAATTATTAAGCCAAATTCTACATAGGGGCTAATTAAAACTCTAGGCCCTTGCTGTGAACTTTTAGCCAATGATATCAGAACATTTACTAATTTTTAGTGCTCCAGTGAAGTGTTGTATTACAAGTCAAATTCATTACAACTTCAAGGAATAGTTTGTATATATTTTGTTGTCCCGGAACAATATTATTTTAAATGACTGCACAATCAGTTTATAGCTTGAAGATATTTGAATACAATTTTTGTTTGAACAATACTTTTATTACTTTTGAGTAAGTCTTTCTTTTGACCATGAGTTCATGAGAACTGTGAACAGCAATATGCTTTGCAACAACTGAAGAAGCAAAGAACACTTATTTTATTGGATCTATGTAGTAAGTAATGAAATAATGGAACTGTAAAATAGTTTGGAGAGAAAGCAATTAAAATGATATCTCTAAATTTCGACATACTATTAAATAAACCTGATTAGTTCTATAACCCAGGATTCAAGACTTCATAATTCTTAGAATGTCAGGTTTGAAATACAAACAAAAAAACTATCTTCTTTTAAAACTGTTGTCACTCATAGAAAGCCTCTTCCACAACACCAATGTATTTCTGCATAAGTTACTATGTCTGCTTTCATGTCTTTTAATCTTAGATTTTATCTTGAAAATATTTGAGGCCTTACATGTATCAAAGAAGTGGTATAAACATGTATGTCATATGGCACATGACATTTTTGTTCTTTAATCAGTGATTCTAAATGTTGGTATCTTTGTATTAAAAAATAATTGCTTCTCCATATGCAAAAATGGAATTAGTTTCGTAATATGAGAAACATTTTCTAACACAAAGATTAAAAACACAGTGAATTGTCTTTGGAAACAATTACTCCATCACTGGATGAATTCATCAAACAAACAATTTATAACCACATATGAACATTTGTTAAACATCATGCTATGAGATCAGAATATAAAAAAAGAAAAGCATTGAGTACTGGTCCACAATGTGCATATTTTCTGAAAAAGTAGACAATATAAATAAGACATAAATAAAATGAATGGTATAAGTTCAATTACACAAAAATGTACAGGTTGGTACTAGAGCCCAAAGTAGGAATAAGCCAAATTGGAATGTTAGTTGTTCTCCTTCCTTCCTTCTTTCCTTTTTGAACACTTTTAATATTTCATTTAGAACAGAGGTAGAAATGAAGTAGGAGCACATAGGTAAAAATTTTAAATGGAACTCTCTGTGAGCGTTTTAGATTTTTCACTGTAAAATATTTGGCTATGTATATACTTGGAGGAAAGACATAATTTTCCAGTGAATTTAATGAAAAATCAATTATAACAAACTAAAAATAAGGGGAAAAATTAATTATGGAACGGTCCCTGGTTGACTATGGCAAAGAAGAAACACATAGCATAAAAGAAAACATGTGCCAGGTGCGATGACTCATTCCTGTAATCCCAGGACTTTGGGAGGCTGAGGCGGGTGCACCACTTGGGGTCAGGAGTTTGAGACCAGCCTCGCCAACATGGTGAAACCCTCTCTCTACCAAAAATACAAAAATTAGCTGGGTATGGGGCTGAATGCCTGTAATCCCAGCTACTCAGGAGGCTGAGGCACAAGAATTGCTTGAACGTGGGAGGTGGAGGTTGCAGTAAGCTGAGAATGCTCCACTGAGCTTCAGCCTTGGTGACAGAATGAGACTCAGTCTCAAAAACAATAAACAAATAAAGAAAACATGCTATCTCTCAGAACTTATTGTCTATTATACTATACTCCTCTTTGCCCACTCTGTTCCAATCACATTTACACCTTTGCTCATCTTCATGAAAGCTGAATATAATTCTTTTTCTTTGTATTTGTTGTTCCTGTGTCCAGAAGAGTATTTTCCTCAAAGATCTGAATAGTATTCTTCAGTTCTCTGTTCAAATGTCCCTTTATCAGAAAGTCTCACAGAGCCAACCTCTGTTTTTAAATATGGGCATATTTTCTCTCCATCATTTTATCCTTCTTTGCTTCTCTTTGCAGCACATTTTACCACCATATATCTATTTACTTCACATGCATACTCACTTATTTTCTTATTGTCTCTCTTCCCCAACTAGAATCAAAGAGCAGAATCACTGTCTGATTCATTGCTCTATCATATGTACCTACAATAGCACATGAGAAATAGTGAATACTCATGATGTGTCTGTTGAATGAATGGACACAGTTCCTCTCAAGCTGGAAATAAAATCAATTCTGGAAAAAACTTCAGGGAACATATTTTGTATGATGAATCATTGCATTTAGACTGGCTACAGATAAAGCATGATGGATTGGGAAATTAGAGCTGATTTTGGGAACTATATGTCACAAAACAGATGAAGAAAGAAACAAAAGGTAAATTTAAGAATAGCTATGATTAAGGAAAATATAATCAGAGTTATGACCCAACTCTTGATAGTGGATAAGATTTTTGTAATAAAATATATAAAGTGACAACATGTATGAATACGGAGAATGTAAAAGAAGGTAATTCAAGTAGATAAGGAACTCAGAAACTTAGTGCCATTATTATTCATTTCATTGAAGCCTAGATAAATATTCCCATATAGCATCACAATAATGGTATTGAGAATGGATAAAAAAGGGGATTGGCACTTTGGGTGAATATTTGAAAGACAATAATTGAGAATTATGGTAACAGAACAAAAATAGACAAATGGCAGTCAGAAATAACTCAAATTCTGATGTTCTTTTGAAATAAAAGTTGGAATGCTTTATCTCACTTATTTCAAGAGAAGGTATTTTTTAGAGGAAAGTAAAATTTTAGTAGTGATATGAAGAAATAACGATTTTAAAGATAAAAATGAGAGAATTTGAAAGTATTTATTCACAAAGGAAAGACAACTAGAAACAAGTTGTGTGTGTATGGGAATGGGCCTGGATTTGGGAAGGTTTCAAGTATAGAGGCAGAAAAAAAAAATGTGTAGCAATGTTCTTAGAATGCTAAGTAGGAGAAAATAAAACTACTGTGTGAAAAATTATTTTGTAATTTAAAATGCCTTATACAAATGCAATAGAATAAATTATACATAGGGATAAAAGCATGTTTTAAAAAACTTTTTTTTTTTTTTTTTTTTTTGGCCAGTAAGCACGTCACCTCATATTCATCTTCTCTGCCTCATTTCCTGTTAACCACACTAGTTTACTGTTGCTTTGGAGAGACACCAAACTCCTACTTGACCTCAAAGTCTTTGCAGCTACTATATTTCTACTTGCTTTATTAAATTTCCTAATTTATCTACACAAATGACTCTTTATAAACTTACTCAAGTATCACCTAACCACTGTGATAAGATACAGGAAATACTACATCCAGTAAGATCCTTCATCTAGTGGAGTAGATTGGAGAGTAAATAAGTAACCAGATGCATGTTATAATATGGGTAGGAACTGAGAGCATATAGGAATTACATATTATCCAAGCTTTAAAAGTGAGAAAAGCTATCATCTAGGCTGCATCCTAGTGATGAGTTGATATTATAAGCAAATGATTCAAGAACATTCGACAGAATATAAGAAGATTGAAAGGTGGGAGACAATATAGTTCATGCAAAAACTACACAATAGCTGGAACATGGCAAATGTGCCTGTATTTACATGTAGAGAACACTCTGAAACTATTTCTGGCAGAAACAGGCATTAAAAATCAACTATTATCTGTTATTATATCACAACTGGTGTCTCTGTTTCCACTTTTTCTTCCCTAGTGTCTACGTTCCACTTGGCAGCCATAGTAATTATTCTAAAAAGTAGAATATATCATACCATTCCCTTCATTAAATACTCTGGTGAACACTCCAGCCACATTGGCCTCCACATCTTTTCCCTGAAACATCAAGCACACATCACACAGAGACTTGGCACCAGTTGTTTTCTTCTGAATATTATCATGAGTTTTTCCATGGGCTACACTTTAACTTCATTCTCTGTTTTAATTGTGACTCCTCAAAGTGGCCTCAGCTGACAACCCATCTAAAATGACTACTCTCTCCCATCCTCTTATCACTGCATCACCTGTGGCTGTCTCTGTATTCATTCTGATATGGTTTGGGTCTGTGTCCCCACCCAAATCTCATGTCAAATTCTAATTCCCAATGTTGGAGACGGGGCTGGTGGGAGATGATTGATTCATGGGGGGTGGATTTCCTCCTCAGTGCTGCTGTCATGATAGTGAATGAGTTTTCATGAGATTTGGTTATTTAAAGGCATGTATCACCTTCCCCCTCCCTTGCTTCCTTCTGCTCCAGCCATGTAAGATGTGCCTTCTTCCCCTTTATCTTCTGTCATAATTGTAAGTTTCATGAGGTCTCCCCAGCCATGCTTCCTGTACAGCCTACAGAACCATAGGCCAATTAAACCTCTTTGCTTTATAAATTACCCAGCCTCAGGTATTTCTTTATAGCAATGTGAAAAGGGACTAATACATAAAACTGGTATCCAGGAGTGGGTCATTGTTGTAAAGATGCCTAAAATTTGGAAGCAGTTTAGAAACTGGGTAATCAGCAGAGGTTGGCACACTTTGGAGGGTTCAGTAGAAGACAGAAAGATGAAAGTTTGGAACTTCCTAGAGACTTGTTGAATGGTTTTGACCAAAATGTTGATAGTGATATGGACAGAGATGGTCAGGCTGATGAGGTCTCACATGGAGATAAGGAACTTATTGGGAACTGGAGCAAAAGTCACTTTTGTTACACATTAGCAAAGAACCTGGCAGCATTTTCACGGAAGAAATTGAAGCAGACTGCAGAAACTTGCATAACTAAAAAGGGTAATTACAATAGTCAAGACAATGGTAAGAAAAAAAACCCTGGAGGCACTTCAGAGACTTTTGGGCCAGACACTCCCATCACAGACAGTCTCATCACAGGCTTTTGCCTAGAAGCATAGGAGGACAGAGTGGTTTCATGGGCCAGGCCCAGGGCCCTGCTGCCCTGCACAGTCTTGGGACACTGTTTCCTACATTACAGCTGCTCCAGCTGCAGCCTAGGCTTAAAGGGACCTGGAGAATTAGGCTGCTGCTTCAAAGGGTATAAGCCATAAGCCTTGGCAGCTTTAATGTCAAGCCTGCAGGTAGACAGAATACAAAAGTTTAAGCTTGGGAGCCTCCACTAGATTTCAGAAGATGTATAGACAAGTCTGGATGTACAGGTAAAAGTCTACTGCAGGGGCAGAGCCCCCATGGAGAACCACTACTAGGGCTGTGTGGAAGGAAAATGTGGGATTGGAGCCCCCACACAGGGTCCCTACTGGGGCACTACCTAGTGGAGCCGTGGGAACACAGCCATTGTCCTCCAGACTCCACAATGGCAGATTCATTGACAGCCTGCCCCGGGCACCTGGAAAAGTGACTGGCAATCAATGCCAGCCCTTGAGAGCAACCATGGGAACTGAGCCCTGCAGAGGCACAGGGTTGAACCTTCCCACGGCCTTGAGAGACCACCCCTTGTGTCAGAGTGGCCTGGAGGTGAACATGGAGTCAAAGGGGATTATTTTGGAGCTTTAAGATTTAATGACTGCTCTGCTGGGTTTTGGACTTGCATGGAGCCTATAGTCCCTTTCTTTTGGTCAATTTCTCCCTTTCGGAGTGAAAGCATTTACCCAATGCCTATGGCCCCATTGTATCTCTAACTTTTGTTTAGAAGTAATTAACTTTTGTTTGTTTTGTTTTGTTTTAATTTTGTGGGCTCATAGGCAGAAGGGACTAGCTTTGTCTCAGATAAGACTTTGGACTTTTGAGTTAATGCCCGAATGAGTTAACACTTTGGGAGACTGTTGGGAAGGCATGATTGTATTTTGAAATGCACGAAGGACATAAGATTTGGAAGGGGCTACGGGCAGAATGATATAGTTGGGTCCGCATCCCCACCGAAATCTCATGTCAAATTGTTCCAAGACCCAACTGAGGGTCAGGCTGCTATTTCTCATGTCCCAGTAATGAGATGCAGATGAACTGGGGAGGAAGAGAGTTTTTATTTCTCCACCCAGTTAAAGGGAGAAGACCTGGAAATTATCACCAGACTGACTCAAAATTACAAAGTTTTCCAGAGCTTACGTATCTTCTAAGCTATATGTCTACATGTAAATTTGCATTCATCTAAAGACATAAGTGATTAACTTTGAAGACCTTCCTCTGGAGCCTTTGTAAATTTACTTTATGTAAATGGGTCTAGGTGCTGGGGTGATTACTCTTATCTTGTCTCATGCAAAATCATGGAGGTTTTAGGGGGTCCTTCAGGCCCCCAATAAACTTGTTTGTGGAGGCCTGGGAAGTGTCTTCAGACCCACAATGAAACTTGTTTAATTCAAACTGGGTCCTCTTAAGAATTCCTTAGGTATTTTTTCATGCTTTAAGGACCAGGAAATGCCGAGGCAAAAGCCTTGATGGGCATTTGTTATATCCCAACCATTGTATAAGGGCACGGGCTTTTAGTATTTAACTTAACGACTCAGTCACTACTTAAACAGTTGTTAGTATGACCTGGCTTGTCACAAAATTGTAATCCCCAGTGTTGGAGTTGGGGCCTGATGGGAGGCAATTGGATCATAGTGGTGGATTTCTGCTCAGGCCTACTCTGATGATAGTAAGTAAGTGGGTGCTCATGAGATTTGGTTTTTTAAAAGTGTGTAGCACCTTCCCCCTTTATCTCTTCATCCTTCTCCAACCACGTAAGATGTGTCTGCTTTCCCTTTTCGTTCTACCATGATTGTAAGTTTCCTGAGACTTCCCCAGCCATGCTTCCTATACAGCCTGCAGAACTTTGAGCCAATTAAACCTCTTTTCTTTATAAATTATCCAGTATCAGGTATTTCTTTGTAGCAGTGAGAGAATGGACTAGTATACCATCCTTGATATGATTGTCATAAGGGTAGAAACTTTGTCTATTTTTTTACAGTGCTATATCCTCAGTATATATAACAATGCCTAAAACATAATGCATAATGCATGTCAAGACCACTTTGCTGAATTAATGAATAAACAAGCACATATTTGTTGAAATAATTAATAAACACGTTTGTTGAAGAAATCAACAAATTATGGTGGAGATATAAGCAAGAGTTACGTATGTTAAATGATTTTGTGTTTTGAGTCAAGAAGTTTACCTTTTATTTTAAGAAAATGGGACACTAAAAAAATCTTTTGCAGGAGTGACTTGATCAGATTTTTATTTATAAAAGATGACGATGGCTAGAGAGTAAAATTACAGTCAGGGTCCGATATGGTTTGGCCGTGTCCCCACCCAGATCTTATCTTGAATTGCAGTTTTCATAATCCCCATGTGTTGTGGGAGGGCTCGGTGGGAGGTAATTGAATCGTGGAGTTGGTTATTCCCATGCTGTTCTCGTGATAGTGAGTGGGTTTTATAAGGGGCTTTTCCTCCTTTGATTGGCACTTCTCTCTCTTGCAGCCGTGTGAGGAAGGATGTGCCTGCTTCCCCTTCCACCATGATCATAAGTTTCCTGAGGCCTCCCAAGCCCTGCAGAACTGTGAGTCAAGTAAACCTTTTTCCTTTATAAGTTACCCAGTCTCGGGAAGTTCTTTATAGCAGTGTGAGAATGGACTAATACAGGGTGCCTAGGTAAAAAGACTGGGGAAATAATACAGGCAGGAGAGGAGGAAACCTAGATAAAGATAATGGCAGTGGCAAAAGAGTCATGTCCTGGAGACACTTAAAAATAATTAGTGATTGACTGGTCTGGAGTTAGCGTAGACACTGAACTAGAAAAGGTCATCAGTGTATACTCAGCATTTAGCTTAAGTAGTTGCACTGGTGGTGGGAATATTTTGCTAAGATCCAAAAACCAGGAGGCATTACTTCATTAGGGGAGGTTTGAGTGTTTGGGTCATACTGCATTTCAAGAGAGGCAGGAAATAACAACAAGCAGTTGGATAAATAAGACAGGAGTTTGGGAGGAAAATCTCAGACTAGAAATATATATTTGGGTATCATGAATGTGGAGCTAGTAACTGAAGTGATATCTTATCCCAAAGATAATAAGTAAAGAGAAAGGAGAGACCTAAAAGCAATATTCAAAAAAGCACAGACACATAAGGAATTGGGAAAGAACAAGAAGCCCACAAAAGACACCAAGAAAAAGAAAATTTAAAAAGAGACGATTTCAAGAAAGAATGAGTGGTCAACAGAATCAAAACAGGCAAAAAGTGAAAAAAAGGACGGCAACATACGTTTCATTCTTTTTAGCAGTTGAGAGGTCGCTATGGGGAGTAGATAGAAGTAGAACACAGATTTCAGAACATATCTTAGTAAATATTATGGAAGATCATGAAAAACACACATTTAGATTACTTAACCATAAAGAGGAAGGGAGATACAGGGCCTTAGAGAAGAAGCGATGTCAAGTAGAAAGGGTATTTTATAATGGAAGACACTCAAGTCTGTTTAAACAAAGACTGAAAGTAAATAACAGACAAAAAAAAATGTAGCTAATACATGAAAGTAAGTGTAAATGTAAAAGAATTGGGAAAAGGAGGTGCCATTCAGGACACAGCTGGAGTGTTGACTTTGGATTTGACAAAAGAAATCTATTTGTTTTTCTAAAATGTTAGGAAGAAAGGATGAATGGGCTTCAATTCGAGGACATGTTTACAGAGGGCATTTCACTAAGTAAGTGTAAGCCACTGTATGAAGAGAAAGATAAGTTGTTAGCAGGCTGAAGGGAAAAGGTTTAAAACAGTTGCTGGTGGGAAGGACTTACTGAAGAAATTTAAATAATTTTATAGCAGAAACTGATAACCCGATTGAGGGGAGAAACAAGTAGTGACACCAACCTGAGAGAATACATGAATTATTTCAGCACAACACCCAGGTGTAGAAGCAGAGAAAACAATCGATTGTTGTGTTAGCATTTTCACCACAAAAAGAAAAGAAAGGAAAAGGCGGGAAGGCAGAAAAAATGTGAGATATCCGCAAAAGTGCATTAAAATGGTAAACATTGGGATTAGGACTTAAATACAAGAGGGAGTTGACGGACACAAAGAACGAAAGACATCGAATAAGTCAAAGTTTAACCAAGTTAATCATACAGAATCTGGAAATTACATGATAGCATTTTTTTTTCTTCAGGCTAAAATTGAATCAGAATTCTGAAATAAAATATGGTGATTAGGGGTGGGAATAAAAGTAATCATTTGTATTTGTCCCAGCTTCATAAACTTGGCCCCTGAAGGTAGTGGGACGTTTCTTCATTTTAAATTAATACTGGAAGTATTGGTTTTATGGCAAATCTATTTTGCTATACCTGATATTAATAGGTCGCTGAAAATTATAATAATTCTATTTAACATTACACAGTCTCACCTTATCAAGCTACTCCCTGGAATACAAAGTGCTCATGACAGTCCCCAGTTTTCTTTTTGGCATTGTCAGACTCATAGAAAAATATTTTGCATTCTTACTGGTATCTCAACCTTGGCAGAATGCCCACTTCTTACATCTGCTTTCCTTCTACCAATGTCTGTTTCCAACTGAGAGTCTCAGATTTTGATATATAACGCTCTTGCTATGTCAGGAAAAATAGGAAAAAGTTGTCTTAGTTAAAAAAGAAAAATGTTATCTTGGTTACAGATATAAGAACGCATGCCTCACTTAAATTATAAATCACAAATTTTATTTAGTAGATGCTCCTTAGTCTCCATACTGGGCCCAGCCAATGTAATTTTCTAACTTTCTAATGTAAACTTGGGAAAAAATGGGAAAAGAAAAGAAATTCAAAATAGGAATTAGATATTTTTTCCTTACAAAAGCATATAAGTTCTTTTATAAAAGCAGTAACTATGAAATGTATGAAATATTTGAACTTGACCCTAGTTAACTCATAATTGGTCTGTGTGTGTGTGTGTATGTATGATTGTGAGTGTATACATGTATGGCACACACATTATACATATATGTCTATTTGTAAATATATATGTACATATACACCTATGTGTTTATATGTAGATGTTATATATATTGTGGATACTGTATTATATATACTATTTACATGCTATTGTTTAAATTTACATATATACATACAGGTTTTAATTATAAAATCCTTTTAATTTTTTTCATCTCCCATCTTGGTGACAGCCCAAATTGAACATATCATTAATATTTCTTAGTTGCATGCAACAGAAGCTAATTAGTATATTTAACTGCCCCCCTACCTTCAAATAAGAAAAAAAGAACACATTACAAAAATACTGGGTTACTGGTGGAATATGCAGGAGAAACAACTCAAATTATACCATGGCACTGATTCTGAAGACTAATACTGCAGCGACTGACACCCACATTGCCACTAAACTGAAAGCCCTAGACACTATACTGTCTATTGATTTGCAAAGTTGGCTCTCTTTGGAAATAAAAAGATTGATGACTGCTCCGACACTTAATTTGATAGTTTCCGTGTAGTTCCTGCTCCTTTGTATCATTGACTTATGTTCAGTGTGCCAGCAGATGCATCAGTTCTGTAGCGCCTCAGGCACTATACCACACACTAAATAAAAAGAGCCTAGGAAAAAAGAGATTATTTTTATAGAATAAAATTTCACTTTGGGAATTTCTATTTCATCAGGGAAAGGAAACAAATGTCATGAAAACTTATTCTGCTAATAGTCTTTTTTTATTATACTTTAAGTTATGGGATACATGTGCAGAACATCTAGGTTTGTTACATAGGCATACACATGACATGGTGGTGCATTGCACCCATCAACCCGTCATCTACATTAGGTAGCTGAACCAGCCTTGCATCCCATGGATGAAGCCGACTTGATTGTGGTGGACAAGCTTTTGGATGTCCTGCTGGATTTGGTTTGCCAGTATTGTATTGAGGATTTTTGCATGGATGTTCATCAGGGATATTAGCCTGAAATTTTCTTCTTTTTGTTTTTTTCTCTTCCTAGTTTTGGTATCAGGATGATGCTGGCCTCATAAAATGAGTTAGGGAAAATTTCCTCTTTTTCTATTGTTTGAAATAGTTTGAGAAGGCATGGTACCAACTCCTCTTTGTATCACTGATAGAATTACTCTGTGAATCCGTCTGGTCCTGGGCTTTTTTCAGTTGGTAGGCTATTAGTTATTGCCTCAATTTCAGAATTTGCTATTGGTCTATTCAGGGATTTAATTTGTTGCTGGTTTAGTCTTGGGAGGGTATATTTGTCCAGTGATTTCTGCATTTCTTCTAGATTTTCTAGTTTATTTGTTATTTAGAGTTAGAGTACTCTCTGATGGTTGGTTGTAGTTCTGTGAGATCAGTGGTGATATTCCCTTTATCAAATGTTATTGTGCCTATTTGATTCTTCTCTCTTTTCTTCTTTATTAATCTGGCTAGTGGTCTATCTATTTTTTTAATCTTTTCAAAAAACCAGCTCCTGGATTCATTGATTTTTTTACCAGTGTTTTGTGTCTCTATCTCCTTCAGTTCTGCTCTGATCTTAATTATTTCTTGTCTTCTGCTAGCTTTTGAATTTGATTGCTCTTGCTTCTCTAGTTCTTTTGATTGTGATGTTAGGGTGTTGATTTTAGATCTTTCCCACTTTCTCCTGTGGTCATTTAGTGCTATAAATTTCCCTCTAAACACTGCTTTAGCTGTATCCCAGAGATTCTGGTAGCTTATGTCATTGTTCTCGTTGGTTTCAAAGAACTTATTTATTTCTGCCATAATTTCGTTACTTACCCAGTAGTCATTCAGGAGCAGGTTGTTCAGTTTCCATGTAGTTGTGTGGTTTTGAGTGAGTTTCTTTATCCTGAGTTCTAATTTTATTGCACTGTGGTCTGAGAGGCTGATTTTTACAGTTTCCATTCTTCTGCATTTGTTGAGGAGTGTTTTACTTCCAATTATGTGCTCAATTTTAGAATAAGTGCAATGTGTTTATGAGAATAATGTATATTTTGGTGACATGGGGTGGAGAGTTCTGTAGATGTCTATTAGGTCCACTTGATCCACAGCTGAGTTCAAGTCCTGAATAACCTTGTTAATTTTCTGCCCATTGATCTGTCTAATATTGACAGTGGGGTGTCAAAGTCTCCCACTATTGCTCTGTGGGAGTCTAAATCTCTTTGTAGGTCTCTAAGAATTTGCTTTATGAATCTGTGTGCTCCTGTATTGGGTGCATATATATTTAGAATAGTAGTTCTTGTTGCATTGATCCCTTTACCATTATGTAATGCTTTTCTTTGCCTTTTTTGACCTTTGTTAGTTTAAAGTCTATTTTATCAGGGACTAGGATTGCAACCCCTGCTTTTTTTGCCTTCCCTTTGCTTGGTAAATATTCCTCCATCCTTTTATATTGAGTCTATGTGTGTCTTTGTACATGAGATGGGTCTCCTGAATACAGCACATCAATGGGTCTTGATGCTTTATCAAATTTGCCAGTCTGTGTCTTTTAATTGGGGCATTTAGCCCATTTACATTTACGGTTAATATTGTTATATGGGAATCTGATCCTGTCATTATGATGCTAGCTGGTTATTTTGCCCATTAGTTGATGCAGTTTCTTTGTAGTGTCTATGGCCTCTACAATTTGATATGTTCTTTCAGTGGCTCATACTTGTTTTTCCATTACATATTTAGTGCTTCCTTCAGGAATTCTTATAAGGCATGCCTGGTGGTGACAAAGTCTCTCAGCATTTGCTTGTCTGTAAAATATTTTATTTACTCTTTGCTTAAGAAGCTTAGTTTGTCTGAATATGAAATTCTGGGTTGAAAATTATTTTCTTTAAGAATGTTGAAAACTGGCCCCCACTCTTTTCTGGCTTGTAGGATTTCTGGAGAGAGATCCACTGTTAGTCTGATGGGCTTCGCTTTGTGGGTAACCTGACCTTTCTCTCTGGCTGCCCTTAACATTTTTTCCTTCATTTCAACCTTGGTGAACGTGATGATTATGTGTCTTGGGGTTGCTATTCTCGAGGAATATCTTTGTGGTGTTCTCTGTATTTTCTGAATTTGAATGTTGGCCTGTGTTGCTAGGTTGGGGAAGTTCTCCTGGATAATAGCTTGAACAGTGTTTTCTAACTTGGTTCCATTCTCCCCATCAATTTCAGGTACACCAATCAAACACAGGTTTGGTCTTTTCACATTGTCCCATATTTCTTCGAGGCTTTGTTCGTTCCTTATTCTTTTTTCTCTAATCTTGTCTTCATGCTTTATTTCATTAAGTTGTTTTTCAATCTTTAATATCCTTTCTTCCACTTGATTGATTCAGCTATTGATACTTGTGTATGCTTCATGAAGTTCTCGTGCTGTGTTTTTCAGCTCCATCAGGTCATTTATATTCTTCTCTAAATTGGTTATTCTAGTTAGAAGTTCCTCTAACCTTTTTTCAAGGTTCTTAGCGTCTTTTCATTGGGTTAGAACATGGTTCTTTAGCCCAGAGGAGTTTGTTATTACCGACATTCTGAAGCCTACTTCTGTCAATTCGTCAAACTCATTCTCGGTCCAGTTTTGTTCCCTTGCTAGCAAGGAGTTGTGATCCTTTGGAGGAGAAGAGGCGTTCTGTTTTCTGGAATTTTCAGTCTTTTTGCACTGGGTTTTCCTCATCTTCATGGATTTACCTACCTTTGGTCTTTGATATTGGTGACCTTCAAATGAGGTTTCTGTGTGGACATACTTTTTGTTGATGCTGATGGTATTCCTTTCTTTTTGTTAGTTTTCCTTCTAACAGGTCCCTCTGCTGCCAGTCTTCTGGAGTTTGCTGGAGGTCTGCTCCAGACCCCATTTTCCTGGGTATCACCAGCACAGGCTGCCGAACAGCAAAGATTACTACCTGTTCCTTCCTCTGGAAACTTTGTCCCGCAGGGACTCCTTCTAGATGCCAGCCAGAGCTCTCCCGTATGAGGTGTCTGTCAATCCCTGCTGGGAGGTTTCTCCCAGTCAGGAGGCATGGGGGTCAGGGACCCATTTGAGGAGGCAGTCTATTTCTTTTTCTTTTTTTTTTTTTTGACAGTCTAGCTCTGTCACCCAGGGTGGAGTGCAGTTGTGCAATTCTGGCTCACTGCAACTCTGCCTCCTGGGTTCAAGCAATTCTCCTGCCTCAGCTTCCCAAGTACCTGGGATTACAGGTGCCCACCACCACACCCAGCTAATTTTTGTATTTTCAGTAGAGACAGGGTTTCACTGTGTTGGCCAGGCTGGTCTCAAACTCCTGACCTCATGATCCATCTACCGTGGCCTCCCAAAGTACTGGAAAGCGTGAGACACCATGCCCAGCTGGCAATCTGTTTCTTGGCAGAGCTTGAGCACTGTGCTGGAAGATTGGCTGCTCTCTTCAGAGCTGGCAGGCAGGAAGGTTTAAGTCTCATAAAACTGTGTCCATTTGTGGTGGATTTGTGGTCTTGCTGACTTGAAGAATGAAGCCATGGACCTTCACGGTGAGTGTTACAGCTCTTAAAGATGGCCCGGACCCAAAGAGTAAGTGGTAGCAATAATTATTGTGAAGAGCGAAAGAACAAAGCTTCCACAGCATGGAAGGGGAGCTGAGCGGGTTGCTGCTGCTGGTTGGGGTGGCCAGCATTTATTCCCTTATTTGTCCCCTCCTATGTCCTGTTTCTGTCCTATCAGAATGCCCTCTTCTCAATCCTCCCCATGATTGGCTACTTTTAGAATCCTGCTGATTGGTCCATTTTACAGAGTGCTGATTGTTCTTTTTTACAGAGTGCTGATTGGTGCATTTTACAAACTTCTTGCTAGCTACAGAATGCTGATTGGTTCATTTTTACAGAGCACTGATTGGTGCATTTTACAATACCCTTGTAAGACAGAAAAGTTCTCCAAGTTCCCAGTCGACCCAGGAAGTCCCGCTGGCTTCACCTCTCAATCCCTCCTCTAAACAGGACACCCCAACTGCTGTTGGGAATTGGGTGATGACCTCTCTAGCTACTTCCTGCTGGATAGGGGTGAAGAAGGGGCCCTGCAGTTGTTGTGTCCTTCAGAGGGGAACTCTCTAGGCCAGTCAGAGGGCCAGTGGGTCAGTTCAGGGGTCCTCAGAAGAAGTTGTGAGTAGAGCTCATTTGGGGTTCCACTTGTAAGACCATCTGTAGCTTGATGGCCTCAATCTTGGAGGAAACAAATTTGATGAGGAGGTTAAAAATACAGGGCCCAAAGGTGTGTAATAGCAAGATGGCTGTCATGGGACCTAGAAAGGGGAGAAGCCATGTCACCCAACTCCAGAGGTTCGTATCAGAATTTGAAAGGCATTGTCTGATTTCAGAAGCCTTTTCCTGTAAATGCCAGGTGGCATCTCATACCATCCCTGATTGGTTAGTGTAAAAACAACACTCTTTCCCTGAGAAGGTGCAAAGTCCTTCTTTCTCTGCAGTGAGGAGGTCTAGGCCTCAGCGGTTTTGGAGAGCCACTGCTGCCCAAGAGTCTATCTGGGATGCCGTGATTGGTGCATTTTACAATACCATTGTAAGACAGAAAAGTTCTCCAAGTCCCCCTCTTGCCCCAGGAAGTCCAGCTGGCTTCACCTCTCACCCACAGCTGCCCTTCTCCCCGGTGCTCTGTCCCAGGGAGTTGGGAGTTTTATCTATTAGCTCCTTACTGGTGTTGCTGCCTTTCTTTTAGAAATACGCTGCCCAGAGGGGAAGAATCTAGCAAGGCAGTCTGACTACAGCGGATTTGCTGAGCTGCAGTGGGCTCCACCCAGTTTGAAGTTACCAGAGGCTTTGTTTAAACTGTGAGGGGAAAACAGCTTACTCAAGCCTCAGTAATGGTGGACACCCCTCCCCCCGACCAAGCTGGATCATCCCCGGTCAACTTCAGACTGCTATGCTGGCAGCAAGAATTCAAGCCTGTGGACCTTAGCTTTCTGGGCTCCATGGGGGTAGGGTCTGCACCTGGCTTCAGCCCCCTTTCCAGGGGAGTGAATGGTTCTGTCTCGCCGGCATTCCAGGTGACACTGGGGTATGAAAAACAAAAAACAAAACAAAACAAAAAACTCCTGCAGCTAGCTCAGTGTCTGCCCATATGGCCACCCAGTTTTGTGCTTGAAACCCAGGACCCTAGTGGCGTAGGTATCCGAGGGAATCTCCTAGTCTGTGGGTTGTGATGACCATGGGAAAAGTGTAATATCTGGGCTGGAGTGCACCATCCCTCACGACAAGATCCCTCCTGGTTCCCTTGGCTAGGGGAGGGAGTTCCCCAACCCCTTTAGTTTCCCAGGTGAGGTGACTCCCCACCCTGCTTCGGCTCACCGTCCGTGGGCTGCACCTACTGTCTTACCAGTCCCAATGAGATGAGCCAGGTACCTAATTTGGAAATGCAGAAATCACCTGCCTTCTGTGTTGATCTCACTGGGAATGCAGACCAGAGTTGTTCCTATTCTGCCATCTTGCCAGCCCCTCCTCATAGTAATTTTTTCATTTTACTAATTCATAGGATTCAGGAGCAAATAGAAGTAAGAAAAAGTTTTCACTCTTTCCAAGAGAGAGGAATTTTAAAATTTTCCTTTTAATATATAAAATCAACAAATCAGGACTTGAAAACAAATGAGCATGGCAGAATTATAGGTATGTTTACATATTTCTGAACACATAAGAAGAGAGTCATCCTGCAAATTTTTATCATTTTATCAATCCATTAATTAATATGCTGCAATACTATTTTCTCTTCTTTTTCAACTACATTCCCTCTTCTAACTTAACAATCAGGCAGAGACCAGTTAATCAAATAAAAACCATATCTGTTATTTTATTCACAATCGTTAAATATAAGAAATCAATTAAATAAGTTTTAAAGAATATTTTTTAAGTAACACTGAGGTAATAAAAATCTTCTAAGTTCAGAAAGCATTTACCATCACCCAAGGGGTGGGGGAAAAAGGGAAAGAATTGGTGTTGTTAGAACCAAGTAGTCTGGAAGACGATCAGAGGATCCACAAATCTGGGATGTAGACCCTTGAAAAGGGGCATTGCCTGGCTTGTGCTGTTACCTTTGAAGCGTACACAATGAGGCTAGTTCTGGGAGTGTGAAAGTGAGGGAGCAATAAGGGAACTCACTGCTGCTGCCAAGAGGCAAGGTCATTACTAGCTTTCCAGTTTCCCTTTAGCTAGAACCCTTATTGATAGAATGTAACAGGAAGTCAGTTTGGAAAGAGAAAACATAATTGCCAAAAAGCATAGCCCCTGTATTTCAAAGCATAGAATAAAATGAGGGTCTGTATATGTGAGATAATAGCTTAGTAACTAACAAACTCTTTTCCCAATTGAACATGGCAAAATATGGCTGATATAAATATATATATATATAAAATTCCAAGCAAAATGATACTTGTCTAAACCTTTAACAAACTTTAACGACTTATAGGTCTGAATATAGCCTAAATATAGATACATAATTTGCAATTACTTTCAAAATCTGGTCAAATGTCAATCATTTCCCATGACTAATGTAAATGTATAGTGGACTTACTTTTATACCTGGCTTTGTTATATATAAATTTTACCATTTAGATCACTTATACATTTTTTGGCCTGAAAGTTTTCTTATAGGGAAAACGTGATTTACAAATGCCTTCCATGTTTTTATACAGGTATCATTGGACCAAATCAGAAAATATATACTAAAAACTTTTGCTATTTAGAAAATGTACGTTAAAAAGTGTGCAAATGCTACTAAATTTAAAATCTATACAAATGTTTAGGCAGAAAATAGCAATGTAAACAAAGGCATTTGACTTTCTTAACATTCTGTTCCTTGATTTCATTCAGAGAAATCTCTTGTGCAAAAGGTCTATAATCTCAGTGCTAAAACTTACCAACGATGTCTGCTGGGTCCACTGCAGGTGGGAAACTGCCGAGGGGTGATCTACAAGCATGCAGCTGGAGAAAGTACAGCATCCATGATGGTACAACTCATTAATTCTCACCATTTTAGAGGAAAAGACACTTTAAGCAAAGCAAATATGTTGGGTAGAGAGAAACAACTAATTTACCACTTTATCTGCTAAGGATCAGTAGAAATTGAAAGCGGTAGCAAAAGATGCTTTGAGACTGGTTTCACAGTTAGAGCCAAGAGAATATCCACAGTGTGGAAAGAACTTAGAATGTAGGTCAGTGCCAACTTGCATCTGGTGGTTAGGCTGGGCAGAAAGGAAATGGTATCTGTAAAGCTGGCTTTTTGTTCAAGAGCTTCATGGAACCTATAGAAAACCTGATGCAGAAATTAAGTTACCCTGAGGTGTAGCTTTTGATGACATCAAAAATCTAGTTCTAGACATTTTTCTCCCAGGAAGTTGAATTACTGAAGTAATAAAGTAGTTATTTTTTAAAGTAGCTTCTCTTTTGATTAAAATATGAGAAGACAGCACTTTAGGAGGCCGAGGCAGGCAGATCATGAGGTCAGGAGATCGAGACCATCCTGGCCAACGTGGTGAAACTCCATCTCTACTAAAATTACAAAAATTAGCTGGACATGGTGGCACATGCCTGTAATCTCAGCTACTCGGGAGGCTGAGACAGAAGGATTACTTGAACCAGGGAGGCAAAGGTGGCAGCACGCGGAAATCACACTACTGCACTCCAGCCTGGCAACAGAGTGAGACTGTGTCTCAAAAACAAAATAAATAAATAAATATGAGAAGAAGGTAGTGAAAGAATAATTTGTATAATGAACAAAACCATGATATAAAGGTATAATGAACCATCATTTTTGCTTGTTTGCTGACAGAGATGACCGGGAAATTATCCTCATTCCCAGAGTGAAGGAATTATGTTCAAAACTCCCAATCTAAAATCCAAGACCAAGCAATAACAATAACAACAACTACCATCACAACAAAAATGTGGGACTATAAAATTATAAGTAACTTAGTCTCAAGATTCAATAAATTTATATTTTGAAAAAGATACACGAAGAAAATTTAAAATCTATAAATGACAATATTAAAAATAGATATTAAAAATAAAGAGAATTTTTCTTTCTGATGAAGATGAAGTAACAAGGACTGAAATCACCTTTCCACTAGACACAAAAAACCTCCCTTAACTCTCCTTCACCTTATTCAGATAAGCTTTTCAAAGCCAAGACAGGTTAAAAAGGTTTAAAGAGGAAAGACTCTAAAAATTGAAAGGGGGAAATTGTAGGATACAATAAATTCCTCTTCAAAGGTTTTAGCCTGTTAATTTCCTTTAAAATTCAAGAGGGGGAAAATTGTTAAGTACAATGAGTTCTGAGCTCCTCCTCAGAGAACACATATGTCAGTATGTTCTTTGTTCTCCATTTTAAAATTTAACTTCCTCATTCTTTTTTTTTTTTTTTTTTTTTTTTTTTTTGGTTGAGACGGAGTCTCTCTCTGTCTCCCAGGCTGGAGAGCAGTGGTGTAATCCTGGCTCACTGCAAGCTCTGCCTTTTATTAAGCAAATAAGTTCTGCCTCCCAGGTTCATACCATTCTCCTGCTTCAGCCTCCTGAATAGCTGGGACTAGAGGTGCCCACCACCACGCCTTTCTAATATTTTGTATTTTGTACTTTTAGTAGAGATGGGGTTTCACCATGTTAGCCAGGATGGTCTCTATCTCCTGATCTCGTGATCTACCTGCCTCGGCCTCCCAAAGTGCTGGGATTAGAGGTGTGAGCCACTGTGCCTGGCCCCTTGTTCTTTATGTCTCCTTGCCCCTGGTTTTAGTAAACAACCCCCTCCTAGCTTCTATCACCTGCTCTGTCCTTAGTCATCCTTAGTCACCAGCTCTGTAACCATCCTTCCCACCAAAACTACTCACTCCACCACTCTGGCTTGTACCCCTACTCTCTTTAAAATAGTCAATCAGAATTATCTTAGACTGTGCAGTCCAACCATAGCTAATAGGGGAAAGACACAGCAGTAGGAACTAGCTGCATCAGGAATAAGAACCCCATCCCCTCCCTTGTCTGGTATGCTCTCACCATTGCTCCATCTGTGAGACGCACCCTTCCATAAAAGAAAATTGCCTTGCTGAGAAAACTTTGCCTCAGTGCCATTTTCACTTTATGGCATCAAGCATTTACTTCCAATGTCAATTCTACCCAAATTGACGTATAGATGTAACATATCCCAATAAAAATGCCACCAGGAGTTTTGCAGAAATTTATAATCTGATTTTAAAATTCACATGCAAATGCAAAGGAACTGGAATAGACAAATGACTTTGAAAAAGAATAAAGTTAGTAGTCTAACGCTGCCTGATTTTTACTTATTATAAAGCTACCATTACTAAAACAATGTGGCAATGGCATAAAGCTAGTGACCTAGAACAATGAACAAAATAGAGTCCAGAAATAGACGCACTTATATGTGGGCAATTTATTTTTCACAAAAGTGCAGGGAAAAGTCAATGGAGAAATAATGGTTGTTTCAACCAATTATTATAAAATAATTGGATATCTCCATACCAAAAGGAAAAGAAAATGAAAACGAAAATTGTGAAGAGGCTAACACAAAATAGAACATGAACCCTAGAAATATAGAATGACTAGAAGACAACATAAGAGAGTATCTTTATAACCTTAGGTCTGGTGAAGACTTCTTAAATAGAACAGCACAAAATAAAAAATGACATATTTTATTGCATCATCAAAATTAGAAACATCTGTTCACAAAAGACACTGAAAAATAATAGACTATCATAGACTGGGTAAGAAAATTTTTGTGAAATGTATCTGATAGAGGACTTGAACCACATATAAAGAACTCAAAAATTAAAAAGATTATCCAACAAAAATGAGAAAAACATTTGTTTGGATACTTTACAAAAGAGAACATATGAATAGCAAATAAGCAATTAAAAGATATTACACATTATTTAAAATGATCATTAATCTTATGTTACTGTGTGAAATAATATGGTTAGATTTTGTAGCAAATCATTAAGCATTAGCAATTCAGTGGAGAGATAAGCTTAGAACCAGAAGTGAATAGAAATTTCCAAAAATCCCAGAAACTGAACTTTCAGAGGATAAAGAAGGAAGAGATTTGAGCCAATCGTATTTAATCTTTTCTATGTCTTAAAGAGTCAGTAGAACCCAGCTGTAAACTAGATTACGTGGTTTAGATACAGAAAAAAATATGTAAGAATGATTGGCTGTGATTAGCTCTATAGGATGTGATTAGGATTGATTTATATATACCATCGTATTTGCACTTATCTGTATATCTCATATTTATCACAATCATACTATATTTAATAATTAAAGATAATAAATTTAATATATTAAGATGCCTTTTAAATATCCCTAATTATAAAAATACATTCCTATCAAACCAAAAAAAGCATATTACATTATCTAACCCCATTTTGGAGACTGAAGTCACTGATTTTAAGATCTTAAAATATGTATGAACACACATAAAATCCTGAGGGCAATTTTATTTTCTACCTTGTCACTAGACATAAAGAAAGTAGCACCATTCAAACAATACCACTAATTACTTTGCCTTTTATTAACAATAAGAGCTTATGAGATTGATAGAATGCCAAACCACAGGTGCAGGGCGCAATCAGTCTCAGTAGACATTTATCAGGAGTACATTGCAAAGCAATTAAGATTGCTATTTAAATTGGTGCAGTTCGTCTCCTTGGAATGAAAGGGCACATTGAGAATACAAGGGCCACACCCAGTTTGTAAGTTTTCTTAAGGCAAGTCAGAACTAGTACACATTGAAGGGATGATTAGTAAATTGACAAGCTACTCAGCAATACCTGATGAAGAAAGACTGAATGAAAAACAGTATTAGGGCTATTTGAAAATCAAATTTACATAAATTTTAAAAATATAATCTTTGCACTACAAAGAACAGGTTTATTTAAAAACTTTTAATATATTTTCCTTTGATTTGATTAATTGAATATATTTAAAAGAGTTCACGTAGACAAAGTAGGGATTTTGATTGTCATTCAATAAATAAAAAGAGTCATCATTTCAAATGTGCAGACTCCTGGTATGCAGAAGATCTGCCAAGACTTCTTGATAAAATGACATCATAGTTCAGTCACAAAAGAAGAAGAAGTACTAAGCAGAGCAAGCTTCATAGGTATGTTACCTGTGCAGTTATACAGAATCCTGAGCTTAGCAGGACCCACACTTGTTTTAATGCTATGCTATAGTTGTCTTGAAATTCTTAATATTTTTTGTATAAGGCCTATATTTTTATTTGTACTGGGCCCCTAAAATTATCTATCCCATTCTTAGAGTCATGGTAACTAAATAAAAATGAGGAGATGAGGAGGAAAAGGATTCCAAGAAGAGCAGAAAATGGGCTAAACTCAGAAATCCCCATAGCACATGACTTCATAAAAAAAGAAAATAGCACTGTATTCTTAGAGATCAAAAAGAAAAAATTGCATTTGGCAAGGCCTGTGCACTAATGAAAAAGTCAAATTATTAAGTTCCTTTTTAGGCCAAATTACAGATACTGTTTTTTCAAGAACTCCAGAAAGCAGATGCCAAGATATAATTAGAAGTGTAAGTGTAAAAGATTTATTGCCAAAAATGCCAGCAAAATTTTATAGTATTTAGGGAAAACCTTCATACCATAATGCAAGTCTGACATTTGAGGGAAGAAAGGGGGATTATTTAGGAAGAGTTGAAGAGTGTTGTGCAGCACCAATGCAGTCTTACCCAGGCTGCCTACTACAGGAGTCCTGTATTGGTTACTAACAGTCCAGTTCTAGAATTCCTGCACTATGCTCAGTCATTGACTGGCAGCAGCTTGGAGAGAGACTCATCTTGATGTGGGCCCTGAGGAAAATCCTACAAATACATACTGACAGCTAATGCTTCTCCTGACAAGTTCTCTCCTGAAAAGAGATTTGAGTACAGTTTTAGAGGTTTCAAATCGGCCTTATTAAATCAAGTTTAGCCTAAAGCTGTCTCCTTTTATATTTTAAGTTTGGCCTGAAGGTTTTGTTACAGGCAGGTCTTTGTTGTTAGAGCTCCCAAGATGGCGGCAAGCCTTTTGTTCCCTGACCTGGGGTTCTTGGCCTCACGGATTTCAAGGAATGGAACCATGGGCCTTGCAGTGAGTGTTACAGCTCTAATAGAACCTGTGGGTCATGGAAGAGAACCGTGGAACCCAGTGACCAGTGTTCAGCTCAATTAGGACGAACCCAAGCACTTAGCCATTCAGGAACAATGGTGAGACTTTAGCCTGATTGGGAGCGGCAATGGGTGCCTGGCTGGATCAGAAATGCAGCAGATAACCTGCGGTATCTAGAGGGGTGGAAGTCAGAGGCGGGTCTGTGATGGCGGCAAACAGCAGTCGTGGATGACGAGCGAAATTTCAACTCAAGCTGTAACAAACATGGACCAGAAGAGTGTGCAGTTGCAAGATTTAATAGAGTGAAAACAGAGCTCCCATACAATGGGAGGGGACCCAAATGGGGTGCCCACTCCTGGCTCCAATGCCTGGAGTTTATATCCCAATCATTGTCTCTCCCCCTGTGCTCTCAGGTACTATTTCTTTGCCTCCTGCTTTTAGCCTAATTTGTATGTTAGTGAACCCTTTTTGCTACCTGATTGGTCGGGTGTGAGCTGAGTTACAAGTCCCATGTTTACAGGTGGGTGCGGTCACCTTCCCAGCTAGGCTGAGGAATTCTTAGTCGGCCTAGGAAATCCAGCTAGTCCTGTCTCTCAGTTTCTTTGTACATAGTGAACTATAACCTAAATGGAGGTGTAAAGAGACTATATAACCTACTTTTGTGCAATCACCAAGTTTTGGCCAATCAAAGGAGACCGACTATTCAAACCATGTTCAAATAAGGCAAATGGAAGCTGTAACCGATCCAGCTGTTTCCGTACCACACTTCCATTTTCTGTACATTACTTTTCTTCTTCTGTCCATAAATCTTCTTCCACAACATGGCTGTGCTGGAGTCTCTCTGAATCCACTCTGGTTGGAGAGACTGCCCAATTTGTGAATAGTTCTTCACTCAACTAAACTCAGTTAAATTTGGCTAAGGATTTTCTTTCAACAGATGGTGTCAGAAGTGGGATTTGAAATAGAGCTTCCAGCAACTTCCAGGAGCCCTGAGTGACCAGGCAAGGTATCTGCCAGGCCCATTGTGTGGATTGCGCTCTTGCAGCAACTGGGGATTATGGTAAGTGCTTGCTCATATTTTAAAGCTCCACAGATTTTTGTTTTGAGTTCTCTGAGTTTGTTTGAGAAAACTTCTGATCCAAACTGGGTATGAAAGTTGCAACAGGGACGGTTCTGGGTCCAGGATTGGAGTGGATCCAACAGTTAATTGGCTTCGGTCCAGTTAGATGCCTCTTATTTCTGACTGAGTCAGAGACAACCAAAAAACAATAGTAAATGGCAATATTGCAATGGGTATAAACTTCAGCTTCTGGAAATTTGCAGGGATTATTGTGTTCTATCCCCATTTTTTTTTTCTTGCATATTAATGTAGGGGAAAAAAATCATTGACTAAGTTGATCTGAGAGCTAAAGCCAATATTTGAGGTAAAAATGGGGTCCTTGATTTCTGAAAAACTGAGTAACTTATGGCTTGTACTTGCATAAGTATCAGGTCCCAGAAATAGCAAAGGCTTACAGAAATGGTAAAATCTTACTAAAGATCATTTAAAGTTAAAGTAGAACATTCCAAATGAACAACATTGTGCTTGAGGAAGTGTACTTGAAAATTAGGACTCCTGAATTAATTTCATCTAGCCATGCCTGTTGAAGCTCCTGAAACAATTTCAGTATTTTTATTTAAAGACTCTTTATAAAAGGCAAATAAAAACTTAAGTGACTAATTGATAAGAAAAATTAAATCTGCTAATCTTTTGACTTAGTTGCTATTCCAGCCTAAAGGTGAAAAGAAAAACCTCTTCTAAATAAAGTGTTTATAAAACATAGGCCCTCAAGTAAAATTGCTTCTTTTTCAGATCTATCCATGAAGAGGCCAGGCATGAAGAATGCTTTCTTTGTCTCATTCTTTAAAGGGCTCCACCCTGAACTCAATAATTTTAGTAATTTTAACTAAGAAACAGTAGCTAAGTTAAAAAGAACACCTATCAAACTAAAATACACCTTTTTGTAATTTAATTGGCTATCTTGAAACCATTCTAAGTCAAACCTTTGTATAAGGTGCTTTTCTGACCATCTTGTCTTGTTATCTTGATGAAACTTTTACTTGACACCACTTTTTCCCTTGGTTTAAGCAAATGACACTATTTAGGCCTAAAATCTTAGCTCTGTATTTATGAAATATAAATTTTTTGTTTCACTTAAGAGTTGTCCCTTCAGGAATGCCTTTTTTCCCTTAGTTAACAATTGCTTAGAGCAATGAAATGGGTAATTGGAGGATTAATAGTCTGAATGCAAAAAAGAAAAACTAACAGCTGGCTAATGATAATTCTTTATGAAAGCTATGAGATTTGCTTCTGTGTGTTCGTATGTCTATATATATTATGTGTATGTGACTATTGATGAAAAAAGTTAAATTCTGTAAAATACTGTAAGAGATTTATTCTGAGCCAAATGTGAGTGACCATGACCTATGACACAGCTCTCCGGAGGTCCTGAGAACATGTGCCGATGGCAGTTGGGGTACAGCTTGGTTTTATATATTTTTGGAAGGCATGAGACATCAATCAAGTACATTTAAGAAATACAGCTGGATGTGGTGGCTCACGCCTGTAATCCCAGCACTTTGGGAGGCCAAGGTGGGCAGATCACGAGGTCAGGAGTCTGAGACCAGCCTGGCCAACATGGTGAAATGCCGTCTGTATTAAAAGTACAAAAAATAGCTGGGTGTGGTGGCAGACGCCTGTAATCCCAGCTACTCAGGAGGCTGAGGTAGGAGAATCTCGCTTGAACATGGGAGACGGAGGTTGCAGTAAGCTGAGATCACACCATTGCACTCCAACCTGGGTGACAGAGTGAGACTCTGTTCAAAAAAAAGAAAGAAAGAAGAGTGGGGGGGGGGGAGAAAGAGAAAGAGAGAGAGGGACGGAGGGAGGGAGGGAGAGGGAGGGAGGGAGGGGAGAGAGAGAGAGAGACAAGAAAGAAAGGAAGGAAGGGAGGGAGGGAGGAAGGGAGGAAGGGAGGGAGAGAAAGAAGAAATAAAGAAAGAAAGAGACATTGGTTCGGTTCAGAAAGGCAGGACAACTCAAAGCAGGGGCTTCCAGGCTACAGGTAAATTTAAACATTTTCTTATTGACAATTGGTTGAGCTTATCTGAAGACCTGGGATCAATAAAAAGGCATGTTTAGATTAAGGTAAAGGATTGTAGAGACCGAGTTTTATTGTGCAGAGGAATCTCTCAGATAGCAGGTTGTAAAATGGTTCTTATCAGACCTAAAAGGGTACCTGACCCTTAGTTGATTATCTCCTGGGTTTGGGAAAGAAAGAAGAAAGGAAAACAAAGGGGAAAAGGGATATGTAATGTGGGTTTTTCCCACAAGAGACTTTGCAGGGCAATTTCAAGGTATGGCAAAGAAATATAATTTGGGGTAAAACATTTTGATTTTCTCCCTTGTTGTGCCAGAGTCAGATTGGAAAGTAAGTCATGACATACAGGGTCAATTGAAACCCATCTGATGAGAATTTATGATTTTGTAGGGTATGACTCTCCAGACCCCTCACATAGGAATTTGGGCAAGATAAAAAAATCAGAGTTTAGTCCTCACCAATATGGCCCCTTCTTTCCTGCTTTTCCTGTTTTGTCTCCTGGCTGTTTTGAGAGAGTTAGATAGGCCCTAACCTTCATAGATGTGGTAACTGTTCTAAATTGCTGAAATAGTTTATGGCCAAGGTTTGGTTTGTCAAACCCATAGTCTTGGAAAGATGATCAAACTTCAGGTACATTTCTGCTACCCAATATGCCACTTAAACATTTATAGAGGGATTTGAATTGAACCTTTGTCATATTCATTGCATGTTTTCTGGTTGTAAGAAAGCTTTCCCATGCAAAAGAGCTTATGTTATAACAGTAGCTCATATACCAAAGTGTACTTTCACCAGGTTAAGAAAGCTTTTTATGGTCCCCTGACTGAGAACAGTCAACTTCCTCACAACCTAGAACCCAAAGATTCAGTCTTCTGAGAACATCATAGAAAGATTGCCCTTGCCATCCACACTGAAGCAAAACTTGGGAACCTTGAACTTTGGGTTCATAATCTTACAACTCAGAAGGTTCCCTCCATACTCTGGAATGTATAGCCATTGGAAACCTTAAGGTAAAGCTAACCAGGGAAGTTTATCCCCAGTATCCCCAGAAGCAGACGGTATGCTTGTCATGGACGTTTTTCCCAAGACCATGAATCAAGATATGTTTGCTCTCGTGAGATACTTATCTTTCCATTTTTTTTTAAATTTAAGCCTCTATGAACTACAGAAATGAAAAATAAGTCTTTCATTTGCATTTGTGAGGTATATTTTTGAGAAAAATTTTGTAGCTAGCCTTATACATGACAATCTTTTGCCCTGATAGGTAGAAGACAAAAGGTCAATGTAGGTGAAAATTTTTAATAATATATTTGTTGCCTCATAATCAGTCTGAAACAGAATATTGGTTCACTCATCTTAACTTGCATCGTGGGTTAAAGCAAAGGTTGCCAAGAGGTCTTCATTCTTCTAGATGGACGTGATTTATTAGGTCCTTATGTTCATGGTTTGGAGTAAATGAGGCAAGGATTAAAAATTTATTCCTCATCATAAGCTCTGTAGAAGATTTTAATGTAAAGGCTATGGTTACACAGCAGACTTCAAATTATCCTATGAAAGTTATACTAAATAATAGAGTTCTAGATTACTTACTGGCTAAACAGAGAAGTATCTGTGTAGTTGTTGGCATGTCTCATTGCACATGGAGAAATATATCAGGTATTATATTCAATTGTAGAGAATTAGCAAACAGGCTGCTTGGTTAAAGCATGTTGACTCTTTATCTAACTTATTGTTTGATCTACTTGACTTTAGTATGTTGGATTCATGGGTACCCTGGCTAAGGAGCATACTCCAAACTCAATAGTCATAATAGTAGTCTCTCTGGTACACTGCATTCTCTCAAAAGTCTGTAATGTTTGCATGCAGCCATCTACAGAATGTCAAATTGTGTATCTTCAACTGGAATGGAAAGACCTAAAAGAAATGTGTGACCATGTGGTCACCATAACCTATTAATGATATGCTGAGATCAGAAACCCAAAATGGTGGTAACTGAGATTGCTACTAAGGTCCTAAGTTTTGGTCGTACTCTCACCAAAGGGAGAAGTTGACCAAAAGGGGGGAATTTTTAAGCAGAATTATAGAAGTCCATTGTTTCTGACTGATCTGATGCACTAGACTCCAACAGACCAGACCAAACTAAAATGGGATCATTTATGCTAATGTGACGTAGTCAAACTAAGACTTTAAGGAAGCAGATAGATCTTAGAAAGACCAGGTTTTGCTTTTGTTCTGTAAATAGTATATTCCAGCACAAAAAGGGATGCTCTACAATAATCATTAAAAAAGAATAACCTGCAGTCTTTGTTTCCACCTTACAAACCCCACTGTTCTGCTATTTTCTAGAGCGTTTTGAGACCAAATAAGTACATTTATAATGGTGACAGTAACATCAATAACTAAAGTTTTGGTCAATCTCAAAATTTAGAGGATGACCAAGATCAGGGAAGTGTTAAGTTTAACCTAAAGCTGCCTCATATATTTTAAGTTTGACCTTAAGGTTTCTTCTACATAGTGAACTATAACCTAAATATAGTTGTAAACAGACTGTAATCTACTCTTCTGCTAATCACCAAGTTTTGGCCAATCAAAGGGGACCAACTGTTCAAACCCTAACCAAATAAGGCAAATGCCAAGCTTTAACCCATCTGGCTGTTTGTGTACCTCACTTCCATTTTCTGTAAATCAGTTTCCTTCTCTCCATACATCTTCTGCCACATGGCTGCACTGGAGTCTCTCTCAGCCTACACTGGTTGGAGAGACTGCCCAATTCATGAACTATTCTTTGCTCATTTAAACTCAGCTAAATTTAATTTGTCCAAGGATTTTTTTTTTTAATATCCTTCCAGAGTTTGGTCATTCCTACCTGAGAAGCCAAGCATCCAACATGGGGGTTATCCGATAACCAAGTATGTCATTCCAATTTTAGAATTGGAAATTGGCAAAATAATCAATTGTTGGATCTCTTGACACTGTAGAGATGGTCTAAGCTGAATTTTAGCTAGGAATCTGTTTACAACATGGCTGTCATATGTCACCAATCAATCAGGAGGTTATGATTATGCTTTTTATCTTCAAGTATTAATGTCAACTAACAACCTGGGTCTTATTGTCTTTCAAATGTTGTGATACTTCTCTTTCCCCAGTATTCACTCAACAAAGTAAATGACCATATATTCCTCTGGGGAAGTACTAGGGGAATCTTTGTAGTATGTACTTGCTGTGGTATTATAGGATCTTTCCTCCTGTAAACTTAGATATCTCCTTTTTCAGTGGATACAGACTTTAAAATTGACTCACGCATGAAAACTGAGCAAGAGATTGAGAGTTTATATCTGGGTTATTGTCCTCAACCTTCACTTTTGGCTTCTCATTGTAGATACTAAGTAGAAAACTGGGTAATTGCCCTATTTGTCCCTAGGGATACCACATTCCATTAACTATCTTCACAACCACCTGTGGGTCAAGACTCCTTGACTATCCCTTGACATTGACAGTAATTATAAAAATTATCACCCCTCTACCTTTGGATGGTTAGATACTACCACTAATAGCAATTGCTTTTGGGCCCCATCATCCCCATTGTGCCATTTAATAAGCCAATTTTGGGTTCTAAGGCTGTCTTTCCTACTGGCAGATTTGACTTACCTATGAAAGCAACCCTGAACTTTGTGATATAATTGCTAGTACCTTTTGCACCAGCAAGTTTTTGGTGATCTTGGTGTAAGTTGTGTCCTCTGGGTCTTCTTCTGGAGCATAATGCTATGGCAACTCATATAGTATAATTATTTCAACTAGCCCATATTTCTAAACCATATTATGATTTATTCTACTATCTGACATTGCAACCCAAACATCTTACAGTTTTGCTCAGCATTAGCCTCCACTTACTCCATTCTTCTAACATCTACTCTAGTCATAAATTTTCTGTATCACATGGAATATCTGCCAAGGTGTTAAAGCCTATGTCCCAGATATGTTCCTCTAAGTTAATTTATTCTTGTTTATCCACTCTTATATTCCAGTTTACCTAAAAATTTGATGATCTATTTAGCTTGTCTTTATTGATGCCTATTTTCTCCTCTGGTAGTCGTAATGAATAGAGTTTAAGTTTCTCAGTATGTCTATCTTTGTCTGTCTTCTGTCTCTCTCTCTCTCTCTCTCTCTCTCTCTCTCGCACCCTTTTCTCTAACAATACCTAAGAAAAAAAAATTGTTAGCTTTCTCAGCTTAAGGTGATTCTCTGCCTCTTTAGATTTGCTATGTAGGAGACAAACCCATTTCCAATCACTGTGGGCACATAAACTCTCTAATAGCCATTTTCAAGTTCACTTTTCTCAGTTTGAGATAAAGAAGTAGGAAACTTACTACTCTCTTTTTAATGGGGGCAGAGAGCATTAATCACATCAATGTGGCAATTATCTCCAAATAAATCATTTACTTCAGATCCTCTCTAATCTTCAACTTTAGACCCTTTCATAATACCCATGTGTTTGATGGCTTTAAGAGTCATCTAAGCCCTTCTCTTATACTTATTTTTTCAAAGTTAACATTAGGTTAGTACCTCACTTCAGGTTATCCATATGCATTATATCTTGATGTTTCAAGGTACTTCAAATTTAACATCAGTTACAATTGCATGGAATAATTTTAGCAGTTTCAGTTAAGTGACAGATTGCAATGAGTATGAGGTAAAAAATGGAGAAAGCAAGAGTAGCCTACTTTGTCAAGAGTGCTTGCTGTTGCTAGAAGGGGATAGACAGATGAGTGAATGAAGGAGTAATGGAGTTTCTCAAGGGAGATTGTTTTGCTTTATTTTTAAAATGTAGGCAATTAAAGTATGTTACATTATTTTGAGAAAGAGCAAGTTGAAAGAAAAAGATTGCTGATAAAATAGAGAAGAAAATGGATAGTCCATAATCCTTACATATATAGAATCAGTAGGATTCAGAGTACTGACGATGAAAAGGAAAAGCTAAGGAGAAAAAAGACAGGTCTCATATATATATATAAAAGCAAGTTAGTAAGATTGATAATCATTCCTCTTTTATTTCTTCTCCTTTCACTCTACAGTTGAAGTTGAAAGCATCTCAAATGATTGAGAGATAATTTTAAAAAGAAATTGAAATAAGTTTCCTAGAGTTTGGGAATTTATCAGTCATCAACTGTCTGATGTTTTCTTCTTCCCAGAAAAAAAAATTAAAACACACATAAGAAGCTGCCTGAAGCTATCAGCGGTTATATGGTATGGAGTCAGGATGGAAACCATTGTACAAGCTGCACTTCCATTTGACACTATAATAATGTGTGAGCTCCTTAAGAGGTAGAAAGCAGAAAAGTATGTAGCTAGGTGATACAGGAGAATTAAATCTAAAAAAGCTGCACTTCTGAGAAAGGGGAATGGGTAAGTCCTATGAGTGATGGTAGATGGGAGATGGGGTGCAGTCATTAAAGACAGCCAGAGTATTGGTGTTTTATTGAGTTTAGCATGGGAGAGTGTCTCTGCAAAACTCACTAATATGCTGTATGAAATAATTTTGATGCTTGTCACAATGGAGAGCATAAGGGCCAACAAGAGTTGGCCAAAAAGTAGTTAAAATCAGCATAACAACATAAAAATATCTAATACAGACATTTCCCTCTCTTCAAACTTGCAGTACAGAGAATATTGAGATAGGGGAAGAAAATGGAGCCAGAAGAGAGAAAAAACAATAGCTAATATCCTTCCCCATTGTTTAGCCTCTGGTTTTAATAAAGATAAACAGGAGAAGACTTGAATGGAATATACTCCATGTAATTATATTTATATTTACATTTTGTAACTTAAAATTTTTTAACACTAAAATTTAAAACTAATCATCTATGTTTTCCTTACTTCATTCATTCATGCATGTAATCAATACATATTTAAGCTCTACTATGTGGCAGATACTGGGATATGCATTAATGGCATAAAGATAAATAAGAAACATGTTGGTTCTTGAGAAAACTATAGAGGGATATGTTTAACAAACTCAGTTGTTGGTCAGTTCTACCTAAAAAAAAGGTATTAAGAACAGGTTTCTAAAAGAAAGAAAGCATGAGTAAAATCTTAAAAGATAAGTAGAATTTCAGCAAGGAAACATAAATGATTTGTTCAAAGAAAAATGGGGGAAAATTTCAAGCAAGGTGTTCAATGTGAATAAATAATAATTGACATATATAACCTATATAACCTGGCTCTAGTTTGTTTAAAGCAAGCTTGTCCAACCCATGGCCTGTGGGCTGCGTGCAGCCCAGGACAACTTTGAATGTTGCCTAACACAAATTTGTAAACTTTCTTAAAACATTATGAGATTTATGCACCACCAATTTTTTTTTTTTTTCCCATCAGCTATTGTTAGTGTGAGTATATTTTATGTGTGGCCCAAGACAATTTTTCTCCAATGTGGCCCAGGGAAGCCAGAAGATTGAACACCCTTGTTTAGAGCAAGAGTCAGCAAACTTTTCTGTGAAAAGCCAGAAAGTATTTTAGGCTTTGCAAGTAAAATGGTTTTTGGTGCAACTGCCCAACTCTGCCAATGTAGGCAAAAAGCAGCCATAGAAAATACATAGATAAATTAGATATAGCTGCATTTCATAAGACTTCATGTATAAGAACAGTTGGTAGCATGGGTTTGGTCCACAGACTGTAGACTACTGATCCCTCTTCTAGAGCATAGAAGCATCCTTTTAATTATAGAGTTTGAGGTGCACTTTTGAAATCACTTTTACAAAAATCATGACTGTGATACAGATTTAACATCGCTAACTCCATCTTGCCTCTAACTTCACCTGTTAACTGCTTTTGTTAACTTTAAAAGACAAATGATAGTAGTACCTTCCTGAAACTAACTTCCTTCTTGTTGTGTACTGAAATCACCTCTGTAAGACTAATGAAAGTGTTATTGGAAAGGGGTCCTGATCCAGATGCTAAGAGAGGGTTCTTGAATTTCATGCAAGAAAGAATTCTGGGTTGATCCGCAGTACAAAGAGAAAGCAAGTTTATTAAGAAAGTAGAGGGGTGAAAGAATAGCTACTCCTTAGACAGAGCAGGGCTTTCCCGAAAGAGGAGGCATGCACCCACCCTAGGTACAATGCTTGTTTCTATACAGGATAACAAAAAACAAGCATAGGGAGATGTGCTCTACTATACGGGTTTGTGATAAAAGATTAATTTTATAATTACTATGTTTTGCAAAAATCGATATTATCTTTAAAGCAAAATTAGGAATGTTTTTGTTCTCAAGATATTGGGGTATCAGGACTTTCTTGGGACTGGGTCTGTTTAGTAAAAATTATTGCTCTGTTCCCTTAACCATAAACATCTAGAGGCTGGGAATGCCTAACATCCTGGTAACCCCGCCCAGCAACTTCCAGCCTTCTATTTCCTAGCCATCATTCAACATGGAGTCTCTTTGGCTTGAATGCCTCTGACAAAAGGTCAAAGGTTAAGATTATGGGAGAAGCCTGAATTCTACTAAAATGTAGGCATAGTTAAACAATAACCAGCCATTGTTCCCCAGCTTGCCTTTCTATTATTGCCCAAGCCTCATGTAGCCGGGGGCCACAAGATTAAGCATTCCCCTAATTGCTTCTATAGATAACATCACTGTTGTCAAAGCCTAAGATTGATCTTTGAGATATTTTTCAGGCTTTTTCATTTGGGCAAAAGACCTGACTCCAGCCAGACTTGCGACTCATACCAAGGAACTGACTCAACTGGTCATGTGACCCTTACCCAGAAACTGACTCAGCACATGAAGACAGTTTGAATATTCCTATAATTTCATCTCCAACCAATCAGCAGCACCTGTCCTCTAGCCCCCTGCCCTCCAAATTATCCTTAAAAACCCTAGCCTCCAAGCTCTCAGAGAGGCAGAATTGAAAAAAGTCTCCCATCCTTTCACTCACCTTGCGATAATTGAACTCCTTCTCGTATATGAAACACTGTCTCAATGAATTGACTTTATTTGTTCAGGGAGCAATAAAAACCCCCTGGGCTGTAACATTTTGGTGACAAACTGGATGTGTTGATAGGCATTATGAAAATTGGAAGGTGAATGCTCTATGGAAAATTTCTCTCTAATTGGATATTTGTATCCTAAAACAACTAATTACGCCTTCAAACCTTCTATTTCCCATATCAATCAATGACATCCCCTTATATTAGAGAATTTCAGAAGTACTTTTTCTTCTACACTTTATAGCTTGTCTTACTTTCATACCTTAGCAGCATCATTAATATAACAGAGGAAACTCAGGAAAGAATATTTGATATGAAGGAATATTAAGGACTATATATAGCTTTTGTGGTCTAAGAAATTTAAATACATAATGTAAAAATTCCTTGATCTAGAAGGCCTTGGTACTGCCTTAGGAAGTTTGAGAAAGGAAAACTCAAGAAATGTTAGGAATGGTTGTCCTCCCCATCCCTATGTGTTCAGTGACCTGCTGTACTGTGAAATGGACAGAGAGGGTGGTTGGGAGGAAAAATGTAGACATTGCTATAAAGATGTGGACATTGCTTATTCAGAGAAGGTGTGCGAGGTAGCTCTTCAACATATTAAAAAAAAAAATCCCTAAACTAGCATAAATGAAAACATAAAATGCTTATCTTTTCCACAGGGTAAGAGTACTACAAAAATGTCAAAATCTTGCCCTTGTAGGAATGGAAAGGGAGTATGTCTTTTATCATAAAGGGTCACAGTCAACATTTCTATAACAGAAGATCAGTTAACAAGAGAAAAGAATCACGGATTTATTTGATAATAGCTTTATAAGATATGAAAGTCTTCAGAATAGTGACCAAAAAGACACAGGGAAAACTGTTCAGTTTTTATGCTTTAGGTTTTATGAAGTAGGGACAACTGTGCAGATATGTGATTGAACAAAAGAGTCTGAGCTAATCAGATTGAGTGGGAAAATTCAGCAAGATCTGTCTACCCAGTAATGTTCTTCTTTGATTCTCCCTTAAAGGAAAAAAAAAATAAAAATAAAAATCAGAATCCCTCTAACCTATTATGCAAAAGAGAAGATTATTGCTGGACACTGAACCATTTCAACACCCTCTTCCAAATGAAGAGCTGTTGCTAACGTTATGCATCTGCCATCAGCCAGATCTCCACAGAAAGATAAAAAGATCTTGGCTATCTGCAAAGGACTGCCCCAAAAGATCATTTATAGGCAAATTCCTTGTTGGTCTCCCATAAACAAGGACATTTCAACTGTTAATTTTAGGTCTAGAATCTAAGTCTAGCTCCTAAAACTAAAATCTGTTCGATTCCACACTGAAAATGTCCATTACAAGCTTACCTTCCCAGGTACAGAACAAAGTCAAGACTTATTCCTTCACTTCCCCAGAGATGTCTGCATAATTGACTCTTCCTTTACTCCCTTTTCCTCTTAAGACACTTCCTTTATCTCATGTAAAATGTGTATTTACTGGGGACTAAATAAAGTCTGCCAGAAAAAACTATTTGTTTTACCACCTACCTGCTCCTCTACCTCTATGCCTTCCCCCACTTTAAGAAAACACGCAAACACTAAACTTCCTGAAAAATATCTTTAGAAAAACAGTCACACGTGTGTCTATGGCATGTGTTTTCTGAGACATACCTTAAAGATGGCTTAAAAAACCTTGATGATGAAACGTATGCCCTAGTCACTTATTTTGGTTGTCACTTTGTATAGCATTTCTTTCTCCTAGGTAGAGGACAGGACTCCTCCGGAATAAAGGTCTTGATTTATTTAAGGGCAGCTGTTACCTAGAAGAGCAAGGGAAGGTTAGAATAATATTTTTAGGTTTTACAGTTGGCTTTGGGGAAAAGGGAGTCTGGTTTCTATGACCCATCTTGGTGAAGAGGAATTCTAGTTTCTATGGCTTGACCCAGGAAGGAATGAGGGGCAAGAGAGAGGAGGGCAAGAGAAGGTCAGAAAGAAACTGTTTCTGAGACCTCCAATTTGCAGTATCATTTTCTGAGCCCCAACACCCACTCTAATTATCAAGAGCTCAGTAGCATTACAGGACCCCACCACTTACCCAAAGGTAGCTGTTGGATCAGGGTTTCTGCACTGTAGTTGCTTCTTTGTCACCAGAAAGATGTTATGGGACCCCACTACTCACCCAAAGGTAGCCATTGGTCAGGGTTTCTGCACTACAGTTCCTTCTGTGGTCACCTGAAATATGTTACAGGGCCCCACCACTTACCCAAAGTTGCTGGTTTCCTCACTATAGTCCCTTTGTGGTCGCCAGAAATATGTTACAGGAAAGGGTTCCCAATCTAGATCCCAAGAGAGATCCCAAGAGATCCCTTGGATCTCGCACAAGAAAGAATTTAGGGTGAGTCCATAGTGCAAAGTAAAAGTAAGTCTATTAAGAAAGTAAAATGGTGAAAGAACAGCTACTCTATAGATAGAGTAGGACATTCCTGAAAGTAAGAGGTGGAATGCGTTCACCCTAGGTACAATACTCATATATGGGGAGATGTGCTCAGCTACAAGGGTTTGTGATAAAGGATTAATTTTCTTAATTACTATATTTTGCAAGAATCAATATTATCTTTAAAGCAAAATTAGGAATGCCTTTATTCTCCAGATATTGGGATATCTGGACACTTCCAAGTCTGGGTCTGTTTAGTAAACATTGTTAATTTCTTCCTTTAACTGTAAACATCTAGAGGTTAGGAACACCTAATTTTCTGAGAATGCAGTCCATCGTTTTCAGAAATGCTGAGAATGAGTCTCAGCCTCATTTTCCTAGCCCTCACTCAAAATGGAGTCGCTTTGGTTCAAACGACCCTGACAGTAACAGTACCAGTAATTGTGAATCTTAAAAATAAAAAAAAAAATTGTCAGGAGTGGAGAAGAAATTTTAGGAGAGAAAAGAGACGCTGAATTGGCTTAGCAAAAACTACAGTCTGTAATTGTTTTTCTTTTCTTTTTTTTAGAGACAAGGTCTTGCTCTGTTACCCAAGATGGAATACAATGAAATGGCATGATCACAGCTCTCTGTAGCCTCAAATTCCTGGCCTCAAGCAATTCTCCTGCCCCAGCCTCCAAGTAGCTGGGACTACAGGTGTGTGCCACCATGCCAGGCTACTTTGTTTGTTTCTTTTGTAGAAACAGGGTCTTGCTATGTTGCCCAGGCTGGTCTCAAACTCCTGGCCTCAAGTGATCCTGCTGCCTTGGCCTTCTAAAGTGCTAAGATTATAGACATGAGTCATCACACCTGGCCCGAAGACTTTTATATTTTATGAATTGTCTTAACTTTAAAGGTTTTGTTTTGTTGTTATAGTTTTTGAGGCAGGGTCTCTCTCCATTGCCCACACTGGAGTGCAGTGGCACAATAACAGCTCAGTGCAGCCTCAAACTCCTGGGTTCAAGCAATCCTCCTGCTTTAGCCTTCTGAGCATCTAGGACTATAGACATTCACCACAATATCCAGCTAATTTTTCTCTTCATCCAGACAAGTTCTCACTATGTTTCTCAGGTTGGTCTTGAATTCCTGGTCTCAAATGATCCTTCCACCTCAGCCTCTTGAGGACCTGAGCTTACAGGTGTGAGTCATCGTGCCTGGCCCTATAATCTCCTGAGCTGGGCAAATTCAGTGCCAAACTAGGGGCCTATGTGAGCATGAGCCACTGCTTTCTAATGCTTCCTACATCAATTGAGATGTTGGCCAGGGTGGAAAACTTGATAACTTCCTGTGAAAAGACAAGACTGAGTCCTAGCTGGATGACCCAACAACTACCAGAATCTTGCCCTGTTAATGAGTCAGAGGAGGGAGAGGATATAAGAATGATTTACTAAGGAGGAAATGCTTGGCAAGAAGGAAAATTTAACCATAGAAACCTAGAATAAAAGAGAAGTTGTTATATTTGCACATAAATAGTCTTGAACATGTGCTGCTACTAGACCCTCACACCAAGGATTTAAAGGAAATATATGAAACTCTTTTAAGCCAAGTCCTAAGGAGAAGATTCAAGTATGAATTGTTTTGCCATAAACACATTTAAACTCTTTGTAAATGTGTGAGTTGATTTGTGTCCCTCAAAAAAGATATGTTGTGAAGTCCTAACCCCTGGTACCGGTGAATGTGGTGTTATTTGGAAATAGGGCATTTGCATCTGTAATTAAGATGTTATCATACTGAATTAGGATGGGCTTGAATCCAATGACTGATGTCTTTATAAGACATTAGGCTCCTACCTGCTCACAGACCTCACAGATACCTGGAAATAGGGGCACTATGTTCTTTGATGATTATATTTCAAAGGAATGGCTCCCAGTTTCTTGAGAAGAACATTCGCAGGTTGTAAAATTAATGAAAAGCTTTTTAAAAGATTTGCATCTCAAAGTGGCAGAGAAAGAATTTACAATTACATATTTTCTTAAAATAAATGTTCTAAGAAAAGAAAAGTCTTGGGCCTTAAGGCAGGAAGAAACTTGACTAAAGTTAGCCAAGTTAAGGGAATGTGATGGGTTTCTTGGTCAGCTTCCAGAAAGAAGCAACCCTGCTTCTAGCCAATACCTTTTTTTTTTTTTTTTGAGACGGAGTCTCGCTCTGTCGCCCGGGCTGGAGTGCAGTGGCCGGATCTCAGCTCACTGCAAGCTCCGCCTCCCGGGTTCACGCCATTCTCCTGCCTCAGCCTCCCGAATAGCTGGGACTACAGGCGCCCGCCACCTCGCCCGGCTAGTTTTTTGTATTTTTTTAGTAGAGACGGGGTTTCACCGTGTTAGCCAGGATGGTCTCGATCTCCTGACCTCGTGATCCGCCCGCCTCAGCCTCCCAGAGTGCTGGGATTACAGGCTTGAGCCACCGCGCCCGGCCCTAGCCAATACCTTGATCTCAGACTTCTAGCCTCCAAATTTTGAGAAAATAGGATTCTGTAGTTTTAAGCCCCTCAGTTGGAGGTAATTTGTTGCAGCAGGCCTAGTAAATGAGTCAACAGTGATGTGCAATGAAGATATTTTTGGGGTAGTGATGGTGATGTATTGTCACTGAGTTCCAGGAAGAAACATAAAGTTTGATTAATAAAAGCATCCTACCCAGAAAAAACACCACTATGATGAAGTAACATAAGACATTATTTCAAGAGACTAAAGTAGTCTTTAAATTTAAATAGAATGGATAGTCATGCCTGACTGTTTATGATCACCTTAAACATCCCTCTTCCTTAGACGGTTTGTATCTGCCTTTCCCTCCAAGGCATGACAAAAATAGGTCTTATTCAGCTCTATTTTCAGAACCTGGTGTATGATTTTACTCAAAAGATATTTATTGAATAAATGAATGTAAGAATTGAGATAACCAGTCACAAAAGATCACGACTACTATTTCTTTACCATCCAAAATGCAAACATCTGATTAGTAACTGAAGTTTTCTGTCTTTATTTTCTATATGTCAGTAAATCTCCCTTTGACATCTATTTAGCTACTGCTTTAATTGAGATAGTATTCAAGATCTTGTTTCTACACTATTTCTATAATTTTCTTGTCTTTATGTTTTACTCTCATTCGTTCATTATAGTGCTTCCAGTTATGTACCTAAAAGTATGATTATACTAATCCTTTGATTAACATATTTATGCACCCTCTCAATTGTAGTGTAAACCCAAAAACTTATCTCTAATGTGCTATATAAAACTCCATGCTTCAGGAGAGTATCTGTGCCTTTTCACACTTTCTTCTCTTTACCTGGATTGCCCACTCTCACTTTCTCTACTCAGTGAACTCATTTACCATCCCGAAGTCCAAGTTTAAACATCACTTTGTCCATGAAGCCTGCCTAACATTGCCTCACTAGTCTCTCTTTTCCACCTATCTATTTTATCCTTCTCTTGTAATATTTTAATGATTTTGTTAAAAGATTATTTCTCCTACTTGGATTATGTCTCACTTATATTAGCGTAACTTCCGTCTCCTCAGGCCTGGCCTTGTCAATGTGGACCCTGGTGCAAGAATTATTGAATGAATTTATTTATTAATTCATTAAAAATGTAAGTATACCTAGTGAGATTAATTATAGATACTACAGTATTAAAATATAAGCAACTAGAGGTCTAGGACAAAGTAACATAAGATAGTGGAGTCCCATGAAAGCATTATTCAGTAACTTTCATGTGTACTTACCAAGCTGTGTAACATCTTAGTGTAGTATTTATAGGAAATGATGAATTCTCCAGAGAGATATCATGGAAGATAGTACCCATAAACTAATTTTTATCAAATTATAGACTTGAGCATCTCTGTTTTCTATTATTTTCTTTGAAGTCTATGAATTCTTTGTATTCTTAAATACCCAACTAGATTTTATACTGCTTAAAAGTTCTGGATGGTTTTAATGAATATATTAATTTTTAATTTTTCATAAACATTATTTCCTAGTTATGTTAAATAAATAGAGACCCCATGATATACCGACAATACAAAATTCCTGGAGGGTAAAATTTTTGCCAGAAAAAAAAAAAACACTTTTGTTTGCATTGTGACTCTGGGACTTTTAACACTGCCTAGAAGATCATGGCCTCTTTGGACATTTCATACAATGCAATTCATTTTAGCCATAGGTAAAATACCACAAAATTCACCAGGATATGAGATTAAAGCTAAAATTTACTTTGAAAAACTATTTCAACCAAAAGTTAAAGATAACAGTGCTAGTATGAGTTATAGCTATTATGGTTATAGATATAGGGAAAAAAGTATCTGTTGCCATTCATTAAGTACAACTAATTAGTTTGCTAATTACAAATTATTTTTTATCCTTATATTAAAATGAGTCCTCTGGGTAAAGATCACTCTCATTAGTAGTCCTGTGGACTAGACTGGATTATCTTATATCTCTTGTGGCAGAAAGAGTGTTGACTTTGGTATCAGACAAATCTGGGTTTGAATCTTGGCTACACATGTAGAAACAGTACACCTGAAAGCATATTGCTTACTCTTCCTGAGGTTCAAAGATTTTCCAATATTTCCTATGGAGGAAGTTCTGAATCAAATACAGCAAAATGCCATTATTTGATATGTAAACCTTACCCCTATTTAAAAAATGTTGATTATTTTATAAAACCACCATTTGTGCATTAAAATTATGTGTGTGTGTGTGTGTGTGTGTGTAATATATATAATCAATTAACTAGAAAATTTAATTACTTATTCCACATGGCATGTATAGGAAGAAGTGGGATACCTGGGACCATGTTTGTTTGCTTGTATTAAGTGTGGGTATATAAGAGCATGCATGCAGGTGTTTGTATGTGTACTAAAATCCAGAGTGAGAAAGTGCCCACACTCCATAATAATATTTCTAGTTGGGGAAAAATATTTTAGCATTGTTAGGATTTATTGTCACTTGATATTCCTCTAATGTAAGACATTTCTCTTTTGCTTATTATTTATTTAATTGCTTTTAATTAAAGCACGGGACTTGTTCCTCAAAGAGTAATGAACTTTGACTTTGCCTGTCCCCTTCCACAAAAAGTACTCTTCTCCTGAACATGCTAAGGTATTGAGTGATAGTACACAGAACAAAGGTTTGGGTGGCTGGTTTTTTGTTTTTTTTTGTTTTTGTTTTTTTTCCTTTTTTCTTTTTTTTTGCATTTGACCAATTGAGATACAATGTAAGGCAATTGAAATTGTTGGTTGTACAGAATGCCAACCTGCTTTCTCTATGAGCTTATGAACTTTAAAATTTAATTGGCTTCTTTCTACACCACTATTCAAATGGTGACATCTCTCCTACTTAAGTTACCTGAGGCTAAAGAGGAAAGATATTTGGCAGCAGAACATGAAGCGTCCTTGCCAAAAGCTGTCCTTTTGTTTATGGATGACTGAGATTTATTGAGGTCACACACTATGTTTCTAATATAGAGCATTATGCAACTTTGAGGAAATTCTTCTTAAGTGTAAATTAAGTATCCTGTAATAGAGATATAGCAAGAGAAAATAAAAGACCAATTCTTCAATATATATAGTCAACATTAACTAGCATCACTGAATCCTTATGAAAATTTAAGGAATTTTAGTAATAAAAAATGCAGCTGAGAAATATAGCTTTAGCTTCTCATTAAAAACACAGTTCAAATGCTTTCTCTTTGACGTCTTTCTGTCGTGCAAAGTTAGTTCCTATTTTCTTTCTGTGTTCCTGTACATTTTGTATATTTTTTTTTCCTGTATTACAGCCACAACCTTTTCCCTGCATGCCTCCATCCTTCATTCTTCAAAAGCAGGAATCCTATATAATTCATTTTAGTATATTTAGCACCTCATGAAGAACCAGACATTTAATTCTTAGCAGGAGCTCAAAAATGTTTGACGGATGAATGAATAAAGCACTACATAGACCCACAAAGTGTGTGTTGTCATAGAATTAAATAGGGTCATTCAAGTTAAAAGTGACAGAAACTTATCTCAGGTTAACCTAAGCATGAATAATTACATTGGTTTATGTAACTGGGATGTTGAAGAATAAAGCAGGGCTCATTTTAGTAAGTAGAAGAAAAATTATTTTCTTACAGTCCTGGAAGAAAACTACTGTTCAAAACTGTGATAATAAGCTTGAACTTTTGGTTGATCTACCTGGGACCATGTACCTAGTCCTAAAGCTAGCTAGAGTTGAAGTAGGCTAATCCTAATTTAAAATGTACTCAAGGTTATATAAAAATTCCATGAAGTCTCTATCAAATACTCAAAGACACTCTTCATGGAAATATTTTTTAAAATTCTAAAATGTATATGGAACCACAAAGACACTGAATAGACAAAGCAATCTTGAACAAGAAGAACAAAACTGGAGACATTGCACTACCTGATTTCAAAGAATATTACAAAGCTATAGCAATCAAAACTGTATGGTACTGGCATAAGAAGAGACACATAGATCAATGGAAAAGAATTGAGAGACTGGAAATAAATCCATGCATATATGGTCAACTGATCTTTGACAAAGATGCCAAGAATACAAAGTAAGGAAAAGATAGTCTCTTCAATAAATGGTATTGAAAAAATTGGATATTCACATTCAGAAGAGGGAAATTGGACCCTTATACCATTCACAAAAATAAACTCAAAATGGATTAAAGATTTAAACTTAAAGCCTGAAACTATAAAGAATCCTAAAAGAAAACCTAGAGGGAAAGCTTTTTGACATTGGTCTTGCCAAAAGTTTTATAACTAAGATTTCAAAAGTACAGGCAACAAAAGCAAAGATAAAGAAGTGAGATTATATCAAGCTAAAAAGTCTCTGCTGAGTAAAGGAAATAACAAAATAAAAAGACAGCCTACAGAATGGAAAAATAATTGCAAATGGTGTTTCCAATAGAGGGCTAATATCCAAAATATATAAGGAACTCATACAACTCAATAGTGAGAAAATGAATAAACTGAATAGAAATGGACAAAGCACCTGAATAGACATTTTTCCCAAGGAAGACATATAAATGACTAATAGGTAAATGAAATATCACTACTCCTCAGGAAAATACAACTAAAAACCACAATGAAATATTTCACACCTATTAGGATGGCTATTACCAAAAAGCCTAATGATAACAAGTATTGGCAAGGATGTTAAAAAAACGAAACTCTTTTTCTGTTGGTGTTATTGTAAATTGGTACAGCCATTATAAAAAGCATTATGAATGTCCTCAAAAAACTAAAACTACCTTGTAACCCAGTAATCCCACTTCTGGGTATATACCCAAAGTAATTGAAATCAGTATCTCAAGGAGATATCTGCAGTCCTTTGACCATTGCAGCATTATTTACAACAGCGAAGATATGGATACAACTTAAGTGTTCATTGATGGATGAATGAAGAAAATGTAATCTATATAATAGAATTGTACAGACAGACACACACAGAGGCACACTGATATGATTTGTCTGTGTCCCCACCCACATCTAATCTTTATTCCCATGTGTTGTGGGAGAAACTTGGTGGGAAGTAATTGAATCATGGAGGTAGGTCTTTCCTGTGCTGTTCTCAGGATAGTGAATAAGTCTTATGAGATCTAATTAGATCTGGTTAAAATACCTTTTATAAGCCTCATACTTTCATTTATTGGTTTATGTGTTTCCAAGGTAAAAAGCAAATTGCAGAGACACTACTCTGATGAAGTAGTTGGCTACATAAAAAGTAATGCCCTAGACATAGTCTATATGTGCTAATCAAGTTGTACTTGAGGATTACCTACATCAGAATCACTAGGGACATTTCCTGATAAATGCTGATATTTTGGCTCCCAACTGTTATTTTGTTTGTTGTTTGTTTGTGGAGTTTGAGCCTAAGAATCTGTTATATAAGTGTCCCCCACATGATCTTCATGCATGTAAATATTTGAAATATATGACTATATGTTACATTCTATATTGAAGTTAGTAATAATAAGCAATAATCAAAATAGCTTCACTTTGCCTAACAAATTGTATATATTATTTGACACAGTCAGATATAGAAAGTGTTTTCATGTCTTGAATAACCTGTGTTATTCTCAAGAAGAAAGACTCAGATTCATTCATTTGGCAGACTTGAATTAGTCATTCATTCTAGAGAAAATCTAACCAGTATTTTAACAAACTATTAATCTAATGAATAATAAGAATAAAAGGAAAGAAACACTAATAAATAAAAATAAGAAAAAATATAAATCTAAGAAAGATTTAAAATGCATGTGATGGGATATGAACTGTTGTAGCTCTGGGGACATAGAAATCTTTTTCCCCGTTTTTCTAGCTACAGAAAACAGGCATTCAACAACTATTTATATAAATATTTACTATAAGGCAAAAATATGCAGACTAATGAGAGAGTAAAATAAGGGTATCAGAGTGCATTATAGGTGAGGTGATCATAAATGTTATTCTGGAAAAGGACTCTGAGAAGAGACATGAATGAGATGAGGGAGAAAATCAAATTAAATCTGGATATTAGCATACCAGGCAGAGTAAATAGGATGTTCAAAGACCTTACACTGAAAATAGGTTTGTCATGCTCGAGGAAAAAATAACACCAGTGGGGTTCTAAAAGAGAAAGTAAGTAGGAAATTGGCAGAAACTGATATAGAAGAATTAGGCAGGAGTCAGATTATTTTTATTCTTATAACCATGGTAGCAATTTAGGATGTTATTGTCTGTATTAGTCCATTCTCACACTGCTATAAAAAACTTGCCAAGAGTGGGTAACTAATAAAGGAAAGAGGTTTAATTGGCTCACAGTTCCATATGACTGGGAAGGCCTCAGAAAACTTACAGTCCAATCATGGCAGAAGACATAGGGAAGGCAGGCAATTTCTTCACAAGGTGGCAGGAGAGAGAATGACAGAAGGAGGATCTTGCCAAACAGTGATATCAAATCTCATGAGATTTCATTCACTATCATGGGAAGAACATGCGAGAAACCACCCCCATGATTCAATTGCCTCCACCTGGTCTCCCCCTTAACACGTGGTGATTATAGCAAAATGAGATTTTGGGTGGGACACAGCCAAACCATATTGTTCTACCCTTGGCCCCTCCCAAATCTCATGTCCTCATATTTCAAAATACAACCATGCCTTTACAACAGTCCCCCAAAGTCTTAACTCATTCCACCATTAACTCAAAAGTCATAGTTGAAAGTCTCATCTGAGACAAAGCAAGTTCCTTCTGGCGAGGAGCCTGTAAAATCAAAATCAAGTTGGCTACTTCCTAGGTACAGTGGGGGTATAACCACTGGGTAAATAAATACACCCATTCCACTACCCACTCCATGGGAGGGATCTAATTTACCTGCCCTTTCCTCTCAAGAATAGTGGTATAGGGTCAAAAGGAATGTCCCTTTCACCCTCTGAAGGTTTGATAATTTGAGCCTATAAAATAAACAGAGAGTAAACAAATTAATAGGAGAAAAACACTTTTAATTATGTGCATGCATACAAGATTCGTATAAAATATGAGACTCACAGAAAGGTCAGATTAAAGTTCTTATAGCATCAGAATAGGAGCTGAGAGCTTCTGGTGTGAGAGGGTGACAACGTATGGGAGAGTGAAGGGAGAAAATGCAAGGTGAACACATGTTGTTTTGTTAGGCATATAAAGTCTCTCAGGTAATAAAAGTTACCTCAAAGAGGAACTGTCAGAAGAATCTGGGTGGGAAATTACCTTTTAGTCAGTCACTTCTTGTCTCTTCTCCTATGATATGGTTAATCTTCCCTGCTTGGTTAGATTCCAGGGAAGCAGGGTGGGAACAAATGAGGTTCTTTCGGATAAGGGGACTTCAGTGGAGGTCCTTGTCTGAATTAGCTGTTTCCTAAATTCTCTGTTTGAAGTAATCAGCATGCCAAAGGAGCATATTTTGGGGTGATATTTCCTAGACTCCTTCCACTGAGCTACACTGATCATAATAGGTGTTATTTCTACTTTTAGAAAATGAACAGTAGGCTAGAATCTCAGTCCTGTCTGAGGACTCTGGAGGGCAACAGAAATGAACTTGCAAATTACTTTGAAAAGACACTAAAATTGAGCTACTGTTGCTTTAGAATCAGCTTTCACTCCTAGTGTTGATTTTTCATGAACAAGATAGGAGTTATATCAGATAGACAGAGATGGCAAGGTGGTCCACTTAGACCATGTCCAATAGGACCAACCTAGCACAAAAGCAAAACAAACAAACAAACAAAAATCAGAGATGTACTGCTGCTTTTATGAAGGTTGCAGAGGGAATTGCAACTGATTAGCAATGTTGAGTGTCTATGAGGAGCCAATAAAACTGGTTATCAAAAGACCATGCAATATTTAAATATCTTCCAGGCCCAGAGAGGGCAAGGACAACTTGTGAATGTACCAATTCAAGACTATTCTTGTTGCCCTTACTTCTGTTTTCTCCCTAAGACTCAACCAAAGAAATGTCAGAAGAATACATTAGTTGGTGTGTTGAGGGAGGAGCAGGAAAAAAGAGAGAATGACCATGCCATCTTATCCTCCTTGAATTGGCCTATCAATACTATTGTGATGGTTAATTTTATGTTTCAACTTGACTGGGCCAATGAGTGCCCAGACATTTAGTCAAACATTATTCTAGGTATGCCCATAAGGGTGTTTCTGGATGAGATTAACATCTGGATTAGCAGACTAAGTACAGTAGATTGCCTTCCTTAATATGGTTGAGTTTCATCTAATCAATGGGAGATCTAAATAGAACAGAAAGATTGAGTAATAGGGAGTTTCTCCTGCCTGACTGCCTTAAGCCAAAACATTAGTTTTTTGTTTGTTTGTTTGTTTGTTTGTTTGTTTTCCCCTATCTTTGAACACTTCTTTGAACTGAAACAAATTCCTCTCTTAGGTATCAAGGCTTTTAGAGTAGAGTTACACCACTGGCTCTCCTGGACCTCCAGCTTGCCAACTCACCCTGAAGATCTTGGGAACTCTCAAACTCTATACTCAATTGAATTGATTTTTTGTAATACATATGACTAACACAACTGTAGAGGAGATTTATTGTTGAGTATAAGATTTGTACTATTATTGGGACTGTTAATTGTGATTCCGAATTTGAGCTGGTATTGGTGTAACAGAGCCTATGTTATAAAAATCATAAGGTGTTTGTTTTACTTATTTTCCTTCTCATCCTTTTCATACTCTGGGCATGATTGCTTGCACTTAGTCATTTTAGTAGAGGGTAGTCACTATTAATTGATCAACATTACACCCTGACCCCCATGGGCTGCCCACAAGATTAGTGGGTTTTTCTTTCAAAGAATAATGATACTTAAGTCATGCAAACTTCTTTGATAACATCCTGATGTTTAATTGGCCAAGTAACAAAAGAAGCTTTGATCATTAGTGATCCCACCTCCTGCATACCTACCTTACTCATAAAAGCTCTCAGTTATGTTGAAAGGCAAATTGGATCAAGAGTTTGCCTTTACCACTCTCACACTTGGACCAAATGGAATAAACATTTCTCTGCTCTTAAGCACTGATGTGTCAATATTTGACTAACTGCACATCAGGTATTTCAACCTAGCTTTTGAAGTTCTACAGCTTTGGGACCTAAAATAACCACAGGTCTGTATAGGACATTCTAGTTCCTGACACTAAAATGAAAATTCATGGAAGTGTACCTCATTTCCGTTCAAGGCTAGAGAAGACTCTTAAAGGAACATTACAGGACAAAACCAAAGTTGCCTTATAATTATATCCTATAAATTGAACTAACACTTACAAAGAGATTAATTTTAGTAATAGTATTTCAGTGAAATTAATCTGCTTATGAGTAGAATGAAAACTGAAGTAGGGCAAGTGTCAATGAAAGATGAGTAGAGCCAGCGTAATTTTTAAAACATGAAGAGTGATACTACTAGCAGAAGTGAGATGAAAAGAAAAAGGTAAGAATCATTTAGTGTATAACTTGAAATCAAGATTTGGGAGGCAGTACAATTCCCATTAGAAATAAAGGCTAGCATGAAATGTTTGTAGGATAGCTAAGATGAAGTGGAAGAAATGATCATGTGAATGAGGAAGCTGAGCAACTAAGAGACAAGGTTTCTGGGCTGACTACTGATATAGATGCTAATAAAGAATGATGATGTTAGTGTTGTTGCAGAGAGAGAACTTGAGCCAGGTGTTAAAATCCTCAGTGAATGACAGAGAAGGAGCAGAATTAGGGAGATGATTACAACAAAGAAAGGTAGATGGTAATACAGTATGATCACTCACTTTTGAAAAGCTAATTCTAACTTTGGGTTCCATAATTTTTATTTCAGAAGTGATTTAATAAACCCTGCATTAGTTTTCCAGGACCACTGTGTAATATACCACAGACTGGGTTGATAAAAATAATGGAAATGTATTCTTCCACACTATTGGAGACTAGAAAAGCAAAATCAAGGTGTTTTCAGGGCCATACTCTCTCCAAAGCCTCCAAGGGAGGATCCTTCCTTGCCTCGTCTAGCTTCTGGTAGCTCCACGCATTCCTTCACTTGTGGCAGTACAACTTAAATCTCTCCCTCCATCCTAACATGGACATCTTTACAGGCCGTTTTCCCTGTGTGGATCTGTCCAAATTTCCATCTTATAAGGACAACAGTATTATCGGATTAGGGCCCATCCTGATCATCTCATCTTAACTAGATTTCATCTGTAAAAAAAGCTATTTCCAAATAAGTTCACATTCACAGTCACAAAGGGTTAGGGCTTCAACATATTATTTTTGAGAAACACTGCTTTGGTCCAAATGTTTGTGTCCCCTCAAAATTTATATGTTGAAATTGTAACCCCGAAGATGATGTTAAGAGGTGGGACCTTTGGGAGTTGAACAGGTCATGAGGGTAGTCACCATTCACTTCCTTATAAAAGATGCCCAAGGGAGCCATTTGTCCCGGCCACCATGTGATGAAAGTGAGAAGGTGCCATCTATGGACCAGAAAGTGAACCTAACCAGACATCGAATCTCCCAGTACCTTGATCTTATAACCCCAGCCTTCAAAACCATGAAAAATAAATCGTTTATAAACTATCTAGTCTATGGTATTCTGCTATAGCAGCCCAAAATAACTGAGACAGGCACAATTCAATCAATAACAATCCCCAAGCCTCATATACGTTACATTTTTTTTAAGAAATTAGCATTCAAGATGAACCATATGTAGAATGGATTAAGCATCAAGTGCCCTAAATATAATGGCAGAAAATGTGTCTCTTTTGTTTTTCAGATAATGTCATTAGGTAAGAGTAATAAGAGGATATTTGTGTTCAATTTAGTTGTTTTATTTGCTGTTATTTGGGAGAATTCCTATTTCTTCAAGTCAGAATGCTATGAAAATCCATTGTTCCTCATGAGAAAATGTAATTATCTCTCAAGATACAGGAGATAATGTCTTAGAAAACCTCCTAGTTTCATATTTCCTCCTCTCATTATATAAGTATACTAAATTTAATAAAGCAGTATTAAAAAAGGAAAAAATACAATAAAGAAGAGCCAGTGTTTGTCACTCAGGAAGAAAATTATGAACACAATAGCTTGGTAATGTCTTAGAAAATATTTGGATGTTACAATTTAATAAAAGAACTATAAATGTCAGTTTGAACTGTAAGTTCCCCATACAATACTATTTCTCAAGAGCAATGAAACCAAATCTGTCTTCATTTGCATCATACCAAGTATGCTATTGCATACTACTGCTTATATAGTTGGCACAACAGTTGCTTGATTTTTTCAGTAGCAGCATGTTCTGCAACAGCAATGGCATGGTTGAGTTTTAAATACAGAACAAGTACAGAATCCAATTTATTAGCATATAATTAAAAATAAACATGCGCCCATAAGATCTAACTCATGCTAGTACTAGATAAGTCGGGTTCAAACTCTGCATCCTATTTAGAAATATAATTTGAACTTAGAAAGCTTAAAATTGCCCTATTTTCTGACTTTTGGTGATATGGTCCATGATTTGATACTCTGTCATTCTGTACTGACATTTAGACCACTGGATTTAAATACACAGAATGACAAAGGCATTTTTGCCTTGTTCTTTCAATTTGAGATAGGATCATTCTGCTGAACTTTACGTTTGAGATTCAAGTTAAAACCTTTCATCTACTCGTATTATAGAAAAAAGCTTGATAGCTTAATGGATAAAAGTTCTGACCTTTTCAAGTCTACATTTTAAGCACTAACTTCTAGTGAAAAGTAATCCACATTTCAAACACAATAAACAGTTCCAGTCAGTCCACTTGGTTAGAGAAACCCCAAGAAATAGTTTGGACCTATTTTTCCACATCTTCACCTGTGTATATTTACTCCCAAGAACGAAAAGGAACAACCACCGTAATAAATGTAGACTTTTGTTAAGCAGGAAGACTTCACTGAATAAAAGAAATTGTTTTTCACCAGCACATAGTGATTATTTTCACCTATTAAAAATAACTTGCAATGCTGTTTCATCCTGGGGCAAACTAATAGCTGGAGTTGTCTCAAAAGCAGTGACAAGAAAGTTCTCATAAGGTAATGCCCCAAACTGTTCAGAGATGGGGCTGACTTGGATTTCAGAGAAAGAAGCATTTAAACACTAAGGTGATCAGTCCAAAGCATTTATTAGGGGAACTTAGTGAAGGGACAGAAGTAATCCTTAGGATGGACAACAAGAGAAAGAGATGTTCTACCTAGGTAGGTCTGCAAGAGGGATTTGGATATGGGGTTTACATGAGGGTTTAAGGAATTTTGCTCAGAGCCAGGACTACTTTCTTTTAGTGTTTTGAGCAACAACATAAACGTCTATCAGTGCCTAGGAATGTTCAAGGTCCATGCTTGGGTGCAAGCCTGTAGTGAAAAATATGCGGCTGGCTGTGTCACAGAAAAGTAAAATCATTCTGTATTTCTCAGTTAGGACAGAGAAAAAAACAGAGGGAACTGGGAGACCCTACAAGCCCAGTTTTAATAATAAGACAAATTTTAAAGTTGCTTACATATACTTGTTAGGTTTTTATTTTTATTTTTATTTTTATTTTAGCTGTGATGATATATCAACCTCCAAGCAAATAAATGATTTAAACCAAAACTTTCAAGCAAAAATTCCACTTTGGTCTCTTCCTATGGCTAATTCTCTTATATGAAAATTCCCAAAACTCTAAAATAAAAATCTATATGTTGGAGTCAAGCTCAAGCTTCTCAAACAACTCATTTCTTAGTCTTAGCAACTGCACCTGGACAGCCCACAGAATGCTGAACTTACTTATGGCCTCTAAACCAAACCTTACTATATTTTTTTCTGAAATGTCTTTGCTTTCTAATTTTCGTGCACATTTGCCCAGAAGAAGCTTCATCTTAATTTCCACTTTCTCCCCTTATATACACATTTAACAAGGGACTAAAGTCTATTTTTTTTAATTCTTAACATATTTTACAGTCAAGCGCACCTCTCCATGCCCACTGCCATTGGTTTTGTTGCATCCCTTAGGTCCCGTAAATCTCTTTCCTCTTGTTTCCCTCTTTCAGGTGTTACAAGTCAAGCCAGACCAACCAATTTTAATTTCTGATCCCAAATGATTTAATTGTTTCTTTCTGTGCCTAGAAACTCTTTTAGTGTTTGTGGCAAATATTCTAGACGCAGATAAAACAAATGACACCCTTTCTGACATTTCCCCTCTTTTTCACACACAAAATTAATAAATACATATAGAGAAAATATTTTAAAATACTTAAAATTAATGTACTTGTATTAACGTCTTTCACAATAGAAATGGAAGAACCTATGATTCAGAGTCGAGAGCAAATAAATTCCATGAATTCCCCAGAGTGCCACAGGTTGGGTTGAATCTACCAGTGGAAAACTTAGTTGAGACTATGGAAGTACAACAAGAAATATTTTCAACAACAATTAGATATTGAGTGATAATTAGGTACAATTTGGTTGCTTCCTTTGGATTATTTGCCTAAAGGATGGGGTAAATAGACCTAAAATAAAATTTTAAAATGTCAAATGTGGAAATGTAACTTTTCACTTGTCGTTTCACAAGGATATTAAAGCTTTTTTTTTTTTTTTTTTTTTCTCTCCACCCCTCTGTTTTCAAGCTGGAGATACTATTTTTTTTCTGTTAGACAAAAGAAACTGACTTTAGCTTTAATTTTTGTAAGCCACAAAATCTAGAGCTTCATATTTATGTTTCTCTCACTAGTTTTTAAAACATAAGAATGTAAAAACCAAAACTTTTCATTCACTTTTTGACATCTAACATCATACAGTTCTAATAAAATTTAATAATATTTTTCAATACATGTCATTTCCTATGAATTTCTGAAGTATTCTGTTTTCTGTGCGATGTGTTGAATGGAGATTTAATTTCCTCTGCAGGCATATTATTCTTAGCGTAACAAAGGACAGCTTTAATTTTGTCTTTTCATAAGAATTTCTTGAAATGTATTCATATTCTAATTGACTGGATAGAAACTTAATAGTTGGAAAATTACAACATTTCTAGGATAATATATAATTGAGAGAAATCAATATAATTCAACAAATATTTATTGAACGCTTTTTGTAAATTCTGAGATTTCAAGCAACTTGAGAGAGACAAATAATGCACATAAATAACTGGCTCAGGAGCATATGAAGTTTTTTCTCTTTGATATTTTTTAAATAATTTGTGTATACTGTGAGAAGTGTCATCATATAGGCCTAGAATTAAACATAGTATGCACTGAGAATATCTGTCAGGCACTTAGATAAATATTTTTTGTTATTTTAATTATTACATGAATAAAAAGGGTTCACGACTTTTCACTTTTTGATCAATAGGAGTTTTATTACTTGGCACAAGTAAGGACAGTGAGAGTCATCTCCAAAGCAGTGTCTCCCCAAAGGAAAGCAATGGGAGAGTTTTACAGGGTGATGGAGAGGGTAGAGGTGCATCATTGCATGTAGAAGATGGGTCCCAATTGTGCAGACACAGTGAGTCATTATTCCAGCACATAGGTCATATGTTATGGTAATGAAGCTATGCCTCCTCCCATGGTGGAGGTGTTAGCATGATAATAAGGAAAGTTCACTTGGGTTCATCTGTAAGTTGGGGGGTCGGTCAGAAGCTGGTTCCAACCAACAAGATGACTACATTCCACACAGTGTTTTGGGAAAGACCAGAATGGATATAGGGCAGGAGGCTGTAAAACAGGCTGATTGCTCAAGTTGACTAAATTTCTATAATCCCTGTAGACCCTCCCTGTCTGCTTATACTTTCAGAAGCTATGATTACTCACTTTGTAAATCAAGAGTTTGAGGAATAAGAAGGATGACTAATTAAAGTTATATTGCTGAATTTTAATTCGGGCTTCTTTGATTTTAAATCCGTGTTTAACATTTAAATATAAATACAAATGTACATATTTTGTGTGTCAGGACTGTCTTAATAAAGGAAAATATAAGTCATAAATAATGATAAAGTGTTTTTCAATTAAATTTGGAATGGGAAGAGAAGTTGGTAGGCAAGGATGAGTAAAGAGGAGAGAGGATATTCAAGGCAAAATATTTGATATTTGTTGATAGCTGAGGTTTCGAATTGAACACTTTTGAAAGAGAGGAAAAACTAATTTTCTCTCTCCACTTTAAGTTCTCACTGGAGCCACTGTAACAAAAGACAGATTAACAAGAGAAAAACAGAAGTTTATTAGCATGTATATCTCATATATATGGAAAATACACAGAGAAATAATTCTCAAAGAAGTGGTTTAGATTCTGGCTAGAATATCATTTCAGCCAAAAACAAATAAAAAAGAGTATGCCACAAGTAAGTTATGGGGGTGATCAGGAAAAAAACACGGTTTTTTAATGCAGATTTCAGTGGTTTCCTTCTTTACTGATGAGTCTTTTGTGAGTAGAGTCATTCTTCTATTCCTAGTAAAGAGAGGGAGACACTCTTATGGAGATTTTCTTTATAATTTATCTTACAAAGGGTAACTTCTTTCTTCATAGCTTCTGTTGTATCTGTTCTTTCTCAAAATAATTAGTTCAAAATAATCCTTCAGCCAAAGAAGCATTTTGTGGTTGCATATTCTGGTCTCTCTTTTTTTTTTTTTTGAGACGGAGTCTCGCTCTGTTGCCCAGGCTGGAGTGCAGTGGCCAGATCTCAGCTCACTGCAAGCTCCGCCTCCCAGGTTCATGCCATTCTCCTGCCTCAGCCTCCCGAGTAGCTGGGACTACAGGCGTCCGCCACATCGCCCGGCTAGTTTTTTTTTTTTTGGTCTCCTACATTTTGAACAGAGAATACATATGGAAGCAGAAGACAAATCACTTGGGCCTCTATCCCATGCTGTGGAGCGTAAACTGTATCTTTCCATGACCAGCAAGTCTTAGCAAATTTACCAAGTTAAGTGATTGAATTTAAATTTTACAAAGACAACTTTGACAACAATGTAAAACAATGTAAACAATGTAATGATGAGAGGAGACAAGAATAGATCTTAAAAATTCTGAAAATCATCTCTTGTAAACCAAAAATACAATTCTAAGTCCCCCAACTGACTGAATGGATGCCTGTCTCTGCCAAGGGCATTCCAAAGTAAACCTGAAAAATTAATTCAGGCGATGATGGGAGGTAAGGATCAGACATGACTCATTGCATCTTCCTCCCTTTGAAAATCAGGCACAACTGACTAGAGTTAACATCAGTACAGAGATCTTAAGACTGACAAGACAGACTGTAGCAATAAAATACCAAATTTCAACCTACCTCTAGTACAGCATCACATGGCAGAGAGCAGGCCCTGAAAGAAATCAAAGTGTCTTGCCCCCAAATATATTCCTTTGACATATTTTGAAATGGCCCTGAAAAGCTGTTTCTTGTGGAGAAAATTTACATTCTATATAGAATCCTCTCCCCTTCAGAAGTATTTTCCTAATCCAAGAAAGATTTAACTTAGAGTCTAGTACCTGTTAGGGCCTGATAAGAGACATTTACCATCTGTTCTATATGGTAAAAACCTTGGTCTCCACAACCCCTTATCTTAACCCAGACACTACTTTCTAATGATTCTTTGTCTTTGGATAATGACTTAACAATTTCAAACAATTGCCAATCAGAAAATCTTTGAGTCCACCTATGACCTGTAAGACGCTACTTTGAGTTTTCCCACCTTTATGAACTGAACCAATGCATGCTTTACATCTATTGGTTGGTGTCTTATGTCTCTCTAGAATGTATAAAACCAAGCTGTAACCCAACCAGCTTAAGCACATGTTCTCAAGACCTCCTGGGGCTGTGTTATAAGCCTTGATCACTCATTTTTGGCTCAGAAAAAAATCTCTTTAAATATTTTACTGAGCTTGACTCTTTTCGTTGACACTGCTGGGGCTCAGGAAACGATACCACAAAATGAAGGCCTTAACAGCAGCATCAGAAGCAAGAGTCTTCCTTGCCTTCTCCCGCCCCCCTGTCTTTCAGTTCCATTTTCCCTTTAGGCTAGGCGTAGGAACTAGAATCCCTCTTCCCCAAGGCAGGTCATAAAAATGAGCATCTCTTTTCTCCAAAGCCAGCCGTAAGAATAAGACCTAAAATTATTACTCTAATTTTCCTCTGGTCAATCTATATAAAAACTGGCCACAAGAAATTTTCTGATCTACCTTGCTTGACTGTAAGTCATAAGACTCCTATTCTAGAGACGGCCCTGCCTTTCACCCAGAAAGAAAGAATGCATGCTCAGAGAAGCCAAGAGGAATTTATACAGACAGTCCTTGTTGAGTTTCCTAACTCAAGTCTATTTTTAGAAAATATTCTTTTGTCCAATCATATTTCTACCTAGCTGTCTATACTGTGTTGAACCTAAACATAAAAATTGACAATTTCTCCTGTATCTTTGGGTCTTCATTCTGAAGACTCCTGTGTATACAAGTTAAATAAATGTGTGTGCACATTAAATAAATGTGCATGCCTTGTCTTCTATTAATCAACCTCCCTCATGTCAGTGAGTTTTTCAGCAAGCCTTTAGGGGGATGAGGGCCCTGTCCCTCACATTTCGTACATTACTCATTCAAATATATCTAGTACAATATTTAGTGTCAGGCATCATGATAGGAGTTGGGTTTAGAGGGTTAAACAGGCCAGACCCTTGTTCTCATCTAGCCTAATGTCTAGTAAGAGTCTGGTAGATGAGCAGATATTATAATAAAAGAAAATTAAAATACAAAAAAAAAAAACACAATAAGTAAGGATAAATAAGTAGCAAAGGAAAAGCAAAGGAGTAAAAAAACATTTCTTGTTTTAGGTTGGTTAGACATCTTAGTCAATACTTACTGTGTTTTGTAGTGGCCAAGGGAATACTTCCCTTTCATTCTCCAAAGGTTTGTTGAAAATTAACTGACAAAGGACATATAAATAGGAAAAAGGCATAGGCATTTATTAATGTGGATGAGGGAGAACCACAGAGACTAACACAACCCTTCAATGGGATACAGAAGCTTATATATCATCTTGAGTTTACAGAAATAATAGGGGCTCAAAGCATGGTCCAAACCAAGTTACAGTCGGGAAATGAGGTGACATTGGCACAACAGGTTATGAGAGAGAGAGAAGAGGAGGTCTGACTCCAAATTCCCCCTTACCCCCACAAAACACACAGCTTTGCAGGGCTATTTCTGTTTGCAGCCATCTGCAACATATGTCAAAGACGGCCATCTCAAAATATGTCAAAGAAATACATTTGGGAGTAAAATATTTCGACTTCCTTCCATTTCTTTACATAGGTGCCTCTTTCTCTCATATTTATATATTATTTCTAGTTTTTTCCCTCGTTCCTATGTTTTCCTTCTTCTTTAACACCCTTATTACCATTCTATCCCCCTTTTTAATGTAAAAAATTCCTAACTGGTGTTAAACAAAGTTTATCTTAAAACTGCTTCCTTATATATTTTACGTTCAGCCTAAAGGATTCTCCATGCATAGTGACTGTAACCTAATTGGATGCGTAAACAGACTGTAACCTACTCTTATTCCAGTCATAGAGTTTCAGCCAATCACAGGTGGCCATCTATTCAAACCATGATCAAATACAAGAAATGCCAAGCGGTAACCAATGCAGATGTTTCTGTTCCTCATTTGATGTTCTGTATGTCACCTTCCTTTTCCTGTCCATAAAGAGTATCCCACCATGTGGCATCCTCAGAGTCACTCTGCACGTATTCTGGTTTGCAGGACTGCAGATTCGTGAATCATTCTTAATTAACTTCTGTTCACTTTGTCTAAAAGTTGTTTAGTTGTTGCTGCTGTTTTTAAACAGGTTTTTAAATGTTTTGTGTCTTTGGGCACCTCAGTTGTAAATACGTTGGAAATCCTTGGCCTATCATCCATTTCTAACGTTCTGAGAGTCTCAATTTATTTTTTTCTTATTTTAATTCTCTTTATTCTTTTCCTGTCTTTAATTCCTCTAGTTAAAATATTCTGTTAAATGTATTATCTCCTGAGCCCCTTGTGATTCAGTCTTTCTTAATAATGTGATTTTATTAGTTTCTTTCTTTCATGAGTGTAATTAGCTTAGTTTTTGAATTTCGGATTCAATCGTTTTCATGTTTCTAAATGTTTGTGTTGGAGAATATTTAATTTAGTTTGAAGTGTTGAGTTACTTTTTTATTCTACTGAGTCTGTTTTGCAGGGAGGTTTTTTGGAATTTGTAGGGGAACATTTTTATATTTTGATAACCATTTTCAGCTTTTTGTAGAGCTGCTTTGTATAGATGCAGATTTCTTTTCTTTATTAATTTTCTTGATGACAATGAGGGTTTTCATGGCTTCCAATAAATCCTATTACAAGAATATCCTTTTCTCCTAGGATGGTGACAAACAATTTCGATAATAACTGAATTTGTTTATTTTATTTTATTTTTTTTTTTGACAGTTAAAAATGGTGCTGATGTGCCTTACATTTGGGGTTTTACTGTTTTTCAGAATCCAGACATTTCCTCCTTTTGTCTTTCTTTTTCTTAATTTCACCTCCAGGAGTGTCTCCTTCTTTCTATTTACCTCTTTCTTCCCCAGAACTGACACTGTCTTGAGACTGAAACTTCTGATCTCAATGCTTTCAAGTACTTTCTGTGTAGCCAGTGGGAGACTCCTTTGTTTGTTTTTGCTTTTCACCTTTCTTCCTACATCTGGTGTTGAACCTGCTTTTCAATGAAAAGTTTTTCAACTCTTTTTATGGTGATTTTATCTGTCATCTTCCTTCTCCAAGCCCTTCACTATCCTCTCTCATTTTCCACAATTCCTTTAGACTCCTGTTGATAAGGTTTGGCTCTGTGTCCCCACCCAAATCTCATCTTGTAGTTCCCATATTTCCCCTGTGCTGTGGGAGGAACCCGATGGGAGATAATTGAATCATGGGGGCAGTTTTCCTCATACTATTCTCATGGTAGTGAATCAGTCTCATGAGATCTGATGGTTTTATAAGGGGTTTCCACTTTTGCTTCTCTCTCATTCTCTCTGGCTGCTGCCATGTTAAGAAGTGGCTTTTGCCTTCCACAATAATTGTGAGGCTTTCCCAGCCACGTGGAACTGTAAGTCCATTAAACCTGTTTTTCTTCCCAGTCTTGGGAAGTGTGAAAATGAACTAATACAGTAAATTGGTACCAGTAGAGTGGGATGCTACTGAAAATATACCTGAAAATGTGGAAGCAACTTTGGAACTGAGTAATAGGCAGAGCTTTGAACAGTTTGGAGGGCTCAGAAGAAGACGGGAAAATGTAGGAAAGTTTGGAACTTCCTAGAGACTTGCTGAATGACTTTGCCCGAAATGATGATGATGATATGGAGAATGAAATCCAGGCTGAGGTGGTCTCAGATGGAGATGAGGAACTTGCTGGGAACTGGAGCAAAGGTGACTCTTGTTATCTTTTAGCAAAGAGACTGGTGGCATTTTGCCCCTGCCCTAGAGATTTGTGGAACTTTGAACTTGAGAGAGATGATTTAGGGTATCTGGTGGAAGAAATTTCTAAGGAACAAAGCATTCAAGAGGTGACTTGGGTGCTGTTAAAGGCATTCAATTTTATGATGGAAGCAGAGCATAAAAGTTCAGAAAACTTGCAGCCTGACAATGTGATAGAAAAGAAAATCCCATGTACCGAGGAGAAATTCTAGCTGGCTGCAGAAATTTGCATAAGTAAAGAGGAGCTGAATGTTAATCCCCAAGACAGTGGGGAAAATGTCTCTGGGGCACATCAGAGGTCTTCATGGCATCTCCTCACATCACAGTCCTGGAGGCCTAGGAGGAAAAACTGGTTTTGTGAGTGCAGCCCAGGGTTCCTGTTCTATGTGAAGCCTAGGGACTTGGTGCCCTGCATCTTAGCTGCTCCAGCCTAGGTTAAAAGGGGCCAAAGTAGAGCTTGGACTGTGGCTTTAGAGGGTGGAAGCCCCAAGCCTTGGAAACTTCCATGTGGTGTTAAGCATGAAAGTACCCTGAATTCAAGAATTAGGATTGGGAACCTCTGCCTAGACTTCAGTGTATGGAAATGCCTGGATGATCAGGCAGAAGTTTGCTACAGAGGCAGGGCCCTCATGGAGAACCTCTGCTAAGGAAGTGGGGAAGGGAAATGTGGGGTCAAGCTCCCACACAGAATCCCTACTGGGGTACCACTTAGTGGAGCTGTGAGAAGAGGGCCACCATCCTCCAGACCCCAGAATGATGGATCCACTGACAGCTTCACTGTGCTCCAGGAAAAGCTGCAGACACTCAACACTAACCCACAGAAGCAGCAGGGAGGGAGGCTGTACCCTGCAAAGTCACAGATGCAGAGGTGCCCAAGACCATGGGAACCCACCTCTTGCATCAGCGTGACCTGGATAAGAGACATGGAGTCAAAGGAGATTATTCTGGAAATTTAAGATTTGACTGCCTTGCTCGATTTTGGACTTGCCTGGTCCTGTAGCCCCTTTGATTTGTCCAATTTCTCCCATTTGGAATGGCTGTATTTACCCACTGCCTGTACCTGCATGGCATCTAGGAAGTAACTAACTTGCTTTTTATTTTACATGCTCATAGGCAGAAGGAATTTGCCTTGTCTCAGATGAGACTTTGGACTATGGACTTTTGAATTAATGCTGAAATGAGTTAAGACTTTGGGGGGCTGTTGGGAAGGCATGATTGGTCTTCAAATATGAGGACATGAGATTTGGGATGGACCAGGGGCAGAATGATATGGTTTGGCTGTGTCTCCACCCAAATCTCATCTTGTAGCTCCCATACATCCCAAGTATTGTGGGAGGGACCTGGTGGGAGATAATTGAATAATGGGGGTAATTTTCCCCATATTGTTCTTGTGGTAGTGAATAAGTCTCATAAGGGGTTTCTGCTTTTGCTTCTCTCTCATTATCTCTTGCTACCACCATGTAAGAAGTGCCTTTTGCCTTGTGGCATGATTGTGAGGCCTCCTCAGCCACATGAAACTGTAAGTCCATTGAAACTATTTTTCTTCCTAGTCTTGGGTATGTCTTTATTAGCAGCGTAAAAATGGACTAATACATCCCTCTAATCCTAAATACATGAGTTTGTGAGGGTGGCAATGAGGGTGAAAAACATCTGTTGGAATTTGCTTATTTTTTTTCTCTTCTTAGTGCAATTTTGAATTGTGTAGTAGTCTCTTTCCTAGTAGTGCTGAAACGGTAGTTTTTTATTATTTTAAGTTTTGTTGGGCTCATTTTTTGGCTTGTGTAAACTTTTGGAGGATGTGTAAAGTTTAGGGTGTTTAAGTTTAGGGTGACACTATTTTCATAAGGCAACTTGGAATATGTACAATTCAAGTTGTTTTACCCTATAATTAAATTTTAAAAATATATATCTTCCACTTGTTTAGTTTGCGTTAAAATTTGTATGTTACAACTTTTTCTCTACTGCTTCAATTATTATATATGGCATATAGTTATGACTTTACTTATGCCTGTCTTTTTTTGAACTTATTTATTTGCTATCTTTTATTAAAATAAAAATATATACTACAAAGTGCTCATATAAGTGTCCAGCACTCTGGATTTTCCCAAAATGAACACCCCACAGTACCAGAAAATGAAGACTATTACTACTACCCCAACAGCCCCTTTGTGCTCATTTCAAGTCTGAAACTCTTCCTAGAGAAAACTAGTCTCCTGACGTCTAATAGCTTGTATTACTTTTGCCTGTTTTTCTCTAATTTTATGCACTACTTTTTCTAGTTACCTCGTGTTACACTGTATTGCATTACATGCGGTTACATGTATTACATGCGGTTTGTCATCCTGTATAGTATTCTATACATTCTAATTCATTTTTCCATCCAACTCTTGATGAGCAATAACAGCTCATATTTACTTCATTATTGATGCCTAGACTTACTCCTTCCACTGCTTTTATATCTTCTATGTATTATTCTCCTTTGTCATATATTTATACAATATTTTTAATTGATTTGGTTTTCTTTGTTTATTTTTTCTTTGGTTTTTGAAAGTTACCCTTAACTCTTAAATGCACATCGTTCAAAACATATATTAGCATATTTGTCATAAATCAAACCAATAGAGAATTCCTATTTTTCCTTAGAACTGCCCCTACCATATTCTTCTCTGCCATAGTTTAATCATATCATTACTCATCAAGTTGCTGAGACTAAAATGACTTGAAAATCATATTCAATGTTTCTTTATATTCACCTGTCATATGCAAACCTGTATTTCTAGTACCTAAAATGGAGTTTGCCAAATATTAGCCACCTAATATACGTTTGCTGTGTAAATAAATATTTTTAACAAAATATTTAATTTTTTTTTGTTAGAATCTAGAAATAGGTAATACTATAAACCCACAAACTAGGACACAGAAGGTATCGTTTGCTCTTCTCCCTCCATCGAACATCATCTGCTGATTTGGGAACACCTAAGATTTTAGTTTCATGTAACTAAACTCGCTCTTTTTCCCTTTCTTTCCTCCTCCATCCCTCCATCTCTGCTTCTTTCCTTCTTCCTCCCTCCTTCCTTTTCTTCTTTTTTTTTCCTTTCTTCCCTTTTTTCCTTTCCCTTCTTGCATTTTTTCCTTTCATTTTTTTCTTCATTCTTACAGGCGCATTTGTTCAATACTGTTTCTTACATTCTACAAATTTCTTTGCATTTTCTGTCTAGCATATACTCTCATCTTTCTGAGTATATTAATTCTATTTCAAGCTTTCCTTAACTTGACCTGATTAACTGCATTTCTTCAATATTATTTCTCCTGTTTTTTGTTTTGTCTTATTTTTAAGCTTAGGTCTGTTTCATAATATTGGTTTTCTGTAATTATTTGGAGATGATAATGCGTTTCTTTACAAGAAATTTCTGTTCAACTATTTGCTTGTGTCATTTCTATTTAGTGTGCCTGTCTCGAATGACTGAGCTTCTAGACCCTGAGTATCATTAGTTCATGTTCTGGATGGGAAAGGAGCAATATCAACATCACCCTCAGGCCACTGCCACATTTTACATCACACATATTGCTCTCTTTTTTTTTTTTTTTTGAGACGGAGTCTCACGCTGTTGCCCAGGCTGGAGTGCAGTGGCGCGATCTCGGCTCACTGCAAGCTCCGCCTCCTTTACGCCATTCTCCTGCCTCAGCCTCCTGAGTAGCTGGGACTACAGGCGCCCGCCACCGCGCCCAGCTAATTTTTTGTATTTTTAGTAGAGACGGGGTTTCACTGTGGTCTCGATCTCCTGACCTTGTGATCCGCCCGCCTCGGCCTCCCAAAGTGCTGGGTGCTCTCTTTTTTTAATGCAATTTTTCAACCAATCACCTGAATGCTGGTTCCTACCTGCTTCTAGTGTCTATTCCTTTTATTTTTAGTCACAGTGAAATCATTCTAAATTGTGGGTGGTAATTCCTCTCCTGTAACCTTCTTCATCTGTTAATCTATCATGGAAGGTTTTCCCTACATTTTTCAAACCAGTGTCACTTTTTATTTGCAAAGTTTTAATGAATTTATTTTTTCTCCTTTTGTTTTCATTTTTCTTCTCTTACTCATTATTCATTTTTATTATATTGCCTATCATTCTAGTTATGTGGGAAATTAAGATAAATTAATTCATGTGCTTAGTTTACCAATCTTATCTAACCTTTTTTAACATCCTTTTTTTTTGTTGTTAAGAACAAAAACAAAAGCTTTTCTAGTGACTAAATTTCACATGCAAAAATCTTTGTTTGCAAAATAAATTACATTAAAAATTCTGTAACAAAATATTCCTAGGACCTTCATGGTTCATTCTCTAATAACTTGATATAATGGCTTGATGCCCCTTTGTACACAGAATTTTTCATACCTAAACAATTTATATTCCCTCCATTCATTTTTTAATATAGCATTCTACCTCTGGCAATTGTCAGTGTCACTCAAATCTTTCTTCCTTCTTTTCTTTAGTCTTATTTCTCTGCCTCTCATTACCCAGTTTAAAACAAAACAAAACAAAAAACCCACAGCTCCCATCCATTGATTTCCTGAACAATACTCACACAAGGCCATTTTGTGTAAAACATGATTACTGAAGATGCAAGGGTAATAGATAGAGGATATTACGCTATATTAAGCACAGCTAAAAGCCTAACATTAACTATTACAAATCTGTATTTACAAATTATTTATCTCTTTGCAAAAGCTTTGCTTACTTTCTGGCTACACCTGTATACCTTTCCCACTCCAAACCTCCACCCTCCCACTTTACCTGACAACCTACTGTTGAGGACCCTTTCTTAAACTAACTACTAACTTTTATCATTTAAAAAATTCCTACTACAAGTCATTTGTGGACATATGAAGTCAGCTTTTATTACTGAAGCTAATATTTGAAGTGAGTCATCATTTCTGGTCTTTCATGGTGCTGGCAAAACTACATTTTCCATCTTGTTCTTTAACATGTTTTAATTATAACAGGGTACCTAGTATAATATTACTTTTTAAAATGTAGTTTTCCCTTAGTTTCAGGCTCTGACCCTGCTTCTCTGGAGGAGTGCTGTTGACCTGATACAAGGCATAGAAGTCAGCTACCCTAATTGAGAAGGTAGTTGTGAATCAATAATTTTGGAATAAGAGAAAAATCAAAGGAAGAAACTGAGTCATCCTTCTAAAAGTAAACACCTAACCTTAAAGAGGGGAACAAAAACAAAGTCTGAAAAACTAGCAAGAGGTAGTCAGTCACAAAGGGGTAAAAATATTCCAGCAGAACTGAAGTCAATCTCCTTTGAAAAGTTTGAAAATGAAAGTTCAAAGATGCATAGAAGCTTGAGGCAAGTCTATTTTCAGAGGTTTCTAACTTTCATGCAAAAGTCAAAGGGAGGAAAAATTTTATCTACATGAATACATTTACGTATAGATGTCCATAAACAACTGTGTGTGAAGTATATTGATTCAAGAAGCCAGAAAGCGGTAAAAATAACAGAAACTCGAATTCTGCGTATTCCTCTATCCATTTCTGCTTAGAGATTCTCATCAGGTATCTGTGTATTAATAAACAATGCCCACAATTTCCATATTTCTCTAGAAATGGAAACTGATTACTAATGATATGGATACTTATATGATCTGATAATTTTTAAAAGAATATAAACATTAGTGTAGAACTGCGGTATTCAAAAAGTCAGAGAATATAGTTCACGCCTTTGGAGTGTAAATTCTTAGCTTGGGTCTCCCATTTAGACATGTATATGAATGCCAGAGAAATTATATATTATGTCAAAATGTAGAGAGGCAGGATAAAGCTAGAATATGAGTTCTTACTCCATTTACCCCAGGAAGGAAGTGAAAATATGGAATTAGATGACATCGCCTCCTCAAGAAACAATAAAAATGGCTTGTTTAAGGGAGGTGACATTTTTTGTGTATGCCCTTCTGATCCATGATCATTTTCTGAGGAATCAAAGGAGAACAGACTGATACCTAGTTATTTCTTCTAAAAGGAAAGTATCAGCAGCCTTCAAATACTTTTGAAGCACAGCTCTATGACAGAAATCTTGCCACTAAATCATATAAAATAATATCTAAACATGAATTACAGGAGGTGAGACATTTTCCCATGGTGTTACCATTTCAACATAAGATTCAGCACATCTCCCTGGAAAGATGAATTGGGGAAGGGCCTAGTATTATGGGTGGCTAGTAGCCTATGGAATACAGGGTTGAGGGGTAGGGAATCATTAGATTCTCCATTTCCCATACAATTGGTGAGCCAGTTTCCACCACTAGCCATTGGGAATTCTCGCTCATACACAGCATGGTGGTGAGTCTCTTTCTACTCGTCAGCTTGGTCCTTCAGATATAGCACTTCGTTGTTTTCACACTTGGATGTCTCTGTCCAGTCCTTCCTTTCATACACATATGGTCCCAATCAATCTTATGCCTCTTGTTGTTTTTGTTATTATTGTCATTTGGACATTAGTGGGGTATTGGGATTTTTATAAATCATTGGCTAAATTTCAATAGTTAAAATTTATTCAAATATGTACGTAAATACATCTTAATATCTTTCTTTTACATGCTTTTCAAAGCATTTTCCAAATTTAGAAACATACTTAAGAATATCTAGTAGTTTGAAGAAATATAAAATTGCTGAACATTAGCAATTCTTCAGTTTTACTTTTCTCCTCTAAGAGTAGTTGATTCCAGGTAGCCTGATTAAAAAAAAAAAAAAAAAAAAAATCAGCTTCATCAATGCATGTGTGGTGCTTGTATAATTCCTGATTCAGCTTTATTCTCTTTGTTTTTAGAACAAATCACATCAAAGGAAATATCTGGCTCCAGTCAGGCACCATTTCAGTTATAAAAGATAAGGAATTAAGGTTTTACATGTCAGAATGAGCTCCTTGCCTTTTGGAATATTCTTTATGGCTCTCTCTTATAGCTGCAGCCATGCCACTTTTTTTCCTTTGTCTCCTGAACACTATTGCTCAGAATCCATTGCCTGTTGTGAGTCTTGCATGCATTTTGGGCCAATAAAGGTTGTGGGGAAGAGTTAACTTTTGTCTACTTTTACCGAAAATGGCATCGGGTTTCTCTTCTCCTTTACCTCTGGATCATTTACAGTCATCAAACTGGAAGTTAGATTGATATAACTACTTGTTAAAATGCCCCCTTTCTATAAGCCTGAAGTAAAAAGATCTTCACTCTGGGAATGGAGAGTTTCATTTATGCTACTTTATCATAAGGCTGTATTTGGTGCTTTTCCTGAATATTTATTACAGAGACGCATAAGACACTGTAATTTCTCTCTGTTTTGTATGTGCCCTAATGCCCATCCAGGATTCCTCCCAAGCAGGTAGTTAACCTTTTTAAAGATAGAAAACTTGGGACTTTAGAAACAAAGCACTCTACTTTCAACCAACCTCTGTAGGCAGAGGAATAGGGGGTTTCAACTGGGCTAAAATCTCCTATGATATTCATTCTTTATATATATATAAAAAAAATTAATGGGTTGCCTACTCTGTGTCATGTTATATTTCAGGTGACAAAGATATAGCAGGAAATATTAAAGTAAAAATCAATATTAACAATTTCTGCCTTCAGGGATTTTACATGCTAGTGAGGAGACAGACACAATAAACAAGATAAATACATAGTATGTTAATGATTATATATTACATATTATAATACATTTATATAAATATTTTATATTGTATTACATATCTATTATAATACAATTTTTAAGTATTAAGAAAGAAAATAAATTAGGGTAATGGGACAGATAGAGTTAGGGGAGAGTATTAAAGTTATAGAAAAAGGAGTTAAGAAAGGCCTTACAGAGAAGGAGATCTTTGAGTAAATACTTGGGAGAAGTGAGGAAAGGAACTATGTGGCTTTCTTCAAGTATTTCCTCAAAAGTCTCCTTTTGAAGCCTCCCAAATACTTTATCTATAACCATAATTTCAACAGACTCCCCCAGTTGTCTTTGTCTCTATGCCTTACTTCATTTTTTCCCTCAATATTTAAATGTTTTTATTTGAAGAGAAATCAGTTCAGAGATTCAAATATGGGAGTGGTTGGGCATGTTCAGCTAACAGTAAGGAGGCTGAGTGGCTGCAGCAAAACACTCAGGTGAAAGCTGTAGGAATAAAATAAAAGGAATAGGCTGGGCATGGTGGCTCACACCTGCAATCCCAGCACTTTGGGAAGCCGAAGCAGGTGGATGACTTGAGGTCAGGAGTTTGAGAGCAGCCTGGCCAACATGGTAAAACCTCATGTCTACTAAAAATACAAAAATTAGCTGGTCGTTGTAGTGCATGCCTGTAATCCCAGCTATGTGGGAGACTGAGGCAGGACAATCTCTTCAGCCCGGGAGCTGGAGGTTGTATTGCTGAGATGGTACCACTGCACTTTAGCCTGGGCAACAAAGAGAGACTGTCTCTAAATAAATAAATAAATAATAAATAAATAAATCAGAGGAGTAGGGGATGGTATAATTGTGAAGACCTGGTGGGCCATTATGAGAACATTGGCTTTCACTCTGAGTCAGATGCAAAGCCATTGAAGGGTTTTTGAGAAGAGAGACATAGGGTACAATAATTCAGACAAGAGATGATGATGACAACACTACAGGGGTGACAACTGGTTGTAACCTGGAAATATTTGACAGCTAGAGCAGTAGGTTTTACTGATAAGATATGCAGTAAATAATGACTCCCAGGTATTAAGTCTCCAATAGATCTGAAATTGCAAAATCATCCCTTCCTGTATTCCATGACTCCTGAATTCAGAGTTCCTTTAAGGCCAAAATGGGAATATCTGCTATGACCTCTGCAACAGATTTCTCATAAATGTTTATGGTTTTCATCTAACTTTTTCAGCCTCTCAGCAAACTGTATATATTCAATTTGCTTTCTTCATGAAATTCCTTAAAAATGTCTGCTCCAGCCAGGTGCTTTGTTTAACACCTGTAATTCCAGTGCTTAGGGTGGCCAACCCAGGAGGATTGCTTGAAGCCAGGAATTCAAGACCAGCCTGGGCAATATAGTGAAACCCTATCTCTACAAAAAAAAAAAAAAAAAAAAAAAAAAAAAAAAAAAATCAGCCAGGCATAGTGGCACATATCTGTAGTTTCAGCTACTCAGGAGGCTGAGGCAGGAGGATCACTTAAGCCCAGGAGTCTGAGGCTGCAGTGAGCTTTGAACATACCATTGCACTCCAGCCTGGGCAACAGAGAGAGACCGTTTCTACAAAAAAAAAAAAAGTCACTCCATTCATAACACTCTTTCCTGTTTTCAGTATAATTATTGCTATGGTTTTAACTATCTTTGCTACTTTAATATTCACGATGAAATTTAATTCTGGATGCAAGGGTATTGGGAGGTGTGGCCTTTGGGAAGTGATGGAGTCATGAGGGCTCTGCTCTCTTGAGTGGGATTAGGTGCCCTTATAAAAGGGCTTGGCCAGGCACAGTGGCTCATGCCTGTAATCCCAATACTTTGGGAGGCCAAGGAAGAAGGATCTCTGGAAGCCAGGAGGTCAATATGAGCCTGGGCAACATAGTGAGACCCTGTCTCTAAAAAACACTAAAAAAAAAAAAATAGCTGGGCATGGTGGTGCATACCTGTAGTCTCAGCTCCTTGGGAGGCTGAGGCTGCCTTGATCCTCAAGGCAGGAGGATCACTTGAGTCCAGGAGTTCTAGGCTGCAGTAAGCTATGAACTCACCACTGTATTCCAGCCTGAGTAACAGAGAGAGACTCTATCTATACAAACATTTAAAATAAAAGAAAAATAAATAAAAGGGCTTAATTGAGGCAGTTTGCCCCCTTTTTCCCCTTCCACTGTTCTGCCATGTGAGGACATAGCTTTGGTCCTCACTGAGGGATGCAATTCTCACCAGACAACTGGACCTGCAGGTACCTTGATCTTGGAGTTCTCAGCCCCCAGAACTGTGAGAAATAATTTCTGTTCTTGATACACTATCCAGTCTCAGATATTTTGTTTAAATATCACAAAATAAACTGAGACAGTTATGATTTCTTCTTCCTTTTTAAACTTAATTTTCTGTAATTTTAATAAGATTTAAAGGGAGATGGGAATAAATCAGGTACAATTTGACAAAGAATATGCATCCTTATGATTAGAAATGAGAGCTCTGGCACCAGATTTTCTGAATTTGAATGTAAATTCTTACCCACACTGCAGTTCAGTGACATTGTGGTCAGGTCAGTCTCCATGTGCCTCAGCTTCCTCATGTATTAAATGTGAATGCTATCTACCTTATATATGAATATTAAAAAATTAGTCCTGTAAAGCACTCAGAAAAGTTCCTGGGACTGAAAATCACTTAACAAGTGCCACACAATTCTTATTGTTATGTAAGTTTATCTCTTTGCTTCTGATTCTTTATAGTTTTGGTGGAAGTCTAAGAGTTCATTTGAAATACATGCAGCCATATATTCTGTGAAGCTGAACTTGAAAATATGTTTACTTTCCTCAAAGAAATAAAATAAATTATTCAAAACCTAGACACAAACACCACACAAAAAAAATGAAAAATAGAACATTTCTATCTCTGAACAGCAAAACACCTTGAAGATTAAGCTCTGACAACATTTCCGATATAATTAGAGTTCAGAAGAACACACCATATCTCTGTGCAGGTCTTCTTCATAAAAGCAAAGTTTGACTAGAAAGTTATCATTTTAAAGCTTCACTCTTCCTCAGGTAATATCATTTAATAGCATTTTGCTTTCAGCTATCCAGTGAGGAAAGCATTGTTTATCTAGATGAACTATTCTTTATCCTCTTTGGTAGAGGAGTGTCCTTGGTGATAGGTGAAGACTTTTGGTTTCCCTAAGGAAGTATTAATATGCATATATAAAATCAGGTAACTTCTTATTTATTGTGCATTTTCCACTTTTTGTTTTTCTGATCTGCATGTTGTTTTCATTTTGTGTTTTAATTATCTCTCTCTCTTCCTCACCTCCTCCATCTGTAAATATTAGGGGTTTTCTTGCTTTGTTTACATTTTTATGTATGTCAGGGTTTCTTGAGAGATGCACTATTGATATTTTGGGTCAGATAATTCTTGCTCGTGCTTGGTTGTGTGTTGTCTTGTGCATTTTACGGTGTTTGACATCATCCTTGGCCTCTACCCACTAGATTCCAGTATCACCCCTACCCTTCAAATTATCACAATCAAAAATGTCTCCAGACATCAACACATACTCCTCAGGGGACAAAATTATCCCCAGTTGAGAACCATTGATTCACATAATTTCTATTTATCTTCTTATATATTTTATGATTTATGTGACTTTTGTCTCACATCACATCATGATGGCTTTGTTTTTGTTTTCTTTTTTCTGAACTTTAGTTCTCAGTTCACACAAGGCTTTGTGGTGTACTGGGAAGAACATGGCACTAGCCTTCAGAAGATCTAGATTTGGATTTCTGCACCTGACTCCAGAAATCTAACCTTAGACAATACACTCATTCAGTTGATTCCTGAGTTTCCTCAACCATAAAATGACTGAACTAGATGATGTTTAAGGCCTAAATAAAATTTAAAATGTTAAGATGACATTTAAATGGACACAACTATTTCTAAGAATTTAATATTGCAATATATATATATATTTATCTTCTCCCTTTAATTTCACTGCAGCTCTAGTTTTCTGCATTTCTTTTTATTCTATTTCAACAATTTTACTTGGGATTTTATTACATTTTTAAACTATAAACATGGCTTCAACTATTACTTTTTTGGTAAATCTCTCTATTGTCATCTAATTTTTGTAATTTATTATCAAAATGCAAAGTTTTCCAAACAAATTTACAAACTAGAAAAGTGAATATCACTCAGAGAGTGTAAGTTATTTTCTGTAGGTTAGGAAGAAATTAGTTTATCAAATTGAAATAAATTTAAAAATACAAATATAGATTATTCTTTTGTTACAACACTTTGCCTGTTAAAAAAGACGAGAAAATAGTCACTGTTTTGAAAACTTTGTACACTTCAAAAAAATAAAGGAATTCTCAAAATCTCTGTTAGTTTTTAAATAGTTGAAAAACTGACAGCAAAATATTTAAAATTATCTTGAGAATTATTTGAAATATAATTGTATGTCAAATATGCTTAACATGAACCTCAGCCAACATACATATTTTGAACTAAATTATTAACTAACAATAGCAGTACATGTGTACAATTTATAAATAAAAGCATAATTATATTGGTAGATGTGGTGTTCCATTAATTTTTCTCTTTTGCTGATAAAGGTGCCTAATAAGCATTTTAAAGACCAATTAAGTATTTGTTACATAGATGGTGGTAAATATTAGCATAGAATAAAAGGCAATATTGAGCCATTGATTTTTTTTTTTTTTTTTTTTTTTTTTTTTTGGTACAGGAACATGACATGCTTTATTTTTGTTGTTGTTTTCATTTTATTTTTTATTTTTACATTTTATTTTTTTTCTTTCCATAGGTTATTGGGGAACAGGTAGTGTTTTGTTACATGAATAAGTTCTTTAGTGGTGATCTATGAAATTTTTGTGCACCCATCCTCCAAGCAGTATACACTACACCCTATTTGTAGTCTTTTATCCCTCACACCCTTCCCACGCTTTCCCCGGACCCCTAAAGCCCATTGTGCCACTCTTATGCCTTTGCATCCTCATAGCTTAGCTCCCCCGTAAGAGTGAGAACATAAGATGTTTGGTTTTCCATTTCTGAGTTACTTCACTTAGAATTATATATATATATATGGGGATTTTTGATCCCCCAATTTTGATAATTTGATAAATTTTGATTTAAATTACATTTTGATAATAAATTACATAGATGAGAATAGAGAGATTTACCAATATACCATATATATATGTGTGTGTGTGTGTGTATATATATAGAGAGAGGAATACTACACAACCATAAAAAGGAATAAATTAATGACATTCATAGCAACCTGGATGAAATTGGAATGAATCATTCAGATAGATAGATAGATAGATAGATAGATAGATAGATAGATAGATAGACTACAATTTCTTTATCCACTTGTTGAATGATGAGCATCATTTGGGTTGGTTCCACATTTTTGCAATTGTGAATTTTATTGCTATAAACACGCATGTGCAAGTATCTTTTTCATATAATGACTTATTTTCCTCTGGGTAGACACCCAGTAGTGGTATTGCTGGATCAAATGGCGTAGTTCTACTTTTAATTCTTTAAGGAACCTCCACACTGTTTACCATAGTGGTTGTACTAGTTTACATTCCCACCAGCAGTGTAGAAGTGTTCCCTGTTCACTGCATCCACACCAACATCTATTTTTTAAAAATTTGTTGATTATGGCCATTTTTGTGGGAGTAAGCTGGTACCATATTGTGGTTTTGATTTTCATTTCCCTGATTAGTGATGTTGACCATTTTTTAAATATATTTGTTGGCCATTTGTATTTCTTCTTTTGAGAATTGTTTATTCAAGTCCTTAGCCCACCTTTTGATGGGCTAGAGGATTATTTTTTTCTTTCCTTTGTGTTAACTTTAGAGAACCTGACAACAAGGTGCCTTGGTGATGATCTCTTTACGATGAATCCGCAGGTGTTCTCTGAGCTTCTTATATTTGTATGTCTAGGTTCTAGCAAGGCCGGGGAAGTTTTCATTGATTATTCCCCCAAATATATTTCCCAAAGTTTTAGGTTTCTTTCCTTCCTCAGGAACGCTGATTATTCTTAGGTTTGGTCGTTAACATACTCCCAGACTTCTTGGAGGCTTTGTTTGTATTTTCTTATTCTTTTTTCTTTGTCTTTGTTGGATTGGGTTAGTTCAAGAACCTTGTCTTCAAGCTCCGACATTCTTTCTTGTTTGTTCGGTTTATTGCTGTGACTTTCCAGAGCATTTTGCATTTCTGTAAGTGTGTCCATTGTTTCCTGATGTTTTGTCTTTTATTTATTCTATTTCATTGAAGATTTTTCTTTTCACTTCTTGTATCTTTTTTTTTTTTTTTCCTTACAATGGGTATCACCTTTCTCTGGTCCTTCCCTGATTAGCTTAATAACTAACCTTCTGAATTCTTTTTCAAGTAAATCAGGGATTTCTTCTTGGTTTGAATTCACTGCTGGTGAGCTAGTGTGATTTTTTTTGGGGGGGGGGGGCGTGTGTTAAAGAATCTTGTTTTTCCGTATTACCAGAGCTGGTTTTCTGGTTCCTTATCATTTGGGTAGGCTCTGCCAGAGGGAAGGTCTAGGGCTCAAGGCTGTTGTTGAGATTATTTTGTCCCACAGGGAGTTTCGTTAATGTGGTACCCTCCCCATTTTCCTAAGCATGTGGCCTCCTGAGAGCTGAGCTGTGGTGATTGTTATTTCTCTTCAGGATCTAGCCACCCAGCAAGTCTACCAGGCTCTAGGCCGGTACTGGGGGTTGTCTGCACAGAGTCCTGTGATGTGAACTATCTGAGGGTCTCTCAGCCATGGATAACAGCGCAGTATTTGGGGAGTCTCCCAGGTCCTGCAGGAGGAATCTGCTTCCTTCAGAGGGTTTGTGGGTTCTCATGGATTTTCTACTGTATACCTGTAGTTGCTCTGGAGCAAAAGTTTACCATGCGAGCCTCCACACACTGCTCTGTCTGTCCGAGTGGGAGCTGCAATCGACATGCTTTAGAAAAAGAATTTGGCAGTTTTATTCAGAATGATTTGTTGGAGAAAAGACTGAGCAGTAAGAACAATGGTTGCATCTTTTTTTTTTCTATTCGGTTTATCCTACCCAATACCTTTGTTTTGTCTTATAGTGTTTTCTATAATTGCCATGATTATATTCTACAAGTCCTTGAACTTTTCCTCTTTGTATTCTCTTCAAAACGGAAGATGTAAAGGCCAAATGATCACAATGATTTAGGTATTCTAAGGTAATCAACTTGATGTCATGATATCCCAGGACTTAGGCAATTTTTATTTCAAGCTTTTTTTTCACATTGGACCTTTATTTCCTTATCTAAAACAATGAGCATAACAAAAATAATAATTGCCTAATCGTAGAGATGTTTTATTTATCCTGTGCTATCACACATGAAAAAAGGAGAATAATATTGATTAGAAATGGATATGGTTTAGCTATGCTCCCACACAAACTTCATCTTGAATTCCCACGTTGTGGGAGGGACCCCATGGGAGGCAATGGAATCATGGCGGCAAGTCTTTCTCGCGGTGGTCTCATGATAGTGAATAAGTCTCATGAGATCTGATGGTTTAAAAATGGGAGTCTCCCTGCACAAGCTCTCTTCTCTTGTCTGCCGCTATGTGAGACATGCCTTTCACTTTCCGCCGTGATTGTGAGGCCTTCCCAGCCACGTGAAACTGTAAATCTAGTAAATCTATTTTTTTTTTGTAAATTGCCCAGTCTCAGGTATGTCTTTATCAGCAGCATGAAAATGGACTAATACAGAAACAATAGAGAGAATAAAAATGATCATTGCTTACCCATAGAAATTTCTTATTGATCAGTGCTATCATATATAAAGAAACTAGAATAGTTATCTATCAGAATGCATACTCACTTTACGCTATTTTCTTTTCTGAACATAGGCCTTCAGAAACCATTCATCTCTCAGTATTTGGGAGCTTACTATGTCTTTGAGAGGTTTTTGTATGTATGTAAACATCATTATAAAAGCAGAGTAAAATATAATTTATTTTCCAAAAAGCTTCCCTGGGTGGCAAGGAAGAATATCACACCTGATTTCAGTACCAGTCAAATACTGAAACTTTGATCAAAACTTCAGGGAAATATTCAAAATGGTAATGTGTTTTGAGGGAAATAGTAGGTATTCATGGGGAAAGCAGGATTAGACTACCTTTCAAATATCAAATTCCTTTAGGGCACGAAACGCCTGAAGAGTTTGTAATTGTGGCTCCAAACCTCAGGTTACAAAATCACTCAGTTACTAAGTCATATGAAATTTAAAAGAAAAAAAATCAACATATGGTCCATAAATAATAAAATCACTTTATAGTTTGGATAAGGAAATGTATAATTCTTTAAATAAGTTGCTACTTCATTTACATGAGTTTAAAATTAAGCAGAATCTCTTAAGTGAGACAATATATCTATAATAAAATGGGATGATTTTATTTAGCAAGGTATTCTGCTCCCAGATTATCTCCCCATGAAAGCTATGTACAACAATTTTGTCTGTCCAATTTTGTCTTCTTTCAGGAGAGGAAGAAGGAGAAGGAAGATTATACTATTTTCATAATTTAGTTTCTTTGCTTTCTTACGTCAGCCAAAATAACTCTCTAGATACAGACTTGTATACATATCTCACTGTTGCTTTTCTTTTTCTTAAGTACCATTATTCTGTCCCCTTTGTCTCTGGTTTAGAGAGAAGCTAGGTAACTTCAGCCTGCAATGTGACATAAGGAGTTTGGGAGAGTGTCACATTTTGTTATTTGACAAAAGATGTGCTAGAATTTCTCCACAAGTGGTCATCTTTTTGTTTGTTTCTGCTTCTCTTCTACCAATTTAACAATACTTGTTGATGATAAGAATCTCACCAAGTAAAGTTCAAATAGAAATCTCATAGTATAAAGAGATTTCAACACAGAAGTCAAAGAGAAAAAATAAAGCCATTAATTTTCAAAATAGTAAATGAAAAATGCAGTAAGAAGTTTGTACACCTGTATATAAAGTGAAGAAGGCTGTTAAGCCACTATTTTTTCCCAAAATTACTACATTATAATATTTGTCTTGGAGGGTTGTTTTTGACATTATTTTATAAAGTGAAATAAAGCAATGCAGGTTATATAAATAAGAAAATAAATTACTCTTATTATGAACGCTGAAGCCTTTTTGATTGAGGTAAAAACACCTGATCAGTTTTGTATTGCAATTTCAGTTGATAGGCTTTTAGAGACAACACTGAAATTATTTTCTTGAAATATAATTTAGAATTTGGTATAAAATAATTGGGCTATTCTAAATAGCATATTATGCTAACATGCTTGACTAGTTTTAAGTCTAATTTTGAAAAGAAATCAGATTCATATTATGAAAGGTAAAAAGGATAGAAGAAATGTTTAAATATTAGGTGTTTTTCAACTGTTTTCAGACAGTTTAGTTCTATTGCTCTATATTTTCCATAGTGATGCTATTCTGGAATAATTAAATTTGTTTTTCACAATAAAATATTTTAATCAACAGACTTAAATTTGAAAATAGAAACATATTTGACGTTTCTCAAATGTAGATTTCAAATATGTTTTAAATTCAATCTAATTATATTTGGTAACAGTTTAAAGATTGAGTACTATATTTATTAATATACTAACTTATTCACAAATATGTATTGAGCAACTAGTATCTGCCAAACATTGTTCTTGGCAGTGCTGCTATAGCAGTAAACAAACAGACATACCACACGTTGGTGTGGATTACAGGATAACAGACAAATAAGTACTTAAGTTGGGTTATGATAAGGTCAAGCAAGATAAATGGAGAGTAAAATGGGTGATAGAGAGTGATGGGGTGATGCTGTTTTCAACCAATCTAGATGATCAGATTAAACCAGATAACTATGTAATAAGATAATATGCGAAGAGAAACTTGATGCACATGAGTAGTGAGCCATATGGATATTGAGAGGACAGTGTTGTAGGTCGGAAGGAAAAGCCAAGTATAAAGGCCCTGCATAATGTGTTGAAGAACACACAAGAGGCCAGTGTGTGTAGCACAATGAATGAGGAAAAATTTCATAGATGAGATAGAAAAGATGGCTGGGGGCCAGAGAAATGGGACTATGTAAGAGTTTTGTCTTTTGTTCTGAGAAATATGAGAATCCTTTGGAAGGTGTGGGTAGATCTGACTCCATAGTACAGCAGTCACTCTAACTGCTGGCTAGAGAATACCTGCTAGCTGGAGCCTAGGAAGGATGAAGCTATTGAAGACCAGAATCGAAGCTATTGCAACAATCTAGCTGGAAAACAATGTTTGCATATTCTAGGATGAGAGTAGTCAAAGTGCAAAAAACGTGGCTGGAAATCTGACAGAACTTATCAGGGAAAGACTAGAGAATTTGCTGATAGATAGGAGGAAGTTCTGAGGGAAAACAAGGAATTTAACTACGACACTATAGTTTATGCTATGGGAAACAGGAACAACAAAATTTCCAGTCACTGAGTTTGGTAAGCTTGGAAGAGAAGCAGGAGAGGGTAAAGTGGGAATTGGTGGTTAAATTTTGGCCATTTTAGGTTGGAGATGCAGACATACAAATGGAGAGATGAATACACATTTGAAAAACTCAAGGAAGCTACCTCCGGTTGATATTTATAGGCATGAATTTCAGTCTTTGAACCTCAAATCATCAGCAGAATATCCTACCTACTATGATGCTGCCTTTATTTAAAATTTTAATATTTCATTTGTCATTTTTCATTAATTTTGATTTTTAAAATAGTATCAAAGTAGTCTTCATCTTGTTCAATGAGTTTTTTGAAGCCCTTCTCCTTAAATTTTGTTCTTAAGGAGGAGTACCTAAACGCATCCCTTCTTATTTACTCTCCTTGTTACAGACTTCTACATACCCTAGAGTTATTCTCTCGCAGTCTTTGAAGAGTTTAGCACCTAATCTTCTTTCTACATTAATCCTGTCAGAATTCTTAGAGATTTCTTTATCCTCATGAATGATTTATTCAATATCCTGGCATTGCAATGTCTTGCATCGAGTATCTCAATGTTTCTTTACTCCAATGATCTTTTCCTCCCTCCTGCTTCAGCTGTGTTTCTATTATCATAATGTAGAATAATACATATGATATTTCCCTATTTTATACCATAGACTTGGTCATTTTTAATCACTATATTCTTTCTATAACTTTTAAGTCTTACTGTATACAATCTCCCATGTTTTTAAAGCATTCTCTCTATTATCGTAATGGCTATAATTTTTTGATTCAGTCAGGAATTAAAATGCATTTGTTCTATCATCTTTTCACCATTCCACATGGCTCTCATATACCTATTTCCTTCTCTATCCAGCACAAAGCTATCAAACTTGCTGCTACCTCTGCCCAAAGAGATCTTATGTCTTTTTCATTTTCTGAAGTCTTTTTTCTAAAATGAATCTTATTGTGTGTAAAGTATGCAACATGATGCTATATGATATATATATAGATAGATATAGATATACATATACACATATAGTAAAATGGTTACTAAAGTGGAATAAATCAACATAGCCATTATTTCACATAGTTGAACATTTTTCACTCCTGCGGCAGGAGCAACTATAATCTACTCATTTAGCAAAAGTCCTAAATATAATACACTATTATTAATTACAGTCCTCAGATTGAACATTAGATCTTTCAGCTTGTTCAGACTACATATTTGCTACTTTGTATACTTTCACCTACATTTTCCCATTTACTCTCCTTCACTTCAACCCTGATAATCACTATTTATTCTCTATGTCTATATATTTGAACATTTTTTTTCTAGATTTCCCATATAAATGAGATCTTTGCTGACATATCACCCTCTCCAAGAAACCTTCCCTTGCCATCTTCCTCATAGCATTTATAGCATTGCCTATATCACTCCCAACTTTAATTTTTCATAGCACTTATCTTCATCTGACATTCTATATGTTTTAGGTGTTTATTAATCTACTCTCTCTCCTATATACACATAAATTCAAGAAGGACAGGACTCTGTTCATTTGTAGTGTCAGGGCTCAGAAAAGCAACACCCTGAAGTATGTACCTTGGCATCCTGAGTAGTTTGAACTGAAGGTCAGGGGACAAAACCTCAGAAACAAGGTTTCTCTGATCTTCTCTTGCCCTCCTCTCTCTCACCCTTCTTTATCTCCTGAAGCAAGTCATAGAAACTAGAACTCTTCTTCCCCAAAGCAAGTCATAAAATCTGGAAAGTTCACTCTCTCCCTTCTCCCTTGAAAACCCACATTCCGGACTGGTTCTGTGCCATGCCTGGAAAGGAGGAATGCTACACAGAGAGGCCAAAAAATGTCTGAACAGGCCTTTCTAGGTGTCCCACTTCAGTCTGTTATCATTAGATCATATCCTTTTTGTTCAGTCACATTTCTGCGTGACTATGTGTTCTTCATTGAGCCTAAGTATACAAATAAACAGTTTTCACTAGGTCTTTGAATCTTTGTTTTTTAAGATTCCCATGTCACGTAAAACTGTAATTGAATAAATTTGTTATGCTTTTCTCTTGTTTGGCTGTCTTTTGTTAGAGAAATGTTGGCTGTGACCCTTATGATGGTGAGAAAAGTTATGACATCATTCCATCCCTACAGTTTCTGGTGCCCAGCGTGTAGCAGCTGAACACTTGACTCACTCCAGAGCCTGCAGATGAGATCCTGGGACAACCGACAAAAAGCCACCAAAAGGTTAAGACATTTTTACAAAGGTCAGCTCTCCCAGATCCCTGCCTCTAATGTTCAGTTGAGAATCAAATGTAAACATTTCTCTTTATCCTCTGCCTTCCAAATTCAGGTCAGCAGAATAAAATTGTCTGTTTGGATTGTGAAAAAAAGAAAAGCCAAGAAATTTGTTATGTTTTTCTCTTGTTAATCTGTCTTTTTAAATAGGCGTGTCAGTTGTAACTATTTTGATGGTGAAGAAAGGCAATATACCTTTATGCCCCTACAGTAGCAAAAGTCTGACACAGAATATGTGCTTAATAAACATTTGTTGGAAATAATGAATAAGCAAGTGGTTGGATTTGCTCCTCCAAGAAGGAGAAGAAAGGAGTAAAGAATATAGGAGAGGAAATTGGAGGAGAGGAGCAGGGTGTTAAGAAAGGAGAGGTACAGAGTCTAGGCAATGAATCTCTTCATTTGCTGTGGGTCATGTAGATATGGACCATCAAAGGAGATGAAGAAGAAATAGTTAATAGAGTAAGAGTAGAAGCAATTCTAGCAGAATCCTAAGAAGCAAAGGTAAAAGCATGTTTAAAAGAGGAAGACTGGGTCACATGCTGTTGATGCGTCCTCCTACATAATAAGCATGCAAAGGTTTGGAAGGGAAGAGGTATACAGAGTCATTATGGGTAAGTTTTTGAAGAGTCTTTCTGTGAAGAGGAACAGAGGAAATGAGTCAAAGCCAGAGGTGAATGAAAGGTTCAGGGAGGATTTTCAACTGTATTTAACTTTTACGGTAAACTTACACATTGCTTTCATTGCTTAAACATGTGACTAAAAATCTTAACACCTTGAAAACCTTTCTTAAAAACTCAAAATAATTTCCAATAAATTATCACTCTTATCCTCATAGCAGGGGAGCATGGAAAATTAACACTTTAAAAGGAGAACGTTATGATATAACCATTTTGACCCACTTGTCTAGCTTCTTATAATTTTTCAGTGATGATTTTGGAACTGAAACACTGTATAAATGAATTTTTCATTGCCTTACATAAAACACTCAGTTGATTCTTTTTATCCTATAAAATTAAGTTCAGATGTTTTAGTATGGTATACATAAAATTTTTTCAATATATGATCCCAAACCAAAGCTTTGATTCAGTTGCTAGATTCTCCCTTATATCTATATTAAGCTTTTAAAAAATTAAACACCTATATAAATGTCACATTTTCTACTGTCTTTGAATTCCCAGACATAGAATATTTGAGGACAACAAATAACTGCTTGGTATATTAACATATAAATTAAACTATGAATGAGTTTGCTTATTGTTCTTTACCAGGTTCTTTGCCAGAATGGCTCTCACCAATTCTTTAGGACTTAAATTAAATATACTTCCTTTGTTAATTTCATACCTCAGAGCATTGCAGCAAAAGCTCTGTGTTACCACAAAATGTTTTACCTGCTAGAGTGACAGGAGGGCAAATTGAGAGGAAGCACTGCATGGGCTCAGTGGATATTTAAATTGTGTTTAAAAGTTTTAATGAATTCCCATGGTGGGCTTTGGAATCATTCAGACTTTGCAAATCCCAGCTCAGTTACTAAAAACAGTGATCTTGAGCTAATGTGAAATCTGCCCTCATCTGTAAAAAGGGCATTATGGTTCATGATTCATAATGGATTTTTCCAAGGACAAATGACATATGCTAAATCCATATACAGTACTATGAACACGGAAAGAGACATGATACATTCTGTTCATCTTTATATTTCAGTATCTACTGGAACACAGAACTCAGAATAAGTATTTTTGAAGACTTTTGTTGAATTACATTGGTGTTTGTAATTGCAGAATATACATGTATACAGTAACTCGTCTCTTCAAGCACACTACAAAGAAGAAAAATTTGCAACAAAATATTATGGAAAACAGGTCAAATGCAAGGATAGCAAAATAATTGCAACTTGCTAGCTCTGATAGTAAGGGTACTCTGTGTTTCCATGTTAAGAAGTCACTGAGGCCATTTTGAACTTCTTTGTAGAATGCCATGTTAAGGAATTGGTATCTTCCAGAATAGTAGAGTAGGAGGTGGCAATGAATACTACCTTTGCCTTTCAAGGATGCAACTTTCAATTGTTTTTTTTTTTTTCTTTGAAGAGTAGTGGCTTAATGTCATCGAAAACCTACGCATGAAAAATCAGACCTTAAGCTTCCAAAATGTGTGAATACTATAGTAAAAAAGAGTAAGAATAAAACTGTAAAGACAATATGAATTTAAAAAGTATATTAAATACCACTGTGAGAGAGGCAGAGGAAGATGGCAAAATACAAGGACTCACTGATCATCCACTCCCACAAAGTCACCAATTTAACAACTATCAACACACCATAAAAGTACCTTCATAAGAACCAAAAATCAGGTGCACACTCACAGCACCTGGTTTTAACTCAATATGGCTGAATAAGGCACTGAAGAGGTTAAAAAAAAAAAAAAAAAAAAAAAACAGTCTTGAGTCACTGATGCCACTCCTCCCCTATCCCCTAGTAGAGGCAGCCCAGTACAGAGAGCACTTCCGGGCACTGGAGAGAGAGAGAGGCAGCAATTGTGAGGCATTGAAATCAGTGTTGCCCCTGTTATTACAGAAGGCAAAACCAGACCAAACTGCTGATGCCTGCCCACAGAGGATGCATTTATTTATTATTTTTTAAAATTATTTTTTTTAATTTCCATCAGTTATTGGGAAACAGGTGGTGTTTGGTGTTTGGTTATATGAGTAAGTTCTTTAGTGGTGATTTGTGAATTTTTTGTGCACCCATCACTTGAGCAGTATACACTGCACCCAATTTGTACTATTTTATCCCTCACACTCTTCCCACCCTTTCCCCCTTGTCCTCAAAGTCCATTTTGTCATTCTTATACCTTTGCATCCTCATAGCTTAGCTCCCACTTATGAGTGAGAGCATACGATGTTTGGCTTTTCATTCCTGAGTTACTTCACTTAGAATTATAGTCTCCAATCTTATCCAGGTTGCTGCGAATGCCATTAATTCATTATTGTTTTATGGTTGAGTAGTATTCTATCATGTATATACCACAGTTTCTTTATCCACTCATTGATTGATGGGCATTTGTGTTGATTCCACATTTTTGCAACTGTGAATTGTGCTGCTGTAAACATGCGTGTGCAAGTATCTTTTTCTTAAAATGACTTCTTTTCCTCAGTAGTGGGATTGCCAGTAGTGGGATTGCCAGATCAAATGGGGTAGTTCTACTTTTAATTCTTTAAGGAATCTCCACATTTTTTTCCATAGTGGCTGTACTAGTTTACATTCCCACTAGCAGTGTAGAAGTGTTCTCTGTTCACCACATCCACACCAACATCTACATTTTAAAAAATTTTTTGATTATGGCCATTTTTGCAGTAGTAAGGTGGTACCAAATTGTGGTTTTGATTTCCACCCTGATCATTAGTGATGTTGAGCATTTTTTTATATGTTTGTTGGCTATTTGTGTATCTCCTTTTGAGAATTGTCTATTCATGTCCTTAGCCCACTTTTTGATGAGATTTTTTTTTCTTGCTACTTTGTTTGAGTTTATTATAGATTCTGGATATTAGTCCTTTGCCAGATGTATGGATTGTGAAGATTTCCTCCCACTTTGTGGGTTGTCTGTTTACTCTGCTGTCTGTTCCTATTGCCATGCAAAACCTCTTTAGTTTAATTAAGTCTCAACTATTTATCTTGTTTTTGTTGCATTTGCTTTTGGGTTCTTAGTCATGAAATCTTTGCCTAAGCCAATGTCTAGAAGGGTTTTTCCAATGTTATCTTCTAGAATTTGTATAGTTTCAGGTCTTAGATTTAAGTCCTTCATCCACCTTTAGGTGATTTTTTTAATAAGGTGAGAGATGAGGCAAAGTTTCATTCTCCTACATGTACCTTGCCAATTACCCCAGCGTCATTTGTTGAATAGGGATTGTTTACCTAGAAAATCCTAAAGACTCCTCTAGAAAGCTCCTAGAACTGAGAAAATAATTCAGCAAAGTTTCCAGATACAAAATTGACGTACACAAATCAGTAGCCCTTCGGTACGCCAACAGCAACCAAGCTGAGAATGTAGTAGAAGAAATAATAAAGATCAGAGCAAAAATAAATGAAATTGAAATTAAGAAAACAATAGAAAATATCAATGAAACCAAAAATTTGCTTTTTGAAAAGTTAAAATTAAGAAAGCTATAGACAGACTAACAAAAAAAGAGAGAGAGAATCCAAATAAATAAAATCAGAGATGAAAAAGGACACATAGCAACTGATACTGCAGAAATTCAAAGGATCATTAGTGACTACTGTGAGCAACTATATGCCAATAAATTGGAAAATCTAGAGCAAATGGACAAATTCTTAGATACATACAACTTACCGAGATTGAACCAGAAGAAATCCAAAACCTGAATAGAACAATAACAAAATTGAAGCCATAATAAAATGTCTCCCAGGAAAGAAAAGTCTGAAACCTGATGGTTTCACTATCATCCCAGTTAAAATGGCTTCTGTCCAAAAGACAGGCAATAACAAATGCTGGCAAGGATGTGGAGAAAAGGGAATTCTCATGTACTGTTGGTGGGAATGTAAGTTAGTGCAACCATTATAAAGGACAGTTTGGAGGTTCCTCAAAAAAACTAAAAATAGGCTATAATACGACCCAGCAATTCCACTGCCGGTTGTATATTCAAAAGACAGGAAATCTGTATTTTGAAGGGAATCTGCACTCCCATGTATGTTACAGCTCTGTTCACAATACCCAATATTTGGAAGCAACCTAAGTGTCCATCAACAGATGAATGGATAAAGGAAATGCGATACTTAAACACGATGGAGTACTATTCAGCCATAAAATAGAATGAGATTCAGTCATTTGCCAAAACATGAATGGAACACAGGTCATTATATTAAGTGAAATCAGCCAGGCACAGAAAGACAAACATCATATGTTCTCACTTATTCCTGGGATCTATTCAAAAATCAAAACAATTGAACCTATGGAGATAGACAGCAGAAGTTGGGAAGGGTAGTGAGAGATGGGGGGCGGGGCAGCAGGGGGAAGAGTGGGGGATGGTTAATGGGAACAAAAATAATAGAGTGAATAGGATCTAATATTTGATAGCACAACAAGGTGACTATAGTCAATAATAATTTAATTGTGCATTGTAAAATAACTAAAAGTGTGTAATTGGATTGTTTGAAACACAAAGGATATATGCTTGAGGGGATGGATACCACATTTTTTGTAATGTGATTCTTACTGCATGCCTGTATCAAAATATCTCAAGTACCCCATAAATATATATACCTACTATGTACCCATAAAACATTAAAAATGAAAAGATTATTAAAAATTAACTGTATTTAAAAAGACAAAGGAACAAGAAAAAGTTCTACTGTAAAAAAATGGAAAAAATTGCTTGTGACTCTTAGTATTTAATACCATGCAGTATGCAAAAGCAATATTTCACATTTAATTATTCTCAGGTCTGGAGAGATGTGAAATAATTTAGTCTAATTGCCATAAAAGGTAACTATTGCATTTGAGTAGTAAGACTGAAGATTCAGACAATAACACTAGCAATTTAACAAATCTCAAAGAAAACACATAGTCAATTCAACACCGCATCAGTCACAAAAGTCACAAGAGTTTTCCATGATGCTAGGGGGGTTATTTATTTTTTCAATCATTCAATATTTTTAATACAGCAAAAGATAACAATGTCTCCAATGGACAGCTCTTTATTATCAAGCATACATCCAGGTTAAATTCTCCTCCTAAACCCTTCTGGATAAAATAAAACAGTGAGAATATTAATACATAATAAATGACAATTTTTGAGGACAGATTTTCATATACTTGGGATGTTAATACTGGTATGTATTCATAAAATTTAAAAAATACATTCAACTCAATGCTCTGGTGCAGTGAGACAGATTCTACTTTCAGAGTGACACTATTTGCATAATGTCGAAATCCTATATCTGAAAAAATGAGAGGACTTAGTGAGTTAAACAAATTGATTTGTAAGATCCCTAATGGTTCTAATCTCTTTTTTTTTGTTTTTTCTTGTCTCAGGGTCTGAAACAGCTCTGTTGCCTAGGTTGGAGTGCAGTGAGCATGGCTCACTTCAGCTTGAACCTCCAGAGTTCAAGCAGTTCTCCTCCCTCAGCCTCCTAATTAGCTGGGACCAGAGGCGTGCACCACCACACTCAGCCAGTTTTTAAATTTTGTTTTGTAGAGATAGGATCTTGCCATGTTGTCCAGGCTGGTCGTAAACTCCTGGGCTGAAGCAATCCTCCCCACTTGGCGTCCCAAATTTCTAGGATTACAAACATTAGCCACTGCACCCAGCTTCGAATGGTTCTAAAATTGTGTTATTTTAAGAAATTAGCTCCGTCCATTTGATATAACCCCTAAAAAGTATTCTATTGGAACTAAATAAGTGATGTACTTCTGAACATTAGTAAGTATGTATTTTCTGAATATCTTTCTTATTTATTTTTCTAAAATTTATCTAAGCTTCAGTGACTAGTTCATTAATTCTGGACAGCAAAGTTGTTCAGAAACTTCCATCAAAATAAAAATGGAGACTTTCTTTTTTGATCTTATCTGAAAATAGTATCTCTCTACTTCTATAGGTTAGTCACCCCTATTGACACAGTAATTACCATCTTTGACTGCTGATTCAGAGACACAAGGAACCCAAAGTGGCCAGGTGTTAGTCTTAACTTCCAGTTCGGTGGGTTTATTGTTGTGTTTCCTGGTGGAAGCATCCTCCCTCTGGAACTAAAACCTCTAGACCAGCAGACCAGAAAGTCACAGGAACAAGCAGTAAAAATTTGATAGTGGGTTGGTGAAGTAACCAACTAACTAGATGTAATAAACAGTGAGTGGTCTTACTCCTATTTCCACCCTTCGATTTCTGGATTCGTGAATTCTGGCTATTATTGAAATAACACAATATATAGGACATCGACTCAGAGTATAGATTGCCTTCTGGAGAACCTTGGCTCGGTCCTGAAAGTGACTGCCAACTAGCTGGCACTGTAACCGAGTCTTCAAAAGGCTGTTCCACCATTCTATCACTGCTTTGTGAACTGAGATTTTTTTATTAGAAGCAATGTTTTGTGAAATACCGTAATAGTAGATAAGGCATTCTATAAGTTCATGAATGGTAGTTTTGACAGAAGCATTATGTGCAGAGAAGGCAAATCTGTATCTAGAGTAAATGTATGTTTCAGCAAGGACAAAACACTGCCCCTTCCATGATGGAGGCAGTCCAGTGTAGTCAACCTGCCACCCAATAGCTGGCTGATTATCCTGGGTAATGATGCCACATCAGAGGCTCAATGCTGGTTTCTGCTATTGGCAAACTGGACACTGAGCAGTGGCCATAGCCAGATCAGCCTTTTTAAGTAGAAGTCCATGTTGCCGAGCCCATGTATAACTTCCATCGCTGCCAACATGTTCACTTCTGTTTATGAAACCATGAGGTGGTGACGGGGTGACTGGAGAAATAAATTGACCTGGTATCCACAGAATAGGTCATCCTATTCAATAATTATTAAAATCTTCCTCTCCTGAGGTTACCCTTTGGTGAGCCTTCATATAGAACAAATATCTGCATGCATTTTTGTCCATTCAGAGAGGTCTACCCACATCTCTCATTTTCAAATTTCTTTGGCACCATTTTTCCAATTATGTTTCTTCCAAGTTCCTGACCATCCAGCCAAATCATTAGGTACAGCCCATGAGTAGTATATTATTACATATCTAGCTATTTCTCTTTCCAAACAAATGGCATGACCAGGTGCAGTGCTCAAAGTTCTGCCCACTGTGAGGGTTTTCCTTTACTACTTCCCTTCAGGGATATCCAAGAGAGAGGCTGCAGAGTTGTAGCTGTCCAATTTGGCGCATTGCCTGCATATTGTGCTCAATCATCTATAACTAGACTTGAGTCTTCTCTTTGTCAAGTGATCATAGGGAATTTCCCATGAGGCTGCAGGTACAGACTGGGAGAGAGAGGGCAGTGTAGAAGGAGAGGAAACCATGAACATTTGGGCCACTTCTTGATGCAACTTTCTTGTGACTTCAGGATCTGCTGGGCCCAATCACATATATACCAGTTTCACTTGATAGAGTGCTGCTGTGCACAGCCATATTTATAAAGCGGTTTGTCAGGTAAACTCTGGTTCATGATGAGTAGCTCAGGTTATATTGTAACGTGGTGGCCCATAGGCAAGTGTTCAGTTTCTAACAGGGCCCAGTAGCAGTCCACAGCTGTTTCTCAAAAGGAAAGTAGTGATCTGTGAATAATGACAGGGCCTTGTTTCAAAATCCTGAAGGCTTGTGCTACAGTTCACCTATAGAAGCCTGCCAAAGTCTCTAAACACCATTCTTACCTGTCACTGACACTTTAAGTACCACTAGATCTACTGGATCATATGACCCAAATGGCAGAGCAAGTTGTAGAACAGGTTCAACTTATTTCAGAGCCTTTTATCTTCTGGGCCTATTTAAAACTAGCAGCTTTTTGGATCACTTGATAAATGAGCCAGAGTAACACACCCAACTGAGGAATATGTTGCCTCAAAAATATAAAGAGGCCCATGAGGCATTGTGTTTCCTTCTTGGTTGTAGGAAGGAACAAATTCAACAACTTATTCTGTACCTTAGAAGGATTATTTGTACATGACCCACTCCACTGTACTCCTGGAAATTTCACTGAGGTATAATGCTTCTGAATTTTTGTTGAATTTATTTTCCAGCCTCTAACATGATGGAAAACATCAATAAAGTCTACAGTAGTTGCTACTTCTAGCTCACTAGATTCAGTCAGCATAATGTCACCAAGGTAACAGACTAATGTGATATCTTGTGAAAAGAAAAGGTTTCTGTGAACTAAATAAGCATTTTCTAAATCAATAGCTATATACTAGGTACCAGTGGATGCATTAATTTGCTTGAGCAATGAATTCATATCTAGTACAGCAGCAGCAGGAATTGGAGTCACCACCTGGTTAAGCTGACATAATCCACTGTCGTTCTCCAAGATCCATCTATCTTCTGCACAGGCCAAACAGATTAGTTGAATGAGGATGTGGTGAGAGTCACCAACTCTGCATCTTTTAAGCCCTTCATCATGGCACTAATCATTACAATTCCTATTGGAATGTGGTATTGCTTTTTGTTAATGATGTTTGAAAATACTGTATAATCATTTAGCTCCTTGGTTCTTGAAAGTGGTTGATTAGGAATATCAAATGCAAATATTTTGGTTATCTCTATAAACATTACACACCACAGACCATCAGTGGTCTTTACTACTGGAAATGGAATCATTAGCATCTTTAAATATAATTATATTGGAGAATCAATTCCAGAAACCCAAGAACCAATTCAGGAAACTCATTCTTAAAACTCTGCTCTCCTAGAAGCCCACTATCAATACTAAGTCTGTATTAGTAAAAATTCTCTAGAGAAACAAAACCAATCAGATACATAGACAAATACAAAGAAAGATATTTATTATGAGGATTTGGCTCATGTGATTAAGGAGGCTGCAAAATCTCACAATCTGCCATCTGCTATCTGGAAGCCCAAGGAAGCCAGGGATATAATTCTCATCCAAACCTGAAAGCCAGAGAACCACGGGAGCTAATTGTGAAAGTCCTGATCTATGCTTGAAGGTCTGAGAACCAGGAGTGTCAATGTCCAAGGGCCGATGAAGATGGATGTCCCAGCTCAAGCAGAGAGCAAATTCCCCCTTCTTTTGTCTGTTCGTGTCCTCAACAGATAGAATAATGGCCACCTACATTAGTGAGTGTAATCTTCCTTACTCAATCTATTGATTTGCCCAGAATTCAGTTATATATGCACACAGAAGTAATGTTTTAACAGCTATTTGGGCATTCTCTAGCCCAATGAAGTTGCCCGATAATGTTTGGCATCATAGCTACCAAAAATGTACTTATGGAAAAAGATAAGGTCTTAGAAACTTTAGTTTAATTATAGAGAAATTGATTTAAATATTTTAGAAAAAATAAGATACCTAAATCTAGCATATGATTTGCCAAAAACATGTTTGACTAAAGAGTTTGATATCTGCAATGAGTCCAATCCAAAATGTTCATAGTTTATCTAACAAAATTATCTTCATCTAAATTAAATATGTAAAAGTAAAAATAATGTTCTTGATGAGTCCAAGAAATGACTTTAAAATGTATTTTTAATATTTTATTTAGTCATATTATATTATTTTTTATGATATATACCCATTAAATGACAACAGACATTGAAAATATTTCCTCTATGTCGACTTTGTAATAAAAGTACTAGTGAGTTCTTATACTAATCTTTTTAAATAGACTTTTCACCATAGTAGTCCATAAGAGAAAACATGTTTCTTCAAGTCAATCACAAATTTACCTGCAACCTACAGATAAAACTTTAAAACATTTTGTAATTTCAATAGTTTTATAATTTACACCTAAAATCTTCTCACTTGAAAAAAACAAATCTTTACTGGTTTTCAGGAGCATCTTCTCATATACTTTGTAATCAAATATGATAGTATGTGCAATAGTGTCATCAGAATTATAAGTTAATATTTATAGTATAACATTTTCATTGATTTCATTGATTCATTCACATATTTTCCAATTGTTCATATGACAAAGATCCCAAAAGCAATGGCAGCAGAAGCAAAAATGGACAAAAGGGACCTTATTAAACTAAAGAGCAAAAGAAACTATCAACAGAGTAAAAAGACAACTTACTGAATGGGAGAAAATGTTTGCAAACTATGCATCTGACAAATATTTAATATTCAGAATCTATAAGGAATGTAAACAAACTGATAAGCAAAATACAGACAACCCCATAAAAACATGGGCAAAGGACATGAACAGACACTTTCAAAAGAAGACATACACACAGCCAACAAACATATGAAAATATGCTCAACATCACTGATTATTAGAGAAATGCATATCAACACCATAATGAGATACTATCTCAAACTAGTCAGAGAGGCTATCATTAAAAAGCCAAAAAATAACAGATACTGGCAAAGTTACTGAGAAAAGGGGGTGGTTATACAATGCTGGTGGGAACATAAATTAGTTTGGCCATTGTGGAAAGCAATGTGACAATTTCTCAAGGAATTTAAAACAGAATTACCATTCAACCCAGCAATCCCATTATTGGGTATAAACCCAAAGGAATATAAATCATTTTACCATAAAGACACATGCACATGTATGTTCATCACAGCACTATTCACAATAGCAAAGACATAGAATCAACCTAAATGCTAATCAATGGTAGACTAGATAAAGAAAATGTAATACATATACAACATGGAATACTATGCAGTCATAAAAAAGATTGAGATCATGTCTTTTGCAGTAGTAATATGGTTGGAGCTAGAGACCATTATCCTAAGTGAATTAACACAAGAGCAGAAAACCATATATGTATGTTCTTACTCAAAAATGAAAGATAAATATTGAGTACAAATGGACAAAACGAAGACAGCAATAGACAATATGCCTCAGGGTATACTTGAGAGTGGAGGTTGGGAGGAGGATGCAGATCAAAAAACTACCTGTTGGGCACTATGCTTATTACCTGGGTGATGAAATAATCTGTACACTAAACCCCTGTGACATACAATTATCTGTATAACAAATATGCACATGTACCCCTAAATCTAAAATAAAAGTTAAAAAGAAAGAAAAGAAGTAGAATTCTCTCATACATATCCTAAATTTATGCTTAAGATGTTTGCAAATAATTTAATGTAATTTTATCTATTTTAATTTTTAATGTTAGTGTTTTATATTTAAACATCTAGTCCACACATAAAATTGCATGCATGTATAATATTTTTAATAATGTAAATGCATAAGGTGTGTAATTTATTTTAAGAAAGAGGTTGTATTATCATTATCATGTGTGCATCAGAGAATGGATTGAGAATAATGCCATTTTCTATATAGATGTTCAATACGTAAAATACAGAAAAAAAATAAAAGTTTTAAAATATAATCAAAAAACAAATCTGTTCTCTACTTTCTGTAAGAATAGCAGTTTGTTAATATGTTCAGTTTCTTCTACAGTTATTGGTCCTGTTTTCTATATTTTACACCAGATATTGAGTTACATATTTTTAAAGGAAATAATTCAATTTAATTAAGATTTCAAATTATGTTTCTGTAAATACATAGGATTTTCTAATTCATCTTCATATTTATTGTTTTATATACTTTATTTTATTCTTTGTACTGTTGTGTATATTAGTTTTGTACTGGTGTGCATGAAAATGCCACAAAATTAGCAGCATAAAACTACACCCATTTATTAACTTTTATTTATTAGAAGTCTAGTATAGCATAATTGGTTCTCTGCTAAGATTATCACAAAGTTGATATTATGACATTAGTTGGGCTGAGGTCTTTGAAGACTAGGGAAAAATCCACTTTCAAGCTCATTTTGTTGATGGAAATATTTAGTTCCTAAATTCAGCTGCATGACTGAATTTCTTTTTTTCTATATGGCTGCTAGCCAGGAGCAACTCTCATGTCCTACAAGCTGCCTACCACCTTGTCACATAGCCTTCTCCATCTTCAAACCATTGAATCCTTCTCATGCTTTGAATCTCAGACTTCCTCTTCTGTGACCAATCAGCAGAAGCTGTTTTTAAAGGGCTCATGTGATTAGGTCAGATCTACCTGAATAAACTACCTATGTCAAAGTCAACGGTGCCAAATGACATACACTAATTACAGAAATTAAATCTATCCTATACACTGTGCCCTGTCTTATGCAGGGCATGTACAACAGCGATGAGATTTATTGGGAGCCATTTTAGAACTTTCTCTATCATAGTATCAAAATTGCTTCTCAGACACATTTTTATACGGTGCAGATAAATGGAGTCCCAATTCATTCATATAACTAATGTGAATACTTGAGATTTGTTCAATCATTAAGCCACACCTACTCCTACATCTGAGCAAATTTTTATAAGTAATTGAAATAAAAGCATTTCTCACCACATATATTTAAAGAATAATCTTCACTTTTTATTCCCACTGACAGAAGGTTAGCTCAAGATTCTACCAGCTCTGAGCAGACTGCACTTGCCTCTCCCTGTTTATACCACCAGCTTCTTCGTATTTCAAACCTTTTTTCAGACTGCCATTGAGGCTAGTTTCTAATATCCAAATTGAATCATTTCATCTTCATTGTTAAAAATATATTCTATTTCCCTTCTTTCCCTATAATAAATTTCAAACTCCTTGATTCATTGATATAAATGTGTAAAGGCAGCAGCCAGTGCAAAATGACTGTCTAGATTATAACAGGCATTTGATACATATTTGTTTGCTGAGTTACTGAAAATGTTAATTTATGAAATTATCTCATTTTATTTCCTCAGCTGAAACTTCCCTTATTTTACCTCTGTCTGTGTTAAAAAGACGTCTCACCTTTCACAGAATGCACAGCCTTTTAACACATTTTTTTAAGTCTTGAAACATACTCTTAGATATTCCTGTAAAGCCTTTTCTCACTTTCTCTGTCTCATTTCTTAAGATCCGTCCCAAATGTTGCCTCCAGTGTGGACTCTTTTATGCTACCCCCAAATATTTCAGAATTCTTCTCTTTCTCTCATGTTAATGACCTTATGAAGTTATAAATTGTATAATCATGTTAGAAAAGAAGTCCTGTAATGTGACAGTGTGCTTGGTACTTTATAAGGCTTTAATGCATTTTTGAAAAGATTCTGGGCTGAGGCCAGGCGCAGTGGTTCACGCCTGCAATCCAAGCACTTTGGGGGGCCCAGGCAGGCGGATTGCCTGAGGTCAGGAGTTGGAGACCAGCCTGGCTAACATGGTGAAACCTCGTCTCTACTAAAAACACAAAAATTATCTGGGCGTGGTGGCGAGTGCCTGTAATCCCAGCTACTCTAGAGGCTGAGACAGGAGAATCCCTGGAACCCGGGAGGCGGAGCTTGCAGTGAGCCGAGATCACGCCACTAGACTCCAGCCTGGGCGACAGAGCAAGACTCCGTCTCAAAAACCAAAAAACAAACAAACAAACAAAAAACAAAAAAAAAAAAGAAAGAAAGAAAAGATGGTGGACTGAAAATATTGCTTTTCCTGTAGCAAATTAAGAAAAATAACAGGTTACAAATACATTTAATCTTGACTCATAAATGAAGAGTTAAGTTTTGGGACTCACTGAATGCTGAAAAGGAGGTGATATCTACTTAAGGGAAGAAATTGCAGCCTAGGATATGCATGGAATAATACTACTGCAGACGGGTAAGATCAGCACTAAGAAAGATCCATGTCTCTATGCAGTGGAGACCAGAGTGGGAGAGGACTAGATAGAATAAGTGAATTCTGCAGCAGCTGATGTGTTATAACTTCACCCTGGGCCCCTAGTAGTAATAATGGAATCAACTTTCGAGCAAGAATTGGGAAGTTGAGATATACTAGCAACTGGTGACATCTGGGAAGATAAAGGGGCACAAATGTCAGAAAACAAGTTACCACTGAGACGCTATGTCAAACACCAACAAAGAGAATTCACTTCCTACGAGAGAGACAAATTTATCAATATGAACTATTATTCATAATCCTTGATTTTATGTGAATGAAATAATACTATGGAGTCTAACCATCTTTCAATTTTTTTCTTTCCATATCAAAAATACTAAAATTATAGAAAGTATTATTTTAAATGAACACAAAATGATAAACACAACGACTTATAAAAGACAAAAAAAGTTAGAGATATATTGATATATCAGACACATTCTAGTGGATTAAAAAGTGGCTTCTCAGAAGATCCATATTCTAATACCTGAGCCCTGTGGATGTTACCTTATGTGGTAAATAATGGTCTTCACAAATGTGATTAAGGATGTTGAGATGCGGAGATTATTTTGGACTCTAAATGCAATCTCACATGTCTTTATATAGAGGACATTAGGAGAGTTAACACACACAGAGGAGAAGGTGATATGAAGATGCAGTCCAGAAAGACTTGAAAATGCTCTTCTTGGTAATTTGAGTGATGTGGCCAGAGTCAAGGAATGCTGGAACTGCCAGCATTTGGAAGAAGAAAGGTTGGATTCTCCCCTAGAGCCTCTGGAGAGAATGTGGCCCTGTTGAAATCTTGGTTTTGGCCCAGTAATACTGATTTTGGATGTCTGACTTCTAGAATGGTGAATGAATACATTTCTATTGTTTAAGACATTGAATCTGTGATCATTCATTACAGCAGCCACAGGAAATCAATACACATGGAACGAAGAAAGCAACAGATAAATGAGGTAAACAAGGAGAAAAATCGTTTTATACATTTTGACATAGATATAAGAAATTGGTAGTGATTCTAGAGAAATTCTGGTTTTATAACAATCTCAGATTCTCACAGCCAAGACTTTCCAATTATTATTGTCTTACCATGTTTTCTGTTGCTTATAACACAATACCTGAAACTGGGTAATTTATAAAGAAAACAAATTTATTTCCTACAGTTATAGAGGCTGAGAAGTCTAAAGCTGAGAGACTGCATCTGGGGAGGGTCTTCTTGCTAGTGGAGACCTTCTGCAAATTCTCAAGGCAGCATAGGGCATCACGTGATGAGGGGGCTAAAGCCACTAATGCTACTCACTCCCTCAATAACTCGTTAATAAATAAATCCATGAATGGATTAATCCAATTGTCCCAATCACCTCTTAACTGCCCTACCTCTCAATATTGCCACATTGAGGACTACATTTCAACATGAGTTTGGGAGGGGACAAATATTTAAACCATAGAAATAATTATTTTTGATTCAGTAAATTCTTAAGTAGTCAGAATAATTAATTCAGAGAGAGGAAGGAATGGACCGGCTAAAGTAGAGAGTTTTGAAGGGTAAAAACAGGTAATTTAAAATCACAATGGAAAACAAAACCATATGAAGTAAATTATGAAATTGCAATGTAAAATTGCTTCTAGTATTTAGGGACATACAAGCATTCTAATGGCATCATAGAAATATATTAGTAAAATCTTTTCATATTCAAGAAGTACTTGAAGAAATATGGCTAAAAGATTACAATCCCCACATAGTAGCTCAGGAACCCATTTAAAAACCAATAATGTGGCCGGGCGTGGTGGCTCACACCTGTAATCCCAGCACTTTGAGAAGCCAAGGCGGGCGGATCACGAGGTCAGGAGATCGAGATCCTCCTGGCTAACACGGTGAAACCCCGTCTCTACCAAAAATACAAAAAGAAATTAGCCCTCTTTGGTGGCGGGCGCCTGTAGTCCCAATTACTTGGGAGGCTGAGGCAGGAGACTGGCGTGAACGCGGGAGGCGGAGCTTGCAGTGAGCCGAGATCGCGCCACTGTACTCCAGTCTGGGCGACAGAGAGAGATTCCATCTCAAAAAACAAACAAACAAAAAACATAAAAAACGAATCTTGCAATTTGCCTGCTTAAAATCTTCAAACGGCACTTCACATAAACCAAACCTTCTTCCCGTGACTGACACAGCTCTATATAGTCCAGATCTTTAATCTCATCTCCATTACTCACTTGTCCCCTTTGCTCCCAACTCTGTCAACTTCCACTTATTCTTGTGCACACTTAAGTCTTTTTCCTCCTAATGCCTTTGTATATCTTGTTCCCCGCCTGGCAAGCATTCCTCCAGATAAACTCCTAATGTTTACTCTAGCATTTGAGTTAGGGAAGTGAGGTGTTTCCTAATCATCCTATCAGGATCTCACATATATCCTCTTTTATTTTCTTCGTATCACCGTCTCAAATTATTTTATTTTTTATTTTTTAACTAATTCGTTTGTTTCAACAAAAACTTCAAGCAATAATTTAGGCTTATTCAAAACTTCATGACACTTAAAATTGTGCTTCACATGTGGCAGGCACTCAAATATTAATTGAATGAATAAATATCTCTAGAGATGATTGTAAACAATCCCCTTGGTCTTCTTGATCTTGCATTGGAGTCAGTCATTTTCTCTCAATACAAAACTCTGAACTTTTTCTTTAAATATACTATAAGATACTATCATTGTTGGTTTTCTGACACCAAAGTTCCGGGCAATCTAGATCAAATTACTGTCAGTTGAGGATTTAAAGGCATGCATTCTTAATATCAATTTATTCATATAAACTTCTCTTTACTGAGAGTGCATCCTGTGGCTCTGCAAAGTAAGTTATTTTAAAAATTAACTTCAAAATTGAAAGATTTGAGGGAAAAACTTTTGAACCTCGATTCTTAGATATTTGCTGCAAAGCTTAAGACTTTCATCTCCAAGTCCTTTCCTGCAGAATAAACTTTCTGTATTTAAATATCATCTTTCAACCTAGTCACATATTCATTTGTTTATTCAGAGGACCAACTATATGCTAAGCCCCATTCACAGATCTTTGGCTATAGACACAAATAAAACAAAAACCCTGCCCTTAGAGAGATTACATTCTAGTGAATGAAGACAACCAATCATCAAATAAACAAGTAAGTATGTATTACATAAAATGGATATGAGTGTAATAGAATAAAAAAAAATCTAAGTGACAAACAATAAAATAAATTCAGGGGTCATGATAATGCTATTTAATATCAGGTGTTCAGAGAAATACTTCTCTTCATGGTGGGCAGACTCCTGGAGGAAGTAAGTATATAAATCATTCACATATGTGAAGAAATAACATTCTAGGTGGAGGGAACAGCCAGGGTAGAATCTCTGAGTGCAGCACACAGGGTCTGGCATGTGCAAGAAGTAGCAAGGAGGTCAGTGTGAGTAGAGCAATGTAAGTGAAAAACAGAGTGGTAGCAGATGAAATCAGAAAGGTAAAAAGTAGAACAGGCAGGCCATGAAGAGGTTCATAGCCTATTTTAAAGGCATAAGCTTTAAGTCTGAGTAAATAGCTAGCTCAGTCACACGGAGGATTTGAATAGAGGAGTAACATGATCTGACATATTTCAAATGAGTCATCCCTGGCTGTCATGTTGAGAATATAATTATTGTTTCAGTTCAGAAAAATTATAAAGATTAAAGATTTCCTAACTATTCAGCCAAAAACTAGTTTCTAATATATAGATAAATATTTGATTGACAAAAAGAATTGTCTGTTGATGAAAATTCTTACAATATGATACCTAATTTTCTCTTGATAAAAATATATACAATTTGGTACACAATTATTAAGCTGAAACACTTGAAGCGTCCAATATTCAACAATTTTTTATTTGCAGAAAGAAGCAATTTCATATGTTCCAATTAGTAGTTATTAAATTATCTAAAGGAAAGATAATTTTATGCATATAGATTTTGCTGATCTTAATAATTTTTTTTTTCTCACAAATGCCCTGCCCTTTACATCTTTGCCTGCATGTCTCTGTTGATAGTTGACTCTGTTAACTTTTTTTCTCTGTGGCTGGGCATAGTTGCTCACGCCTGTAATCCCAGCACTTTGGGAGGCCAAGGCGGGTGGATCACGAGGTCCAGAGTTCAAGACCAGCCTGGCCAAGATGATGAAACCCCGTCTCTACTAAAAATAAAAAAATTAGTTGGGTGTGGTGGTGGGCACCTGTAATCCCAACTACTCAGGATAATTGCTTGAACCCAGGTGGCAGAGGTTGCAGTGAGCCAAGATCACGCCACTGCACTCCAGTCTGGGTGATAGCATGAGACTCCGTCTCAAAAAAAAAAAAGAAATTATTTCTACTTTGCCTCCTCTTTGGATTTGTAACACTGAAGTTTCTAAATGTTGGTGAGAAATATAAGCATTTAAGTATAGAATGCAATTTATAATAGAGTTTAGAACTTCATACAAAAATAGTATTTTCCTCACCAATTAGAGGAAATGACCAAAACATCTATTTTTATGGTCTGATTAGTTTGCCCTAACTTTTAGATTTCTGACCTCATTAACATATCCAAAATGCAATAAATGCACCTTTCTCTCATGTTAGTCAGAAATAAATGAATAATGTTTTAATTAAATTTTAATTATGGAATAAAAATTGCTGAAATAACTTACAGAATATTAAAATTGTGATCATGTAATTGAACCCTTTTGAAAGAAAATAGCATATGGGGAACTTTTTAATAAAAACTCAAAGTTGTATTTATATGTTTGTTTCTCTTTAAACAATTTTTATTTTACCAAGATTAAAATCTATTGTCGAATAAATTATGACCAACAGTGACACATTAGCACAAACTCAGTAGCATGAACAGAATCAGAGAACAGAGTTGCAGCCTAGCTTTGAGTTAATGAAAAAAAAATTCTTCCAGAATTATATATTCTCTCAAGAGAGCTTGGTTAAAGTACAGTTCATGTTCTTAAATGATCAACCATATTTGAAATAATTTCTAAAGAAGAATTTTACTTTCATTGAGTTGAGTTTGCATAGCATGAAGCAAGATTGCTCTACACAAAGGACAAAGGGATTCTGTAACATTAACCATGGGTTAGCAATATGTAATCTGAAATATAATATTCTCTGTCATACATGTCAACAAAATGACTATTAGTGGCCAAATGTCACAGGGATTTTTTTATTGCCTCTAATCTAAGCTTTATTTTGTTGTTGTTGTTGTTTAATAAAATTAATTAAGTTCCCTGACAAGTAGTTTCATGAGACATGCACACAAACTAATTAAGCTTGTTTTCTTAGGGATTTATGACTTATGGTTGATTGACTTTGTAACTGAATTACATACTAATCTTCTAGGGTTGTAACTCCTGACATTTTTGGCTTTACAATATTCCTTTTATCACATAATATCTTTAGGAATGTATTCACAGAAATTATTGTTACTGCTAAAGCACAGATTTTAAAATAGCCTTAGTGTTGCAACAATGCTCAACATTATAACAGTAGAAATGCTTCCTGTGTGAGAGAAGTCCTGTTAGGGCAATACTACCATACATATGGGCCACAACCATCATTAGTCACCCAGAGCTATTTGAAGGCAGGTACTATGGCTACATACAATTAATAAATGCATTGCAGTACATGTGTATATTGCAATATAAAACTTTCTGGACCTGATATAATGGTATAAAAGTAGCTTGATAATCAAGAGAGGCAAGCTACCTAATGTTTCCAATTATTTAAAAGAAGGGCTGGTGTGATGGCTCACACCTGTAATCCCAGCACTTTGGGAGGCTGAGGCAGGAAGATTGCTTGAGGCTAGGAGTCCAAGACCAGCTTGGGCAACATAGGAAGATCCCATCTCTAAAAATAATAATAATAATAATAATAAAATTAAAATTAGCTGGGCATGATGGTGCACGCCTACAGTCCCTCTATTTGGGAAGCTAAGGCAGGAGAATCGCTTGAGCCCAGGAGGTTGAGGCTACAGTGAGCTATGATCATGCCACTGCATGCTAGCCTGGGTGGGGCTCCAGAGGCTGAGGCAAGAGAATCGCTTGAACCCAGGAGGTGGAGGTTGCACTGAGCTGAGATCGTGCCGTTGCACTCCAGTCTGGGCAACAAGAGCAAGACTCTGTCTCAAAGAAAAAAAGAAAGAAAGAAAAGTTGTACACAATATCATCTTAAACTTCTACATGCAGAAGCTATAGAAAGCTATTATCCTATACCAACAATTTTGTAATAAAACTGCCATGATTTTAAAAGCATTTGATCAAGTTTTTTCCTTTCTATTTACATTGTAAAAGTGAACCAAACTTCAGATCATCTGAAAGATTACATTTTAAATTACATTCTGCATACGATTTCCCTCCAGTAGTCTTCTGTTTATTAAAATCTAATTTTGTGCTCGCCTGTGGAATATCAACATTTTCTCATTTGGACCACCAATTATAAACTCCATAGAGATTAGACAGGTTATAGCTATGTAGTTCTCACAGGTATATTATTTACTTGGTTTAGTTCATTAATTAAGCTCTTCATTCAAAGCTAGCTCCATGTTTCTGGACCTGCTCCTTATTTTTAGCACTACAGGGTCCTTATGCTCTTGTTTCCACGTTTTACCATCATTCCTATTCCCAGTTCTCATCTAAGATATTACCATCAGTTCATCCTCAGTGAAGAAAAAATAAGATCTGTTCCATCTAGCTCAACATATTAGGTCCAAGAAAAAGTTCTCTGCTCCCAGTTACAAAAACCCTGACCTGGTAATCAATCTTCTGTATTAAGCTTAAAGATCTATAGCTCAGTTTATGCTTTTTAGTCCTAGACTTTGTGGGACAAATTAAATATGTGTCTCTCCAATATTTTTAAGGTACTTTCAGCTAAGCAAGAGACAACTCTAAAAATAAATTGTAAAATAAAAATTTGATTTCACTTTTGTATATTGCAAGCTAAAATTTTGATACACATTTTTGTACCACTAATAAACAGAAAAGGAAAGCTAGGGAGGAAGGATCACTCTAGGCCAGGAGTTCAAGACCAGCCTGGGCTATATAGCAAGGCTCTGTCTTCAATTATTATTATTATTACTTTTTCAATTCACTAAGTCCAGTGACTGCTACCTGTAGTCCTAGCTCCTTGGGGGGCTAAGACAGAAGGATTGCTTGAGTGCAGAATTTCAAGACTGCGGTGAGCTATTAATGTGCCACTGCATTCAGCCTGTGTGACAAAGCAAGATCCTGTCTCTAGAAACAAAAATAAAAGAAACAGAAAACAGGAGTATGTAAGCTTACTTCTAGTGAAGGGTTAAAAGATTAAATGCTCCTGCTGTTTCAGCTTCTAGATCAATAAAGAAGAAAGTGTTCAACAGGAAGCCTAGCTGAGCCACCACCACGTCGTGTAGTGTGGAGTAATACATGCAATGAGAGGTCACATGATCGTGCCCTCCCCCTGCTATACATACATGGCCAGTCAGAACTGCCAGCTGTGCCACTAACCATTTGCTTTCAATAAAAATTGTGGTAAGATATATATAACATAAACTTTACCATTTTAACTGTTTTCAAATTTGCCTCAATAGGCTTTTATTTCCATGATACAGGTTGTGGGGACTGACAGTTTTCGATTCATAAGAAGCATCTCTCTGAACTGATTTAAATCCCTGCTTCCCTTTCTATCTAATGCTAAGAAGCTGTATGCAGAATCACAAAGCAATGAATATTCACTGCACACTCACATAAGTCATAACACTAACCAACATAAAAATCTGCTAATGATTAGAGGAAGATACAAGCCAACAGTAGGCCTCTGTGCCTACAGATGCAGCATCAAAGCACTGGGCTCTCAAAAGGATCTAAGCCACCAGATCTAGCTTCAAAAAAGAATTATTCTTTCTGCCCTAAGACGTCTTTGGTTTCAGAGTAACAGAAGATCTAATGATGTGTGTAGTACAACTTAAAGAAAAGAAAATGCTCTGATTTGAGCTTCTTGGTGTCTATACTTCATTATTTACTCAGGTTGAAACATGACTAACTTTTGTTCTTCAACCAGCTGTATCTCATAAGGTCATAATTCCAGTTTTATTTATAATGAGTAACCTAACTATGCCAAATATATCCTGCTTAAAATATTGTTAGATTTCAAGTTCCCTGAGTATCTCTATGCTAAGAATTGACATTACAGTGTTTACAAGGAGGTCTAGTCAAAGTCAAGAGTAACTCTTACATCCCTGAGGAGTGGAGAGCAAGTTACAGAGCTGCTGCCAACACTTCCCTTGGAAGTCACATCTCCAATCTCTGGCATCAGAGTCTCTGCATTCAAATCAAGCTCTACCACTTATTTGCTGTGCAACTTTGGACAAGTTGCATAATTTCTGAAATCCTTAGTGTTTTATTTGTGAAGGGAGTTTAATATTTAGTTTATAAAGTTATTCATTATTTAAATAAACCAATCTTGCAACACCAGTTATCCTCTAAATTTCACCAGGTACCTACACATACAGTAATCTTCTAGATGCAACAGTGTCTTAATCTGTTTTCTATTTCTATAGCAAAATAGCTGATACTGGGTAATTAATAAAGGGAATAGGTTTATTTAGCACACTATGCAGGAGACTTGCAGGTCCACAACTGGGTAGCCACAACTGGTTGGCTCCTGGTGGGGGCCTCATGCTGTACTGTAATACAGCTAAGAAGCAGAAGAAGAAGCAACTGAGTTCAAAGAGAGTAAACACCAGAGGCAGCCTCGCTTTATAATGAGCAATCTTCCAGTAACTAATCTGGTCCCGTGAGAGTGAGAATTCACTCCCAGGAGAAAGGCATTAACTTCTCCTAATGAAAGGCACCACCTCCCAACATTGCCGTGTAGGTGATCACACCTCAACATGAGTTTGGGTGGGGACTGACCATATTTAAACCACAGGACTCTCCCTCTGGCTTCCCAAAACTAATTTCCTTCTCACAATAAGAAACACAATCATTCCATCCCTATAATCTCAAATGTCTTAACTCATTCTGGCATCAACTAAAAAAAATCCAAAGTCCAGTTTTGAGCCTGTGAAATCAAAACAAGTTATTTATTTCCAAAGGGAGCCAGTCATAATCCCAAACAGTTCCACAATCATAATTCTAAATATTGAAATCTTAAAAGATGAAAATCCCTAAAATCTAACATCTTAAAATCAAAATCCTGAAGATCAAAATCCTGAAAATATGATTATGGAAAAAATAATTTTTAACATTATTGGAAAGATATTTATTTGCCTTTTAAAAAGAGAATTTATTTGAGAAATATAAAAACATGACAACAATTTATAGGCAACTTTATGCAATAAAACAGGCAATAACATCAAACATTTATGCAAGCATAAACACTCAGGTATACTAACAGTCACACGGGTATAACAGTTACAAGCAGATAACCTGTGTTCATAAAGAAATAGGTCAAAAAGCTAAATGTATAAATACATATTATGATGATTGGTAATTTTGTACACTCAGTTTTATAACCACAGCATCTGAAATACTGTGACAAACAACATAAGTCTTTTAACAAGATCAATCAAAAGTTGGAATGGGTCACCACTGCATCACTACCACACTAGTTGCCCGAAGTACCAAGATCTTGAGAAATGTTATCTTTCACAAATGCAAATGTAGAAAAAGGACATCTCTTCTTTTATTGAAAGTGTTTAAGCATTTCTACATATATGCACAATGCTTACACACAAATTCAATTTGCAATAATGCACTTTCATGGAGTCACATTTGCAGAAAAATGCACAAAATTTGCATTAGAACTCCCTACAAGTCTTTACAGAATTATATCTCCAGTATTGAAAATAAAGCAAAGATGAAATACATAGCATAATTGTTTAAAAAAAAAAAGAAAAAGAAAATGCTGAGAATTTAAAACTTAAAAAAAAAACCTAACATTAAAATGTGGTATATATATACCATGAAATACATTGCAGCCATTAAAAAGAATGAGATCCTGTCTATTGCAGGAACATGGATGGAGCTAAAAGCCATTATCCTTAGCAAACTAACGCAGGAACAGAAAACCAAACATTCCATGTTCTCACCTGTGAGTGAGAGCTAAGTTTTGAAAACATATGGACACAAAGAGGGGAACAATAGACACTGGGGCCTACCTGAGGGTGAATAGTGGGAGGAAGGGGAGGAGCAGAAAAACTACTTATACTAGGCTTAGTACCTGGGTAACAAAATTATCTGTACAGCAAACCCCCATGACACAAGTTTACCTATATAACAAACCTGCACGTGTACCCTTGAACCTAAAAGTTTTTTAAAAAGAAAAACTAAAAAAAGAAAAGAAGAAAAAAATTGCCATATGAAAAAATGTGTTACAGTTATAGATTATGGGGGCTTCCATGGAGATAGTCCATAAAAGCTGGCCAACTTTCATGATCATTAACCATATTTTGAAGACTTGAATCAAAATAAATATATCTTTATTTTTTCTTTTAGGATATGGCCCTCCTTAGAGAATAGTTTCATATTCATTTTCTATGTGGTGCTGCTCTTTCTAAAACTCCTCTATGGGTCAATATACACTGACATGAAAAATCCCTATTAAATTTTCCAGTCTTCTGTGCCATGCTTCTGTGTCGTTTTCGGTACACTAAAATTCATTCCACATGCGCTCATATACAGATCACAAATTTGACAAAAACAATTCTGATAATGAAACAGCAACACCATTGCATGAGTGTCTTCTTGTCCTACCATGCATGTAATTATTTTGGAACCGGTCAGTAACTTCACTGGCTTCTTTAGGCAAATGTAGTTTTAATTCATTAAAAACTCTTGGAATGTCATCAGCTAGAAGGAATGCCAATGCAGTGAAATGATGCATTTAAAACAAAATTTCATCATTGTTGTATTGCTTAGCCAATTTACACATCTGAATTTTCCACCAAATGCATTGGGCTTAATGGAGAAAACAAACTATATTGATAATACCTTGAAATTCACTTTTAGAAGCCTTGATCTCAATGATCAATCTGTTATTATGCTTTGAGGAGGCAATTAAAATCCATTTTCTTTTGCATAAAGACAGTAACAAGAGAATAGTTCTGCCTAACATGATGCAACTATCCTGTGATTGTAATTTTAGAGATTTCATTTATTAGGAATTTTAGATTTTAGAGATTTTAGAATTTAGCCATTTTGATCTTCCATGATTTCTACATTTGGAATTATGGTGTTCTGGATTGTGTCTTTGGGGATTGTGATCCAAATCCATTTTCAAGATACAATGCTGTGACAGGCATAGGGTTAACATTCCCTTTCCAAAAGAAAGAGACAGGCAAAAAGAAAAGAATAACCAGCCCAAAGCAGCTGCAAAACCTAACAGGACAGGCATTACATCTTAAGACTCTAGAAAAATATTTCACTGCATATGTTGCCTCCAGGATACATTGGGATAGGAGTTGGGACCCCGGTGCCTTGGGAAGTCCCACCCCCGTGGTATTGCTGAGCTTAGCTCACATGGCTGCTTTCAAAGGTTGAGGTTGCACACGAGAACTTGCAACTTTCCCAGGCAGGTATTGCATACTGTCAGTGTCTCTACAGGTATAGGGCTCACAGGAAAAAAGATCCATTAGGAATTCTAGTGGAGGCTATCTGCGGCAGTTCCACTCCTGTGGCAGGTTTCTGCCTGGGCTCCCAGGAAGTTTGATACATCCTTTGAAATCTAGGTGAAGGCCATCATGCCTCCACTGCTCTTGCATTCTTCATGCCTGCAGAATTAGCATCATATAGGCATAGATGTTACTAAGGCTTATTGCTTATACCCTCTGGAGAAGTGGCATGAGCTGCATCTGGGCCCATTCAAACTATGGCATGGTAGTGCCAAAGTTAACCACCATACCTTTTGTAGCACTGGGTTGAGCCCCAACTGGGCCATTTGGGCCACAGCTGGAGTTGCTGAGGAACATGCACTGAGATGCAGGAAGCAAAGTCCCAAGGTGGCTCTGGGCAGTGAGCCTGTGGAGGGCACCTTGGGCTTGTCACATGTGACTAGTCTGCCCTCCTAGGCTTCTGGGCCTGTGATAGAAGGGGCAGTTTTGGAGATCTCTGAAATGCATTAGGAGTTTTTCTCCCATTGTCCTGCTGATTAGCACCTGGCCACCTTCTGTTTATGCTCATATGTTTAGTAACTAGTTGCTTGGCCATACCCTCTGTTTGTTCTCAACACATTTTTCATTCTTTACATGGCCAGGCTGTGAATTTTCCAAAGTTTTATGCTCTGCTTTCCTTTTAATTATAAATTCTGTCTTTAAATCATCTCTTTGCTCCCATAATTCACTGTAAGCAGCCAAAAATAACCACACATCATCCTGAGCAATTTCCTGCTTAGCTGTTTCTTCCACTAGAAATTCTAGTTTATCACCCTTAAATTCCACCTTTCATAAAGCCCCAGGGCATGAACACAACATGCCCATTTTTTTCTTGCTACTTTATAACATGGATGGCCATTATTTTAGTTTCTAATAGAGTATTCCTTATTTTCACCTAAGACCTCATCAGAATGATGTTTACTATCAGAATTTTTTATCAACATTCTGGTCACGACCACTTAAGTTACCTCTGAGAAGTTTCAGACTTTTCCTAGTTTTCTTGTCTTCTGACCCCTCACCAGAACCACTGTAAATGTTTCCTTCACTGCAATATAGGCTTTTTAACCTGGTCTTCCAGACTCTACCAGACACTACCCATTACCTAATTTCAAAGCTACTTCTACATTGATATAACACCAACTCCACCTCGATACCAATTTTCTGTCTTAGTGCATTTTCTGTTGCTATAGCAAAATATCCAATACTAGTAGTGTGAAAAGAAAACATGTTTACGTAGCTCACAATTCTGGAGGTTGGGAAGTCCAAGATCAGGTCGCCACAGATGGCTGGCTTGTGGTAAGGCCTCATACTGTGTTATAACGAGATGGAAAAGTGTAAAGGGAAGTTGGTGTGTGCCAATAGAGAAAGTTTGAAAGGTAGCCTTGCTTTATAAAAGCCTATTCTCCCAATAACTAATCCAATTCCCCAAGAGAGCTCACTTCTACTAGAAAGATATCAATCCCTCCTAACAACTTAATCACTTCTTAAAAGCACTGCCTCCCAACACTGTCACATTAAGGACCAAGCCTCAGCATGAGTTTTGGTAGAGGCAAACCATATTCAAACCATAGCAAACAGATTAGAATTTTCTTGCCTATATTATTGAATAAATGAGAGAATGAATGAAAGAATCAATATAGCTTAAGGACCATACTTCATTCCTTTTTCTGGGTTGCTCGGCAAGAATATCAATCTTGAAGTTGAAAATATACTTCATGTTCATACTACATAAATATATATCAAAAATTTACATGATGGTATATAATTTCCCAACTTAGTTTTTTAATCAGTTGTATTTTTGAAATTTATTTTTCTTGATACATGATTTATATGTATCATATATGTCAATATGTGTATAGATATGTATTTCATCAAATAAAGAAAATATATTTTGTGCATTCCATTGTGGATTAATATGACATTATATCTAAATCTTTCCATTATAAGGAATACTATTATGAACATTCTTATGTATCCTTGTGCACATGTGCAAATACTTCAAGGTGTATACCAAAAGAGTGGAATTATAGGCTACTAAGAGATATTTGTTCTCAGTTTTACTGTGTATTGCCAAAGAAGCTTAAATTGTTATAAAACTCACTTCCATAAGCAATGTGTATAAGTTGCCTCATATTGCCAAATAATTGTCACTGCTTAGTATCATAAGACTTTTTTTTTTAACAATCTGATAGGAGAAAAAAATTTTTTGCTTTCTATTATTTTGCCTCTTCTTACTAGTAAAATCAAGTGCCTCTGTCATTCTTGCTGACCATCTTTTTCTACATATTATGAGTTCATATCATTTGCCAGACGTTTTATTGGATCTTATAATTATTCCTTATCAATATGTATGTGCATTACAAAATTCTGAATACCATCCTTTTTTATTATTATACATTCTCTAAATTTTTTTTAGAACTCTCTATTTTTAACTTTGTTTAATTTGCCTTTATTTTATAGACATTTTAAATTCAGGGTAATGAAACTAATAAGCTGTAAATTATAATTTATGTTTTTGATGCCATCTTAGAGAAAATTGTCATTACTCTTAGGTCATAAAGATATGATTCTATAAAGCTACAGGTGTAATGGATTTTCACTACTATTTTAATTTTTAGCAATCTGAAAAGTATAAGTAATATTTTTGTTGCTTTAATTTGCATTTATCCAACTAATGCTTGAGTTGGTATCTATTTATAAAATTGTTGGCCTTTTGGATTTGCTACAAAATGTTAATTCATATTTGTTCCTTTAGTATAGATTGTATTTTTTGTTAATTTTTAAGGGCACTTTGTACATTATATACATTAGCCTTTTGTCTATTAACCATATTGCTAATATTTTATCCGTAGTTTCATTTATTTTTAAGGACTTTGTGTATTGTGTCTTTTAGCAGGTCAAATGTTAAAATTTTAATGTGGTCAATATGTCTACTTTTCTTCTTATGCCATCTGAATTTCCAATCTTGGGCACAAAGGTTTCTACTACTCCTATATTTTATATATTATTACCTGTATTTCTTATTGTATTCAATTATTTTATATTTAATATTTAATTATTTGATCCATCTACATACTAACATTTTATGTGGTGAACGAGTCCACTTTTATTTTTTCCAGACAGAAGTCAGTTGTGTTAGCATAACTTATTAAGCAATTCATCTTTTTTTTACTGAGTTAAACTATTACCTTTGTCAAATATTTACTTTTACACTAAATCATAAGGACAAAGTGTTAACAGAACCCTTATGCTAAACCAGTGGTTCTCAAACAGGGGTAATTTACTCGACCCTCCTTCGCCTCCCCCATCAGGACATTTGAAAATATCTGTAGACAATTATGGCTGTCACAAACTAGGGGGTACTATTAGCATCCAGTGGATGGAGGCTATGGATTATGCTAAACATCCTACAATGCATAGGACATCCCCCAACTTCAAACAAAGAATTATGTAGCCTTATAGGTAAATAGTTCTAAGATTGAGAAACACCGTCCTAGACCCAGGGCTGTCTGAGTGTATCATACTGAGTTTTCTTTCTTGCAACATTTCTCTCTCACATGTGCCAAGTTAAGATAAATGATAAATATTCAGACTGTACCTGGTCATTATAATTGTTAATGGTGAAATACCTCATTAATAAGCTATAGCAGCAATTGGAGGGAATCAAGCTAGAAAATATTCCCAGAGAAGCTACGTGACAAGTATGAATAAGAGCTCAATCAGTAAACATAAAATTAGCTTCCCTGAATTGAAATGGTCCATGAAAGAAGCTTCAATTTCATTTCCTGCAATGAAGTGTACCCTTCTGAATGAAAGGATCTACAAGTTGAGCTTGACAATCTGTGATACCTCCTGCTACATCTGCTGATTCACTGAGATATCTATTGCCTGCTATATCCTAGATATGGCTAAGTAAATGGGGAACATAGTGTGCCTCTTCATTAATTCCAAATAAAAGAGCAATTAATTGAGTCTGCAGTCATGTCAAATGCATAATTACTTCTAATTCTGGATTGTCTTTTCTGTTTGACCCACTTTCAAACTGACCTATTTTCTTATTCTGACACTAAAAACCTATTAACCTCATTGCCTTGATTTTAGAATGTTCTGATTATATCCTAAGAATCCTGCCCATTATTCTCATTTTCATTGTTTTTCTAGATATTTTCTTGAATTTAGTGTATTTCAATATGAATTTTATTCTACCTAATTGCAAAAGAAGAAAAACCAAAAAAAAAAAAAAAAAAAAAAGAAAGTGCTAGAATTCTAGTTGGAATTTATATAATTTGGTGGGGGGCATGTTTGTTTTTTGGTTGCTGAATGACATTTTTGACATTCAATCTTCCCATCTAAGAATGGAATTTATTTCCATTTGTTCAGGTCTATCTATCTTCAATTAAGATTTTAGAGTATTTGTCATATAATTCTTAGGTCTTCCTTATTGCATTTATTCCAAAGTATTCTGAAGAATATTGAATGCTGTTCTAAAGTTAAAGTATCCAAGTGTTTACGCAGTTAAACCTAAATAATATGCATGCATGTGTGTGTGCGTGTGTGTGTGTGTGTGTATGTATATGTTTTAATGTACTACTGGGTTTAATTTGTTAATATTTTATTTAGAAATATTCATTTTTATTAGTGATTTTGACCCATGATGTTTCTTTCTCCTTCAATATTTGTCTTCTTAGTTTCTGCAAATTCTGTTGGAGAACTTATTAGTAATTTTATATCAAATAGTTGATGGAAAGATACTTTCAGCACTCTGTTGGCTAAACATCTGAATTTTCATGACACAGGAATATTAATACATGTATACTGAACATGTTTTCAGAACACTGTATTGTTAAGATTATAGACTTATGGCTGTAAATAAGTCCTTCATCCCCATGTAAAGTTTCATTGGCCTGCATACTAAGTAAACCTGGCACCTTAGCCTCACTAGTATCATGTTGGAATTAATCGAACTAATAAGCTCACCTCAATTACATGAATTACATCATCAGCAGAGACAAAGCAAGTTATCCCCCCCAAAAAATTTGCAATGCTATGTAAGTAACTCCAAAAATGTTGAATTTTAATAAATTAGAGAATTGTAGTCTCCATTTCAGTTTACTCGGAATTATAATTTTGATTATCGCTTTCTTTAAGAGGTACATTTGTAAAACACTTATAGTTCTTTTTACGTAGAGTATAAATCATTATGCTCCTCTTTAAACCTTTTAATATCTTAAGCACCAAACACAGGAAGTAGATAAAACCAGAGTGAGCACAAGTGTAGCCAAGGTATTTTATATGCTAAAAAAAATTAGCCTGATATCTCCCCCACCTAAATTGTAGACTATAATATAAAAGTGCTGGACCAACTAAGAAAGCTAAATAGCATATCTTAAAACTATCATTTAATTATTAGTTTCACATAGCTCTATGTAGATAAGACTAAAGAGCCTTTTGATTAAAAATGTCACAATTACCCAGCAATTGAAATGAAGAATTAAAAAGAGACCTTAAAGCAACTGTGATTCATATGAACCTCTGATGTAAACTCTTCCAATTTCAGTGGGATTCTAAGCCCGAAAATCACCTAGGGAGCTGGTAAAAGATTCAGTCTTTGGTAGGTCCTAGACATTATACTTTAAAAGTCATCTTAAATAACTGCAATGTAGATGATAACAGAGCACATTTTGAAAAACAAAACACATTAAATGGTACAGACACATTGGTTCACAATATTGATAGCCACACATTAATATAACCTCTTTGCTATAGAAATTACATTATGGTTTCCTAATATTTTCATCATGACATTCAAAGGATGTGGGAAAATCATAATGATGGATATGGTGGTTTCAGTAAACATTATGTTTATTTTCAATGTTTTCTGTATGAATTATACAGTGACTTCCTTTATTAAAAAATTGGCAGTATAACCATGATGTTCTCTTGAAACACTATACTTAATTAAGCATAATGTCTTAATCTTCAAATGCTTTGAACAAACGGAAGATAATGTTGTATATACAAAAAATGGTTAACTGTTTTAACTGTGTTTGTGTGCAGTTGTGTAGTAACTATCCTTGCTCTATTGAAAAGTCCTCAAATTACATCTATTGATACTCTTAAGCAGCATACTTGTATATGTGTGTTTACAATGTGTGGAGATAAAAACATGGGAATCCCCATCAGTCTAAGAAAGAGAGAATTATACTATACCACCCTGAAACTTTTTATCCTTGTTTGAAGACATGGGATCTATGCCAGCTAGGTAGGTAACTGTATATCTCAATGGGCACCATAGCCATGGAAGATAGGAAGCTATTTATTATTATATTTTGCATTGTCATTGCTTCACATCAGTCGCTCCACACAGAGGATGGATTGTTTGGAGGATTATATATTTTCTTGAGCAATCCTTGTTCAAAGATATTTTATAACAATGGTCTACCATTCATATAGGTTAATTATCTATAGAGTTAGAAATTATGTAGCACAAGAGAGGATCCTTTGTTCTTTGAGTGCTATGCTAGCTGACGGCTTGCTGGTCATAAGAAAAGAGAAGGCTTTCTTCAGCAATCTGCTCTCCAGTTTTAGATTTACTGCAAGACTCTGTCATCCACCAAAGAAAAAGGAAAGAGAAAAAAGTTTTCCAGACACCCCATCTGCTGGCCAGATAAAGATGAAAAAACAACGTTCCATTTAAAATCATGTGTGGCTGATGATCTATAAATCATCCTCATTTATGTTTCCATTAAAATATAAATAAAGACCCCAAAAGAAAAATGAAACATAACGAATATAAGACTGACAGACACCCAGACAATTGTCAGATCTAAGGGTAAGTTCCATTACTTCAACATCCTTGAAACTGAAATTACAATATTAGTTATGTCATATTTCTTGTCACATAAAAGAGAAATATGGAGCTCCTCATAGAGGTCTTTCTCTTTTTCAATATTTTTCCCCTGGCCAGAGTTCTAGGGTCTGTGCCAAAGAAAAAAATTGGGCAGTTGTCCTTCTGTTGCATGGATATTGCTTTTCAGATGTTCAAAATATGCAGCCCATTCAAGAGTACAGTTTATTCTATATTTTTTCTAATAGGACTTTGATTCCTGGAAAACAACATACTAGCAAGCAGATGGAACTGGTGAGAGCACGTTGCAACACTGATAGTGACAAGTAAATGCATTTATTTCAATAGGCCACTCCATTCCAACTCTGACCTACCCTTAGCCCCCAGCAAAAGATGTTCCAATAAAAACAGAGAGTATTAAAAAAAAAGAAAACAAACAAAAAAAAAAACGGAGAGAAGGAACATGAGGCCATGAGAAGCAAGTGACGTAATATCCCCCAAAGCAGAAAATATGAAGCAAATATTGTTAAAATCAATTAAACAATAATAAAAACACCAGTACATGAAAGTTGCACCATTGCAACAAAGTTAAAAGACCAACAGCAAACTTGGGATAAACATACACTATGCTAGTGACAGGAAAATGCTAGTGTCCTCATCACGTAGAGAATCATTACAATAGGACAAAAAAAGAAAAAGGATGAAATCTCCAGAAGCAACACAGAATCTGCATTTCAAGTTCAAAAATCTGAAATAAATGTGGCTAAAAGAACACAATAATGCAATTTTATCAGTTTTAACAAATTAAATATCTTCAAGCAAAATAAGATAGATACCATAAACTAATAAATTAGTAAAAACCAGATAAGGGCATAAATTTATATAACCTACGTGGGTAACAATTTAGAAAAGAAGAATTCTATAAATATTCATAGTCATTGACTCAGTAATTCTACTTCTTCAAATCTATACCAGTAAATTAAACAAATTTATTTATTGAAACACATTAATATTTAAGGATAAGAGAGTCATTCAGTAGATTATAATTAATATTATAAATTAGGCTACAGCCATTTTTAAATAAAATAAAATGCATAGATTTTATAATACATACAGACATATATATCTCATATAATATATACTAATACAGTCATTAAGTAGGCAAAAAAGAATATTGAGAAAAACAAAATGAGAACAAAATACACTATAATGCTAACAGTGGTCATCTCTGGATCTCCACAACCTACCACAGAGGTTCTAGCCTGTGGTTGTATGATAGAGACTATACATCTGCTTCCCAAGTAATTTTGATCCAGGCAGTGCACACTTTAGAGAACCCTGGCTGAAATAATAAAATCTGTATTAAAAAAAAAAAAATTGTGAAATAGACAATGCTCTTCATGACCTGGTCCTCGCCACTTGTAGTTTCATCTCATTCCCCTTGCCACATACTCTCAAGACATTGATAATGTCATTCCTTCAATCAATGTTTCCTTCAGTGTAGACAAAAGTGAATAAAACATCAGACTCTCTGGGCATGTGGCCTAAAACTGCACGTGTTTTTAATATGCCTAGTGGCTCTGATGCACCAAGATGGTCAAGGAGAAACCCAGCTTGACTAAATTTTAGATGGGTTTCTTCAAAGTAAGCCGCTGTCTGACCTCCCTTTTCTTAGAGCATTTACATCAGAAAGTTTGTCATTGTAAATACTTTTTCTGCCTATTTGAAATATAAGTAAACCTCCCAGCCACTGGCCAGTTTTACAACCCAGGAAATATCTTTCTCATAAGCCCAGGAACCATCTTTTTCAAATGTAAATATAAAAGGAGATAGTGCCCCTATCTCTCAGTCTCTGTGGTGGGAGGATAGGAGCCCAACTTTGGATAAGGCATTTTATTCTAGATTGTAAAACTATCTTCTGTGACGAGGGTAGAAGAAAGGTTAATTTTCCTTTGGGTAAGCCCAATAAGCAAGCACAGATGGCCTGAGCACAGAGAAAAACATCTGCAACCTCAGGAATAATTGCATGTGCTAGACACATCCCATTGATGAACCTGCCCATAACATCCTCCAGTACTTTCCACAAGTTTACTCCACTGCTTAAAAACTCTTCTGCCTTTTAGGATATGAACAGACACTTCTCAAAAGAGGACATTTATGTGACCAACAAACATATGAAAAAAAACTCATCATCACTGGTCATTAAAGAAATGCAAATCAACATCACAATGAAATACCATCTCACGTCAGTTAGAATGGCAATCATTAAAAAGTCAGGAAACAACAGATGCTGGAGAGGATGTGGAGAAATAGGAATGCTTTTACATTGTTGGTGGGAGTGTAAATTAGTTCAGCCATTGTGGAAGATAGTGTGGCGATTCTTCAAGGATCCAGAACCAGAAATACCATTTGACCCAGCAATCCCATTACTGGGTATACACCCAAAGGATTACAAATCATGCTATTATAAAGACACATGCACACATATGTTTATTGCAGCACTATTCACAATAGCAAAGACTTGGAACCAACCCAAATGTCCATCAGTGATAGACTGGATAAAGAAAATGTGGCACATATAAACCATGGAATACTATGCAGCCGTAAAAAGGGATGAGTTCATGTCCTTTGCAGGGACATGGATGAAGATGGAAACCATCATTCTCAGTAAACTAACATGAAAACAGAAAACCAAACAAAGCATGTTCTCACTCATAAGTGGGAGTTGAACAATGAGAACACATGGACACAGGGAGGGGAACATCACACACTGGGGCCTGTCGGGGGATAGGGGACTAGGGGAGGGATAGCATTCGGATAAATACCTAATGTAGATGATGGGTTAATGGGTGTAGCAAACCACCATGGCACGTATATACCTATGTAACAAACCTGCATGTTCTGCACATGTATCCCAGAACTTAAACAATAATAATAATAATGATAATGATGATGATAATAATAATAATAATAATAAAACCTTCTGCCTTTTGTTTCAATGGAGTTAAGTTCACTTTTGCTCACCTATTAGCCTGAATGAAGTCTTCCTTGACGGGTTAATTTTGGCTGGTGCAATTTTTGCTTTGACAATGTGAACACTGGAAGCTTCCATGACTACCACACACTGTTCCCTCTGTCCAGGGTTGGGATGTGGGGAGTGGGGGATTCTTCTCCAGCCACACGGTTCAGTTTGACAACCTGGCTAGTACCTAAAGACTTAATTCTCAGTTCTGTAGAAAGTTTTCTCTAACCTTCCCTGCCTCTCTCCACCCTTCCCTCCTCAAATCTGTGCCAAATGATGGTGTCTTCAATTTATCGTATTCTAATATAAAGAGCATAGGTTTTGGAGTGCCAAATACACATATCCATCCACTGCACGTTGACTTTGTGAACTGAACAGAGCCTTGATTCTCTCAGGCTTCACATAGAAATGATAAGACCTTATTCTCAGAGGATAATTGCATTAAAATATATTTTTAAGTACCTAGAATGTGAACTCATGTTTTGTTTTATGTTGGGTTGATTGAATTTTTGTTTATCGAATGTGTGTGTGGTTTATGTGGAAGTGCTGCCTGTCCTGAAGAGTTTTCTCTCTTCTAAATACAGAATCTTCCATTTCCTTGGAGTTTGCTCCAGAATGTAAATCAACATCAAGAAATACCTGCTTTAAAATAAAAATTCAGCTGAACTAACAAGTGTGCTAAGTGACATAGGTGATATTTCTCTTGGAACAAGCTCTATACCAGCTTGTAGAGCAGTAACAATGAGTGGGTGAATTTCAGCTGGTTCATGGACACTCTTTGAATAGCTCTGACCTTCCTGGTCCAGCCATTGGTGGGTGTATGACTCAAGTTGATCCAAAGTACTTCACAAATACTTCCATACAGTATTTCACAGACACTACCACATAATAATATGGAAGATGGTTTAGAGATGTCTCCTTTCTTCTTTTGAGATATCTCAAAGTAAAAATAATGAGTCTGAAGCTGCAAAGGGGATATTAAAGTGAAGACAGGTCTTTAACAATAATAAAACACCAGATACAATAGATTCTTTAAATAATGTAAAGAAAAATGTACCATATAAAAAGATTTGATATTAATATTATTAAAATTCATATCAGATACTCTCATTTTCCACATCTTTCATATTAAATAATAGACAACCTAAATCATATTTTAGCAATAGATTTCTTCTTTAAAAAACACTCCTACGAGACAGCATTTAGAAATTGAATTAAAGAAATAAACACATAGAAGTGGAGTTACCCTGATTCACGTGACAGTGATGGTTCCCAAGCCTTAATTACTTTGTGCCCTTTCTGGTCACCCTCACTCACCCATACACTCCTACAATGGATGCCATCCTGGAATAATTTTAACATTACTGGACAGGCTAATTTAAAAGTCTGTTCAACCTCTAAAAATCTATAATTTGTTGCATTTACTCTTAAGGGCTGTTAACCTCACTAATTTGTCAGAAAACTCTCACAAAAGCAAATAACTACAGTAGACAAACAGATTTATTAGGGACATATTTTCCAAATTCATTTTTACTTTTACTTAATAATGAATAGGAAATATAAACTCTGGAAAATATGTGTGTTTCCAGAGGAATAAAATCTATATAAAAATATGGAATGAAATACATCCAGGTATAAGGATGGAATAAAAAACACATATCCTCAGATTCCACCTGCTTAGTACCAATGAAATGGCAATAAATTCATTCCATTCAATCCGGGCATGAAATTTAGCCTTAGTAGACTGCATTTAGTCAGTTCACTATTCTTCCTTTGCCCATTCCCCTCATAAAAACAGATTTCAATACTTCAAATGACTTTCAGACCACTAATCCTACTGCCAGCTGTTGCAATACAACTTGAGTTTTTTGCTATGAAAGGCACTATTGTCTGCCCAAATATTTACACTTTGGCACATCTTTTTAACAGGTGCTATCTAGAAAAAGAGGCTAAGTATCAAGAGGCATTACAGGTGCTAGAGAAAAGTTTCCTGAAATGAAACTAACTCATTTTATTGGGACAGACTTGCTTCATGGCACCTGTGACTTTTTAGGTATACTTTGGCCAATCCATACTGAAATCTTTAGTTGCTGTAGCAGTTGGTTTTGAGAGCTCCCAAATTTAGTTCCCATACAAATATGTAATTGCTTGAATGGAGAATAGAAGCTATCCCCAAGTTATTCATGTATAACAGCATTGGTTCTACCATTGCTAATTTGAAAACTACCTAAAAAAAATAAAAATTACATTAAAAATATGCAGGTTATTTGTCCCAAATATGATAGTTAAAAGAATTCATATCAGAGTTCTGGCAATAATAAATTGGGTTAATTAAATATTTTTGTGCAATGAGAACAAAATTGAAAGCCCCTAGAATGTGTTGGGGCAGAAAACTACAGCTTAGATGTTTTTTACTGCCTCTTATGCAAATGTTCACTTTGTAGATATGTTTTGAGTTTTCATAGTTCTAGGTTGCTTTTCATTTAATAATTCTTTCTAGTATGAGTTAAAGGAAGTCTCACAAAAGACACTGGTTTTTGTTAGAGGCCTGAGTTATTTCAAAGTGGACTCTAAATGAAACCACTGTATTCATATATAAGGAGCAGTCACATTTGGCCATAGAAGGCTACGTTACATAGGAACAAAATATACATCTCAAACTAATATTTGTAACATATGTTTTCAGGCATAGTTGAATATATCTATAGAGATCTATATGTAGATCTCTCTATCATCTATGTATCTCTCTATCTATCTATCTATCTATCTATCTATCTATCTATCGATCTATCTAGAGAGTCAAGTAGTTTTTTCTTCAAATTCATCAAGTTCTAATAAAGGTAAACATTTCATCAGGAAAAAAGCCACCAAATCATTCCCTTGCTTCAAAATTATCAATAAGTGTTTATTTCTTGTATTATAAAATCAAAGTGCAGCTAACACGACACAATTTTTTATGATCATTCTTTACCTATCTCTCATTCTCTTTTCTAACACTCCTTCCTTTTTATCTTATACTCCAGTATTTCCTCCTTAATGAGTTTAATATTGCTTTCTATGCCTAAAACCTCCTAAATACCTGTCCTTCACCTTAATGATTCCAGCTCATTCTTTATATATCATCTGTATGTACTTTTTTTTTTCAGGGAAGTCAACCTGAACGTACCTTCACCCCACTCTGTCCTCATCTCACTACAGCCTGTGTCTGTGCATTCTGCCCAACATCCCTATCCACTCTTGTGTTTCCCTTCCTGCTGTGTGTTGTTAAGTCCATCTCACTCACACACTCACACACACATCTCACTCACTCACTCCTCATGTGGTGACTATAATGAATCCTTTACTCTTTGTTTTCTCATAAGAATCCCTGAGCTCCTCAGATACAGAACTGATGTCTTGTTCATCTTTGAATTCCTAGTACCTCTCTTTGTGACTGCATAAGGAGTAACTCATTAATTATTGCTAAATACATATATAAATAGACACTTACGGCGCCTCCTCCATAGCAACGTTTTCTTTATAGGGAACAACACATCTTTTTGTTGTCCATGTTCTGCTAGATAAACTGATCTTGAAAAGGAAAAGTTTGGAAGCTTCTTCTGGTTCTATAAGGTTATGCATGGATGGCTTCTGCAGTTAGGTTTAAAAATAAATGAATTACTCTGCATAAAATACATTTGTTGTGCCTGTACCTATGCCTGTGTATAAAAGCGTCTCATAATTTCTGCGTTGGTTTAAACAAATGTTTAAATATAGAAATGTCTGCTTTTAATTGTATATTTCTGGCATTGCTGTGAAGTAGACCTTTTCATTAATCTGAAATCTTAGACTAAGACCATTACAAAATACAAATGTCTCCTGAAAGCTTTTGTTTTATGTTGCTTCTGGATACACAAGAAAAGAGGGCTGAGGTTCAAGTTACAGCAGAGAAAAGAGACAGGAACAGCCTCAGGTGATGAGACACAAGAGATTTTCAGCAGCATCAGAAACTTAGAAGCCAAACGTGCCATGAAATTATAAGCTCCTAGGAACTGACTCTAATCTGGGGAAGGTCACTGGATAGGGATGGGGTTTAGGATGCTGTAATTTGTTTGCATGTGTGTGTATGCCTGTACCAATGCAACAGAATAGTGACTTCAGCAGACTTCTAACATACATGTGACTTAACCTGATGCAACCATATTTGAACACTAAATTAGCATCAGGAACTATATATGGTTTAGCATATATTCTCAAAGATTTCAAAATATTAGTAGTATTAGTACCAAAATTTACATTACCATAACATAATAAATACCTTAAAAGTATGTTAATACTATAAAGAGTAAATTTCAGCTTTAAGAAACAATGGAAAGAAATATGGGAATAATAAATAATGATTTAATTTTATTTTTAAGAGAAAAAATTATTCTCCTACATAAAATTTAAGAGTAATAAAGAATATTAACTTGTAATTGTACTGTACCATTATTTTCACAATAATTTGTACCATCATATTGCTTTATTTCAATATAATTTCACAACCATTAACATATGTTAATGGAGTTTTAATATATGTTATACTATATTTATAGATAATTTAGTATCAACAGCTATACCTTTTGGTGGAAGACTTTTTTTAAAACATATTTTACTTTATTAAGTTAAACTATGAAATAAACGTGATCTATTTTTTCATACCATTGTTTAACCGATTTGTGAACCTCTGTACAAAAAGAATGAATATTTTGCAATCAATTTGATAAAGGATTGAATCCAAAGGAAAGACAACCACAGTATTTTTCATATAGGAAAAGACTCAAAGTCCCTCTTCATATGAAATGATAGGACAGATCCCCACTGCAGTATGGACTATGTTGTACATTGCTTTTGTTGTAACTATATTTGTTTAGTGTATTTGATTTTACCAGTTCCTGATGTGTCAAGATAAATCTTGTTATATATAAAGGTGGTCTTGGGAGAATGTGTAAGTTCTAGGGTTTTTATGTCATTTAGTATCACTACTAAGCTTAAGAATTTTCATATTACATTTTATGGGACGTGAATTTCCCTCAAATATCCTGAATGCTCTCATTGTAATTAGATCACATTTTGCCAAGTAAATTGAGTCATTTACAACCACAAGCAAGTAAGAAAACTGAATATATATATACATTGAACTATATATAGTTATATGTGTGTGTGTGTGTATATATATATATATATATAGCTATTTAAGGCACAAAGTGTTCACCTCCAAATCATTTATGCACCAGTCTTTTTTGTAGTAGCCTATCCCATTTCTTTACTTTAATCAATGGCACTGCAGTGAAGTTAATAGTCTATTGACATCCTAATCACTGTGAGGTCATGCAGCTATTGTTAATATACAAATTATGTCATTAGCTTTAAAAATCTTTTATCATTCTCAGAAAGAAAAATATTTCAATTTTTATCCAGAGAAAGTAGACTTACAAGAATATCTGTCCCTGACATAGTGAAAATTTCCAGTAAAATACACATACACTATTGCAATTAAACATTTCATTAATAGGGAATTTAATTATTTTCCTTCCCACCCCTCTTATCTTCTGTTCTACTTGCTCAGACTATGTGACAAATTACCTTAAATCTAGTAACATAAAACAGGCTTCATAGACAGATTATCTGGGTTGACTGTACACTATCTGATTAATGTAGTCAAGATTCTTGCAGCCAAAGTGGGTAAAAAATGTTACCTAGCTGAAAATTACATTCACCTAACAGCGTGTGCTACTCCACCACTGTGGGCTGGATACTGTGCTAAGAGCTGCAGGAGTCTCTCGATAGGAATCGACATGGATGCTGGTTTGGGAGCTGTATGGTAATGGAGCGATGAGATGATCCACGGTGCTACCTATTACAAGAAGAATCTAGAGGTGGGCCGGGGAGAGCTACTGCAGTTAACTGAAGATAAGAGACAGCATAAACCTGGCAGGACTTGATAAGGAGAGCTTGAATAACCCTGATTTATTAAATGCTTCTCACATGGAAGGGTTTTAAAGTTTCAAAGACGAAAATCATTGCCAGTTTCTTCTTACAGTTACAAACGTGTAGGTACTTGCCAGTTTTCCAGTACCATAACAGCAAATGTCTTCCTTTGCTATTATGTGCATATGCTAGTATTTTCATCATTTGTGTGTTTTTATCATTGTGTAATTTTCTTTAAAGTTTTACTTGCTAGAAATTTTATTTTTTAAATTACAGAGTTAAATGTTCAAAGATTTCTGGAAAATAATGGTTTTGTAAACCTTTGTGGATGTTTGGACGTTTTCATCATGTTGAAATGCTCTGGAATCCGAGGAAATATGCTAGGTTGTGCTGTCCCTGTTTTTGTTCTTTTTACCTCATTCTGGTAAGTAAACTGCTGTCATTTCTGCCAAACACCTGTAAGCAGTTCACCAAGCTGCATATTTTAATTCTAATATTTGTATAAAGGTAAAATCTTATAGCCAATGGAACTTTCTTTTCTTTCTAATCAAGTTAAGTCATAATATATTTTTATTGTAAAAATAGGTAAAACTGTGCATCACTAAGATTTTCTCTATTTGCATATAACCTGATAGAATTTTGAAACAGTAGCTCAGATAATTAAGTATAAGGAAATCTTGTCAAATGTAAAAGAAAGGTTTTGTAAATTGTTTTGTTTTAGGTTTCAACTGCAATTATACAAAATGAGTCTCTAGTTTGCATCTAATATAAATACAACGCCCTAGATTGTAATAATTTTCTTTAATTCAACTAAAACTTAATATCATGTTTTAGTCAGAAATTGTTTTGTTTTGTTTTGAAAAAAAAAAACTTCTTAGTTGAGAAAACACTAGTAAAGGGGAGAATTATTCTACAGATTTAAGTATAGTACTAATGAGATAGGACTCTCATGGAAAGGCAGGGGGTCAGGAGTCATAGATAACTGAGTTGGATGTAAATTTTAGTTTCAAGGTGTCTTAGTCAGCTTGGGGTTCCATAACAGAAATACCATAGACTGAGTGACTTAAACAAAATAAATTTATTTCTTATAGTTCTGGAGGTTGAGAAGTTCAAAATTAAGGTGCCACCTGATTTAGTTCCTAGTGAGGGCTGTATTTCTGGCAAAATAAAAATTACATTAAAAATATGCAGGTTATTTGTCCCAGATAAAATAGTTGCAATACAACTTGAATTTTTGGCTATGAAAGGCACTATTGTCTGCTCAAATATTTATACTTTGGCACATCTTTTTAACTATCTTCTCACGATGACCTTGCATGGTGGAGAGAGAAAAGATTCCATCTTATCATCTTATGAGAACATCAACAGCATCATAGGGATCCCACTCTCAAGACCTCATCTAAATCTAAGGACCCACCTTTATCTCCAAATACTCCCATATTTGGGTTTGGATTTCAACACTGGGGGGGGATACAAATATTCAGTCATCTGAATCAAATACAGTCATCTGATGCAAATATTCAGTCAGACATCTCTAGGTACAATAGGAACAGGAGTTTAGAATACTGATTACAGTACTTGGCCATTACCATGACTCAAGAACATTTCACATCTGTTTCCTTTTGCCTCAGTACCATATGCTTATTACAGATATTAATCAGTGACTTAGATTTCCTCTAGTTTTTCAGAAACTCTACTCAAAAATGTATCAGGTGATCCTCCGTTAATACTACTTACAGCAGATATTAAGCCAATTTTATTCTCTCATCACTACTGTACCTTGACTCTGAAAGTGTTTACATCTCTACTAGAAAAATATTATTCACGTCTTAGAAAAAAATTTATTCATATAGTTTGGATATTTGTCCCCACCAAAATCTCATCTTAAAATGTAATGCTCGGTGTTGGAGGTGAGGCCTAGTGGGAGGTGATTGAATCATGGGAGTGGATTTCTCATAAATGGCTTGGCACCATTCCCTTGGTCCTGTCCTCAAGACAGTGAGTGAGTTCTCACGGGAACTGGTCATTTAAAAGTGTATGGTGCCTCCACTCAGCCCCTCCTTCTGCTTTTGCCATGTGATGTGTGTGCTCCCTGAGGCTTCTCTGAGAAGATGCCAGTGGCATGCTTTTGGTATAGCCTGCAGAACCATGAGCCAATTAAAGCTCTTTTCTTTATAAATTACCCAGTCTCAGGTATTTTTTTTATGGCAGTGCAAGAACAACCTAACACAAGTGTAAATGTGAAACTTAAAAATAACATACAGATGGCCACAGTTGAAGATGGAAATATGACATGGAAGAAAACATGTTCACCTCTAATTTCATGGATAAAGGTAAAATTGAAACTGTCTAATTTTATTATAAATCTATAACTCATGGACCTACATGCTAAAGGTCAAATGTTATACGTTAGAAAGTGCTTGAAAAAATATTTAATCAAAATAAAAAGTAGAAGAGAAGAGGTGGACTAAGACTTATTCAACAATAAGACGTTGAAATCCACACCCAAATAGAAGCCTCCAGCGATTGTCACCCCTATAAAAACACCAAAATGAACAACTATCCACACAGGAAACCAGCTTCATAAGAACCAAAAATCAGATGAGTGTTCACAGTACCTGATTTTAACATCATAACAAGAAAAGAGGCACTGAAGAGGATAGGAAAGACAATCTTGAATTGTTAACACCATCCCTCCCTTATCCTCCAGCAGCATCCATATTGTACAAGAGGGAATCATTGCACTTGTGGGAGGGAGAGCACAGTGATTGTAGGACTTTGCACTGAAACTCAGTGCTGCCTGCCACAGCAGAAAGCAACGCTTGGCAGAATTCAGCTGGCACCCATGAAGGGAGCATTTAGACTAGCTCTAGCCAGAGGGGAATCATCCATCCCAGCAGTCAGAACTTGAGTTCTGGCTAGCTCTACCACTGCAGGCTAAAGTGCCCTTGGGTTCTAAATACACTTGAATGGCCATCTAGGACATAAGGATTAAAAGTCCTGGGCATGTCTGGGTACTGTTCTGGGCTTAAAGCCAATGGACATGGAATGCGTGTGACCTGGTGAGACACGAGGGAGTAATTGTGTCACCCCTCCCCCAACTCCAGGCAGTGCAGCTGCAAGCTCCAGGAGAGATTCCTTCCTTCTTCTTAAAGAGAGAAGAGGAGATAGTAATGAGGACTTTGTCTTTCAGCTTGGATACCAGTTTAGCCACAGTAGAATAAGGCACCAGGCAGAGAACAGAGGCCCTCATTCCAGACCCTAGCTCCCAGACAACATTTCTAGACATAAAGTGGACCAGAAGGGAGCACACTGCCTTGAAGGGAAGGACTCAGCTATGGAAGGATCCATCGGGTGACTAAAGAGCACTTGGTCTTTGAATAAACATCAGTGGTAGCCAGGTAGTGCTCACTATGAGCCTGGAGTAATACTCAGGGCCATGCTGGCTTTAGGTATGACTCATTGAGTGCATTGTCAGCACTGAGAAAGAGATTCCTTATGCTTGAGGAAAGAAGAGGGAAAAGTGAAGAGGACTCTGTCTTTTAACTTAGGTACCAGTTCAGCTACAGTGGGGCAGAGTACCAAATGGGCTCCTGGGGGTCCCTGATTCTAGGCTTTGGATCCCAGATGGCATTTATATACCTACCCTGGGCCACAGTGGAGCCCACTGCCCAGAAGGGAGAGACCCAGGCCTCACACCACGTACCAAAAGCTGACTAAAGAGTCCTTGAGCATTGAGTGAACATCAGTGTTAGGGAGGCAGTACTTGCAGGGGGCCTGGGCAATGATGGTCATGGGGAGAAACTCCTTCTGCTGAGAAAAGAAGGAAGAGTAGAAAGGACTCTGCATTATAGTCTTGGTGCTGTTTAGCCAGAATAGAATCAAGTACCAAGTAGATTCCAAAGGTTCCTGCCTCCAAACTCTGGCTTCTGCACAGTATTTCTGGTCCCACCCTGGGATGAAGGGGCACTCACCACCCTAGAGGGAAGAACATAAGCCTGGTTGGGTTGAAGAGCTGCTGATTGAAGAGCCTTTGGTTCATAAGTCTACATAGGTGGTAGCCAGGCAGTGGTTGCCATGGACCAAGGGCAAGACCCAGTGTTATGCTGGCTTTAGGTCTAACCCAGCAAAGTCCCAGCAGTAGTGGCCACAGGGATAATTGTGTCATCCCACTGCTACTTCCACAGCTCCAAGTAGCTCAGCGTAGAGATAAAGACTCTGTCTGAAAGAAAGTAAGGCAAGAGAACAAGAGTCTCTGCCTGGTCATCCAGGGAATTATCCTGGATCTTATCTAAGACCACCGAAGTAGTACCTCTACAAGTCTGCAAAAGTCACAGTGTTACTGGATTTGGGGTGCCTCTTAATGAAGATATGGCTACAGTGACCAAAGACTTAGATTACATTACTCAGTTATCTTTAAATACTTGGGAAAGTTTTCTCTTCAAAAAGCCTTTCTATCCAAGAAGGATGGGTACAAACAAACCCAGACTTCAAAGACTACAACAAATACCTAACTCTTTAATGTCCATACATTGATGAACATCCACAAACATCAAGACCATTTAGGAAAATGTGACCTCACCAAACTAAATAAGGCACCACTAACTCATCCTGGACATATGTGATCTTTTAGACAGATAATTTAAAAAGCTGTTTTAAGGAAGCTAAAAAAATTCAAGATAACACAAAGAAGGAATTCAGAATTTTATCTGATGAATTTAAGATTAAAATTAAAATGATACTTAAAAATGAAGCAGAAATTCTAGAGCTGAAAAATTCAACTGGCATACTTAAGAATGCAGTAGAGTCTCTGTAGCAGAACTGATCAAGCAGAAGAAAAATTAGTGAACTTAAGCTATTTGAAAATGCACAGTTGGGGGAGAAAAAGAATAAAAAAGGAAGAAGCATACCTACAAGATCTAGAAAATAGCCTCAAAAGGGTAAATCTAAGAGTTATTGGCCTTAAAGAGGAGGTAGAGAGAAATATCAGGATAGAAACTGTATTCAAAGGAATAATCACAGAGAACATTCCAAATCTAGAGAAAAATATTAATATTCAAATAAAAGAAGGTTACAGAACACCTAAGGAAGATTAAACTCAAATAAGACGACCTCAAGACATTTAATAATCAAACTTCTAAAGGTCAAGGATAAGGAAAGGATCTTAAAAACATCAAGAGAGAAGAAACGAATAATATACAGAATAGCTCTAATATGTCTGGCAGCAGACTTCTCAGTAGAAACCTTATAAGACAGGACAGAGTGGTATGACATATTTAATGTGCTGAAGGAAAAATATATTTATTCTAGAATAGTATATCCAGTGAAAATATACTTCAAAGAAGAAGGAGAAATAAAGACTTCCCCAGGCAAACGAAAGCTGAGGGATTTTGTCAACACCAGAATTGTCCTACAAGAAATGCTAAAGGGAGTTCTTCGGTCTGAAAGAAAAGGTCATTAACAAGCAATAAAAAATCATCTGAAGGTACAAAACTTACTGGTAATTGTAAGTACACAGAGAAATACAGAATATTATAACACTGTAATTGTGGTATGTAAATTACTAATATCTTGAGTAGAAAGACAAAAATATGAACCTACAAAAATGTCAAAAACTATTCAAGACATGCATAGTATAATAATATATAAGTAGAAATAATAAAAAGTTAAAAAGCAGTGGGGAGGGGGATGAAGTTAAAGTGTAGAGTTTCTATTTTTTTGCTTGTTTGTTAATTTGTTTGTTCTTGCAATCAGTGTTAACTTATCAGTTGAAAACAATGGATTAAATGATGTTATTTGCAAGGCTCATGGTAAACTCAAGTAAAAAACCTACAACAGATACACAAAAAATAAAAAGAATAAATTAAAACATACGAGCAGAGAAAATTACCTTTACTAAATGGGAGACAGGAAAGAAGAAGGACAAAAAAAGCAAGCAAGGAAGGAAGGAAGGAAGGAAGGAAGAAGGGAAGAAGGGAAGAAGGGAAGAAAGGAAGAAAGGAAGGAACCACAAAACAACCAGAAAAACAGATAATGAAATGGTAGGAGTAAGTTCTTACTTATTAATAACATTGAATGCAACTGGACTAAATTCTCTAATCAAAAGACATGGAGTAGTTGAATGAGAAAAAGAAGACACAATGATTTCTTGCCTACAAGAAACATACTTCACCTATAAAGACACACACTGACGGAAAATAAGTTATGAAAAACAGTATATCATGAGAAAGAGTGGGAGTAGCTATACTTAGATAAAATAGATTCAAGACAACAACTATGAAAAGAGACAAAGAAAGTCATTATATAATGATAAAGGGGTCAATTCAGCAAGAGTATACAATAACTAAGTATATACAAACTCAACACATGAGCACCCAGATATATAAAGCAAATATTACTAGCTAAAGAGACAGATAGGCCTCAAAACCATAATAAATAGCTGGAGACTTCAACACTCCCCTTTCAGCATTGGACAGATCATTCAGACAGGAAATTAACAAAGAAACTTTGGACTTAATCAGCACTATAGGCCAAATGGATCTAACAAATATTTACAGAACATTTCATCCAATGGCTGTAGAATACATATTATTCTCCTGAGCACATGAATTATTCTCAAGGGTAGACCATATGTTAGGCAACAAAACAAGTCTTAAAACATTTAAACATATTTAATCATGCAAAGTATCTTCTCTGGCCACATGCAATAAAACTAGAAATCAATAACAAGAGGAAATTTGGAAGCTGTACGAACATATGGAAATTAAACAATATGCTCCTGAATGACCAATGTGTCAATGGAGATTAAGAAGAAAGTTTAAGAATTTCTTGAAACAAATGAAAAGGAAAACTAAACATACCAAAACCTATGGGATACAGCAAAAGCAGTACTAAGAAAATTGTATAGCAATAAATGCCTACATCGACAAGGAGAAAAATTTCAAATAAACAACCTAATGATGCATCTTAAAGAACTAGAAAAAAGCAAGAGCAAAGCAAACCCAAAATTTGAAGAATAAAACAAATAATAAAATCAAAGCATAAATAAACAAAATTTAAATTAAAAATACACATGATCGACAAAACTAAATTTGTTTTTTGAAAAGATAAACAAAATTGACAAACCTTCAGCTATACTAACAAAGGAAAAAAAAGAAAACCCACATAAATAAAATCAGAAATAAAAGAGGATACATTACAACTCATACCACAGAAATTCAAAGGATTAGTAGAGACTATTATGAGCAACTATATGCCAAAAAATTGGAAAACCTAGAAGAAATGGATACATTTCTAGACATATGCAACATACCAAGATCAAACTATGAAGAAATCCACACCTGAATAGATCAATAACAAATAATGAGACCACAGCTGTAATAAAAAGTCTCCCACCATTGAAAATCCTAGGACCCAATGGCTACACTGTTGAATTCTACCAAACATTTAAAGAAGGACTAATACCAATCCTACTCAAACTATTCCAAAAATAGAGGAGTAAGAAATACTTACAAACTCATTCTACAAGGCCAGCAGTACCCTGATACCAAAAGCAGACAAAGACATACCAAAAAAAGAAAACTACAGGCCAATATCTCCAATGAATATTGATGCAAAAATTCTCGATAAAATCCTAACAAACCCAGCTCAACAATATATTTAAAAAATCATGCATCATGATCATATAGTATTTATCCCAGAGATGTAAGGATAGTTAAATATGCACAAATCAATGTGATACATCATAACAACAGAATGAAAGACAAATGCTATATAATAATTCCAATTGATGTTGAAAAAGCATCTGATAAAATTCAATATCCCTTCATGACAAAAATGTTCAAAAAACTGAGTATAGAAGGAACTTACCTGAACATAATGAAAGCTATATATGGCAAACACACAGCTGCTATGCTGAATGGGGAAAATCTGAAAGCCTTTCCTCTAAGATCTGAATAAAGTAAGGATGTCCACTTTCATCACTGTTATTCAACATAGTATTGGAAGTCCCAGCTAGAGCAATCATATAAGAGAAATAAGTAAAAGCATCCAAACTGGAAAGGAAGAATTCAAATTATCCTTGTTTGCAGATGATATAATCTTACATTTGGAAAAACATAAATACTTCACCAAAAAACTATTAGAACTGAAAAACCAATTCAGTAAAGTTTCAGGCTACAAAATCAACCCACAAAAATCACTAGCATTTCTATATGCCAACAGCAAACAATCTGAAAAAGAAATAAAGAATGTAGTCCCATTTATAATAACTATAAATAAATTTAAATACCTAGGAAATAACCAATGAAATGAAAGACCTCTATGATGAAAACTATAAAATATTTATCAAAGAAATTGAAGAAAGCACGCAAAAATGGAAAGATATTTCATGTTATTTCAGCACTATTTACAATAGCCAAGATTTGGAAGCAACCTAAGTAGCCATCAACAGATGAATGGAGAAATAAAATGGGTACATAAACACAATGGAGTACTATTCAGCCGTAAAGAGAATGAGATCCTGTCATTGGCAACAACATGGATGGAAATGGAGGACATTATGTTAGGTGAAATATGCCAAGCACAGAAACACAAACTTTGCATATTCTTACTCATTTGTCCAGAGCTAAAAATTAAAACAACTGAATTCATGGAGATAGAGAGCAGATGATGGTTACCAGAGGCTGGAAAGGGTACTAAGTGGGGTACTGATGGGGTGGGGGTAAGGGAAAGGGGAATGGTTAATGTGTACAAAATATTGTTAGATAGAATGAATAAGATTTAGTATTTGATAGTACAACAGGGTCTGTACAGTCAACAATAACTTATTGTACATTTTTAAATAATTAAAAGTGTATAATTGAAATGTTTGCAACACAAAGAAATGTTAAATACTTGAGGTGCTGGATATCCCATTTATTCAGATATGATCACACATTGTATGCCTGTATCAAAATATCTCATGTACTCCATAAATATATATACACCTACTATGTAATCATAAACATTTTTAAAAAGAGAACATTTTGAATATTGAGCTGAAACTTCTTGCTCTTTATTCAAACAAATAAGCATTGGTCTTCAAAGAAGTCAACTCAGAAGTTCATTTTTCTTTCCCAATGATTCAACTTTTGCTCAAATAAATTTTGGGAAAAAAAATTAACTGACTTCTGAATTAGATCAGTTTTTACCACAAAATCCACCTGGTTTATTTACAGATTCATCTGGTTATTTACGATTCAGAGCTACTAGCTCTAAATTCCACAAATTCTTTTATGTTATCACAGAATTTGTATAACAAAGTAATAACTGAGGGGGAGTTCAGACTTACCTGGAAAATTGCTCATTTGCCTGTAAAAATTTAGATTTTAAAGCAATTATCAGTACATTTATGAGTAAAGTAGCCCCTTAATCCTGCAATGATGCTAACTACCCATAGGAAGGAAAAAAGTCCCTATAAAATGATTGAACCTGAACATTTAATTGAGCACTGTAACTGTTTTCAAATGTATATTATCACAAGTTTTAAATATACTTTTTGACCCTACTTAATTCAAGGTCCATTTCACCTTCCCTGAAGAGTATCACAAGATGTCTCCTCCTTTCTTCAAGCACCATAATGTCTTGTCTACTGGTCACAGGGTGATGCTTGGGAGAGTCCTCAGGTTACAGTCTCGTACAAAAATGTAAAACCCTGAAATCTTTTGTTAAAGAAATAGGGTGTACAATAAGGAGCACCCAGATTCATAAAGCAAGTCCTTAGAGACTTACAAAGAGACTTAGACTCCCATACAATAATAATGGGAGACTTCAACACTCCACTGTCAACATTAGACAGATCAACGAGACAGAAAGTTAACAACGATATCCAGGAACTGAACTCATCTCTGCAGCAAGCAGACCTAATAGACATCTATAGAACTCTCCACCCCAAATCAACAGAATATACATTCTTCTCAGCACCACATCGTACTTACTCCAAAATTGACCACGTAATTGGAAGTAAAGCACTCCTCAGCAAATATACAAGAACAGAAATTATAACAAACTGTCTCTCAGACCACAGTGCAATCAAACTAGAACTCAGGACTAAGAAACTCAATCAAAACCGCTCAACTACATGGAAACTGAACAACCTGCTCCTGAATGACTACTGGGTACATAACGAAATGAAGGCAGAAATAAAGATGTTCTTTGAAACCAATGAGAACAAAGATACAACATACCAGAATCTCTGGGACACATTTAAAGCAGTGTGTAGAGGGAAATTTATAGCACTAAATGCCCACAAGAGAAAGCAGGAAAAATCTAAAATTGACACTCTAACATCGCAATTAAAAGAACTAGAGAAGCAAGAGCAAACACATTCTAAAGCTAGCAGAAGGCAAGAAATAACTAAGATCAGAGCAGAACTGAAGGAGATAGAGACACAAAAAACCCTCCAAAAAAATCAATGAATCCAGGAGTTGGTTTTTTGAAAAGATCAACAAAATTGACAGACCGCTAGCAAGACTAATAAAGAAGAAAAGAGAGAAGAATCAAATTGACGCAATAAAAAATGATAAAGGGGATATCACCACTGACCCCACAGAAATACAAACTACCATCAGAGAATACTATAAACACCTCTATGCAAATAAACTGGAAAATCTAGAAGAAATGGATAATTTCCTGGACACTTACACTCTTCCAAGACTAAACCAGGAAGAAGTTGAATCCCTGAATAGACCAATAGCAGGCTCTGAAATTGAGGCAATAATTAATAGCCTACCAACCAAAAAAAGTCCAGGACCAGATGGATTCACAGCCGAATTCTACCAGAGGTACAAGGAGGAGCTGGTACCATTCCTTCTGAAACTATTCCAATCAATAGAAAAAGAGGGAATCCTCCCTAACTCATTTTATGAGGCCAACATCATCCTGATACCAAAGCCTGGCAGAGACACAACAAAAAAAGAGAATTTTAGACCAATATCCCTGATGAACATTGATGCAAAAATCCTCAATAAAATACTGGCAAACCGGATTCAGCAACACATCAAAAAGCTTATCCACCATGATCAAGTGGGCTTCATCCCTGGGATGCAAGGCTGGTTCAACATTCGCAAATCAATAAACATAATCCAGCATATAAACAGAACCAAAGACAAGAACCACATGATTATCTCAATAGATGCAGAAAAGGCTTTTGACAAAATTCAACAGCCCTTCATGCTAAAAACGCTCAATAAATTCGGTATTGATGGAACGTACCTCAAAATCATAAGAGCTATTTATGACAAACCCACAGCCAATATCATACTGAATGGGCAAAAACTGGAAAAATTCCCTTTGAAAACTGGCACAAGACAGGGATGCCCTCTCTCACCACTCCTATTCAACATAGTGTTGGAAGTTCTGGTCAGGGCAATCAGGCAAGAGAAAGAAATCAAGGGTATTCAGTTAGTAAAAGAAGAAGTCAAATTATCCCTCTTTGCAGATGATGTGATTGTATATTTAGAAAATCCCATTGTCTCAGCCCAAAATCTCCTTAAGCTGATAAGAAACTTCAGCAAAGTCTCAGGATACAAAATTAATGTGCAAAAATCACAAGCATTCGTATACACCAGTAACAGACGAACAGAGAGCCAAATCATGAATGCACTTCCATTCACAATTGCTTCAAAGAGAATCAAATACCTAGGAATCCAACTTACAAGGGATGTAAAGGACCTCTTCAAGGAAAACTACAAACCACTGCTCAGTGAAATAAAAGAGGACACAAACAAATGGAAGAACATACCATGCTCATGGATAGGAAGAATCAATATCGTGAAAATGGCCATACTGCCCAAGGTTATTTATAGATTCAATGCCATCCCCATCAAGCTACCAATGAGTTTCTTCACAGAATTGGAAAAAACTGCTTTAAAGTTCATATGGAACCAAAAAAGAGCCCACATCTCCAAGACAATCCTAAGTCAAAAGAACAAAGCTGGAGGCATCACGCTACCTGACTTCAAACTATACTACAAGGCTACAGTAACCAAAACAGCATGGTACTGGTACCAAAACAGAGATATAGACCAATGGAACAGAACAGAGTCCTCAGAAATAATACCACACATCTACAGCCATCTGATCTTTGACAAACCTGAGAGAAACAAGAAATGGGGAAAGGATTCCCTATTGAATAAATGGTGCTGGGAAAATTGGCTAGCCATAAGTAGAAAGCTGAAACTGGATCCTTTCCTTACTCCTTATACGAAAATTAATTCAAGATGGATTAGAGACTTAAATGTTAGACCTAATACCATAAAAATCCTAGAGGAAAACCTAGGTAGTACCATTCAGGACATAGGCATGGGCAAAGACTTCATGTCTAAAACACCAAAAGCAACGGCAGCAAAAGCCAAAATTGACAAATGGGATCTCATTAAACTAAAGAGCTTCTGCACAGCAAAAGAAACTACCATCAGAGTGAACAGGCAACCTACAGAATGGGAGAAAATTTTTGCAATCTACTCATCTGACAAAGGGCTAATATCCAGAACCTACAAAGAACTCCAACAAATTTACAAGAAAAAAACAAACAACCCCATCAAAAAGTGGACAAAGGATAGGAACAGACATTTCTCAAAAGAAGACATTCATACAGCCAACAGACACATGAAAAAATGCTCATCATCACTGGCCATCAGAGAAATGCAAATCAAAACCTCAATGAGATACCGTCTCACACCAGTTAGAATGGCGATCATTAAAAAGTCAGGAAACAACAGGTGCTGGAGAGGATGTGGAGAAATAGGAACACTTTTACACTGTTGGTGGGATTGTAAACTAGTTCAACCATTATGGAAAACAGTATGGTGATTCCTCAAGGATCTAGAACTAGATGTACCATATGACCCAGCCATCCCATTACTGGGTATATACCCAAAGGATTATAAATCATGCTGCTATAAAGACACATGCACACGTATGTTTATTGCGGCACTATTCACAATAGCAAAGACTTGGAATCAACCCAAATGTCCATCAGTGACAGACTGGATTAAGAAAATGTGGCACATATACACCATGGAATACTATGCAGCCATCAAAAAGGATGAGTTTGTGTCCTTTGTAGGGACATGGATGCAGCTGGAAACCATCATTCTTAGCAAACTATCACAAGAACAGAAAACCAAACACCGCATGTTCTCACTCATAGGTGGGAACTGAACAATGAGATCACTTGGACTTGGGAAGGGGAACATCACACACTGGGGCCTGTCATGGGGAGGGGGGAGGGGGAAGGGGGGAGGGATTGCATTGGGAGTCATACCTGATGTAAATGACGAGTTGATGGGTGCTGACGAGTTGATGGGTGCAGCACAGCAACATGGCACAAGTATACATATGTAACAAACCTGCACGTTATGCACATGTACCTCAGAACTTAAAGTATAATAATAATAATAATAAAAAGAAATAGGGTGTAGTGATGGCTATTGAATACTTATATCTTTCCTGAAAAGCTACTTTTCATCATGATATAATGTTTTTGTTTTTCAATTCTTCATCTGTGGCCTTTATTCCCCCCATAAAACCTAAATTCTAATAGTCAAATTATCAACAGGTAATATATTCTAAAGTATATGTGAGATCTGTCTACAGCATCTCAAGAGTCATTATCAATTCTCAATCATCAGCTTTATGTGCAGCAACCAAGCAAGCCCACAAATGTTGTCTTTTCCCTCTACCAGACGTTTTTTTAATCAGATTACAAATCAGGGTGAGTTTAGTCAAGGGACTCATTTTCCTCCGGCAGTGATTGCATTAGCTGTCACAACTGGAGTTTAAAGTCATGTACTTGGTCACATTTTCCTTAATCCAGTGCCGTTCGTGCCGTTGGCAGTATCAGCAACTGTGATTATTATAACTACCCCCAGGTGACAGACTTAGCATTTCATTTTGTGGGGGGAAGTAGTGAAAAGGGATGGGAAGTTTAGTATCTATATAATGTTTATGATATTTCCAAGTATCATACAGCTAAAAGAACAAACAGCATCTAATCCTGCCTGCCCACAATGAGATCAGAGGGCACCATACATGGGTTAGCGCTCAGAAAATACTACACTAACAATTCCTTTTCTCCCAAAGTAATTTAAAGTCACATTTAAAAAAAAAAAAAAATGCTACAGTTATATCAAATCTTTTTCCAACCTCCATCCTGCGGAATGTTATGTTCATGTCCTTTTTATGTTCCTTATTTCTTACTTCTTTTCAGATCAAAGAGAAATCAATGTTTAAAAACAGTATTTTCAAGGTTGGCATTTGTTTTGTAATCCAAAACAGGAAAAAAATCGTTTAAAAATCTGATACATCATCTCAGAAGAGAAATACTACTTGCACTGAAAACTTAGGCTATTTGTTTGTTTTCTTAGTTATTGGAAAACCTGATGTAAGCTCACATGCATGCATTCTCCGAGATGCTGGCACTAAGAGCATAAACACATCAGTCACTACGTTTTGTGTGCTGAGTTTTAACAGTGCTCTCCTGGGGGACAAGGCTCAATTTTGAAGGCTGGCTTTACATTTTCCTATTATTTTATCTAGATCCTTCTCTCCCTTATACAAAATCTAACAGGGTCTTTTTCTAGATAGTATTTTTGAAAGAAGTTGACCTCTGAAAAGCTTTAAGCAATTAAAAGATCTTGTTAGATCTGTCAGGAAGAGGAGTTTTTGTGAAGCAGGTAAAGAAACAACACCTCTGCAGAGGTGTGCTGCCGTCCTTAAATCCTAAGCACACACTGAAACCTCTAGTTTATAATCCTAAACCAATCTAATGTGGAGGCTCTTGATCTGCAATGACAGAAATGATTTTAGAAAATGTTCACTTTCGGTTGTATGAAATCCATCTTCCTACTTCACAAGCATTTCTCATGCTATGCCCCTTTCCCATTTACTTGTGTGCGCACACGTTCACAATTCGGCCCTCTGCAAATAACCTGTTAAATGTCCCCAAGCTCTGTCTGCCACACTATAGATGGCTTAGTGAAAATAGTGCTTGACATCTGAGTCAGAGGTAAATTTAAGGGCAAGAGTCAAGGGCTAAAAGGGTTGAGCCCTGCTTTTATCTTTTGATACTTCTCCTTGGTTTGATGCTGAGTACCCTTGAGGTTAAAGGTAAGCTGGTCTGCAGCAGCCTTGCCACCACTATGCTAACACTTAGGGATGCAATAGAAACCCTGCAGAGGGGATTGTGGGGGATTCCTCCTGCCACTAAACTACGGAATCCAAGAGTCTACCACTTTTTCTCAAGGTCTTTTAATTTAGCAGTAGATTTGGCTCTATTCAGTCAGGGTTATAATTGCTATAAACACGCCAGTGGCTTTTTAGATCAAAGTTTTCTTCTTTTAATGACTTGTTTTACCTTGTGACTATAAGCAATGGTGATGTCTAGTATAGACTAAAGACTTAAAGTCTATTAGATAATTGTTGTTCCATCTCATAAACAGAAATAAATTGAAAATATTTGGAAGCTAAAATATTTTAAAGTGCTACATAAATGCTGGCTTGCTCTTTTCCTAAAACATGTGTGTATCACCAGTTTACATAATAACCTGAATCACTGGGGCAGAGAGTGAGAAGTCTATACAACAATTAAACCTGTAATGTTTCCCAGTCATAGCCTTCAACTATACTGTGCTAATGCCATTACTCAACTCAAAAACCTGTAATAAATTAAATGTCAATATTCTTACAGTGGACCTAAGTTGGGAATGGATATCCTATTTAATAAATGGTGCTGGGAAAACTGGCAATAGACTGTAGAAGAATGAAACTGGGCCCTTATCTCTCACTATTTACAAAAATCAACTCAAGACAGATCAAAGACTTAAATATAAGGCCTAAAAGCATACAAATTATAGAAAGCAATGTTAGAAAAAAACTCTTCTAGGTATTTGCCTAGGCAAAGAACTCATGACTAAGACCCCAAAAGCAAATGCAACAAAAACAAAAATAAATAAATGGGACCTAATTAAACTAAAAAGGTTCTGCCCAGTAAAAGAAATAATCTTCAGAGTAAACAGACAACCCACAGAATTGGAGAAAAATATTGGCAAACTATGCATCTGACAAAGGACTAGTATCCAGAATCAGTAAGAAACTCTAACGCCTCACCAAAAAGAAAACCCCAAATAATCCCATCAAAAAGTGGGCAAGGGACATGAACAGACATTTCTCAAAAGAAGATAAACAAATGGCCAACAAACACAGGAAAAAATGCTCAACATAACTAATCATCAAGGAAAGGAAAATTAAAACCCAATGAGATCAAAGCTTACTCCTGCAAGAACGGCTATAACTAAAGTCAAAAAATAATAGAATTTATATATCCCATGGAATATTACCCAGCCCTTAAAAGAAAGGAAATCATGTCTTTTGCAGCAACTTGGATGGAACTGGAGGCCATTATTCTAAGTGAAGTCGCACAGAAGTGGAAAACCAAAAACCACATGTTCTCACTCATAAGTGGTAGCTAAGCTTTGAGTATGCAAAGGCATACATAACGATATAATGAACTTTAGAGAGTCAGTATGGGGAAGGTGGGAGAGGGCCCAGGGATACCAAAACTACACATTAGGTACAATGTACACGACTCGGGTGACAAGTGTACTAAAATCTCATAATTCATCACTATATAATTCATTCATGTAACCAAAACCACTTGTACCCCAAAAAGCTATTGAAATTAAAAAAAATTATTACAATGACCTAAATTGATTACATTATCATTACTACATTATCTCAATCCTCCCCTGGCTATTTCTTTGTTCTCAGCTCACACTACTGTCTCCCCAACCTGCTTGTTCTTGCTTAAAGATGACAGTCATTCTTCCTTCCCAGGCCTTTATATAGGCTGTTCCCCATTCCTGGAACATTTTTCCTAGGTTTCTTCAAGTCTTTATTTAATACTCATTGCTTAATTGAAGCCCACACTGATCACCTTGTTTTTTGTTTTTTGTTTTTTTCATTTTTTTGTTGTTTGTTTGTTTTTAATTGAGACAGAGTTTCACTCTTGTTGCCCAGGCTGAAGTGCAATGGCATGATCTCGGCTCACTGCAACCTCCGTCTCCAAGGTTCAAGCAATTCTCCTGCCTCAGCCTCTCGATTAGCTGGGATTGTAGGCACCCACTACCATGCCCGGCTAATTTTGTATTTTTAGTAGAGACGGGGTTTCTCCACATTGGACACTGACCACTATTTTTAAGTATAAAAATGTCTCCCTCATCAAATGCCTGGTTTCCTTTACCTTGCACCTAGCACAATTTTTCTGAGGAGGTGATTATCACTTTCTACCTTCTAACAGAGAATACAACTTATTTATTTCTATATTTATTATTTATTACCTGTCTTTTCCACCACAATGTGAGATCCATGTCTATAGGGACTTTTTTGTTGTTCTATAATCCTTCAAAAACACTCAGAACAATCTCATTGTATAAAGTGTGCCCAATACATTTTTGGAATAAATATATGAATAACTTCTCCTGTCCTTTAAGACAATATTTGGCAGACACCATAGTTTTCTAGTCACTTTTAGGTAAAACAAATAAGTCATTTAATACAATCTAAAATTTTAATCTTATGCTCTTCTTTATGTATGACCTTTACTAGGCTTGAACCTGAGGGACTTTGAGTGAGGAATAGAAGTCTATTATTTCATTCCTCCAGTGATGGCTAATTTTATGTGTCAACTTGGCTAGGCCATAGTTACCAAGCAAACACTAATTTATGCATTACTGTGAAGGTATTGTTTAGATGTGATTAAAGTCTATAATCAGCTTACCTTAAGTAAGGAATATTTTCCTAGATAATCTAGAAGGGTCTGATTCAATCAGCTGAAAGGTCTTAAAAGAAAATCTGTGGCATCTATTACGAAGAAGAAATCTGACTTGTGGGTTGCAGCTTCGTCTTGTAACTAAGAGTTCTAGTCTACCCTTTCCAATAAGGCAATTTCAGGATTGTCTAACTAGCTATAACAATCACGAGTCATTTTTTTTTTCAATAAATCTCTTAACATATATGTCCTACCAGTTCTGTTTATCTGGTGCAAACTTGACCAGTAGACATTCTATATTCTACAGAGCTGAGCCCCTTAAATGTATTGCGGTAACTAGTGCAGTGACAGAGGAAAGGGAAAACATTTTTATTATTCTTTTTCTAATTTTAAACTTAGTTTTATTTTGCTCATACTTACTGGTTATTGGTATCTTTTGTGTAGCAGAATGGATAGATGCCGCATGGAGCACTCATGTGCTTTTAGATGTGCAGTCATATATCTCCCTTCTATGTATTTCCCATGCAGGAAGATGTGGTCTGAGTTGACAATTTTAGATCACTTTAACTATGCTCAATGTACATCTGCTCAGAGTTCCTCAATTATGGGTTTCCTCACCTGGAGGTCTTCCCTCTTGGGTCAGATCCTATAAAATGCTTTATGCCCATGTATTTTCATGCTAACCACCAACATGTTTATGCAACCTTGACTCATCACATGGTAGGAGGGCCAACTGCTCCAACCTTTACCTTTCCTTCACCATGCTGTCCTTCTGCTGTCCTCTTTGTCTATTCAAACATGTACATGGAAAACCAAAAGTTACCACCAATATCCAACTTGAGAATATGTTAGTATTCTATATAACTCACAGCCTTTATTAATCTTTATGAGGAATTTTCTTGTCAACTTGCTGACATCATAGTGTGGAGACAGGGAATAGAAGCACACAGAAGGGAGAGAGAAACCACAGCAACTCCTCTCTAGACCAATGTGTTACACTGTATTAAACATATAGAACTCTGAATACATAGACTGGAGATGCAAAGTCATGGTAGTGAGAGACTATGAATATCAGGGTCACTTCCGCAGCCTCTTAGAAAATACTGAAGAGGCCGGGTGTGGTGGCTCATGCCTGTAATCTCAGCATTTTGGGAGGCTGAGGTGGATGGATCACAAGGTCAAGAGATCGAAACCATCCTGGCCAAAACGGTGAAACCCCTATCTCTACTAAAAATATAAAAAATGCTGGGTATAGTGGCATGCGCCTGTAGTCCCAGCTACTTGGGAGGCTGAGACAGGAGAATTGCTTGAACCCACGAGGCGGAGGTTGCAGCGAGTGGAGGTTGCAGTTAGCAGAGGTAGCGCCACTGCACTCCAGCCTGGGTGACAGAGTGAGACTCTGTCTCAAAAAAAAAAAAAGAAAAAAAAATCATGAAGAGATGACAGCTTTTGTGCATTGGGGTTCTCTTTAGGATTTAGGCTCTCTTATGCCATTTGTTTTCAGGTATGAGCCAAATTTCCAGGAAGCAGAAAGTATCTCATTGAAGCATTTTGTTATAAGATTCATCTATAATTTTCAAAAATATAAGTTCTGATACATGTTACTACATGGATGAATCCTGAAAACATTATGCTATGTGAAATAAGCCAAATGCAAAAGAACAAATACTGTATAACTCCATTTATATGAGGCACACAGAATAGTTAGATTCATAGGGACAGAAAGTAGAATGGTGGTTTCCAGGGGCTGGGGAGGTGGCATAGGGAATTATTGTTTAAAGGATACAGAATTTCTGTTGGGATGAGACTGTTCACTTCATTTCTAGGGATGGATATTGGTATAACAATTTAAGTGTACTAAATGCAACTAAACTGTACACCCCAAAATGGCTAAAATAGTACATTTTATTTTATATATATCCATACCTCCACAAGGAGACAGAAAGAGAGAGAGAGACATTAAAAGGGCTTAACTCCTTTGAAGTTTAAAACCTTATTTGGTGCATTAGGAGCCATACTACAGCCTGAGCAAACTTCATAAAAATTGGCCTTTTTTGTGCATGTAACAAAAATAAATCATCTTATGTTGCATTAAGTGGGGATATTTGAAGTGTTAAGACATATGTGTTCCACATATAAATATATTGCATTTCTTGGGAAGAATAAGAAGGATAAGGAGGAAAATGAGAAGGGAAGAAAATTTACTGATTACAAACATAATTTGGAGATAATGTATTACTCTTCTGTGGCTGCTGTAATAAATTACCACAAACTGTGGCTTGAAACAACAGAAACTTATTCTTTCCTAGTCCTGGAGGCATAAGTCTGAAATCAAGGTGTTGGCTGGGCCACCTTTCTACAGAGGCTCTAGGGAACAGTCTCTTCCTTGCTTCTTCCATCTTCTGGTGACTTCCAGCAGTGCTTGGCTTGTGGCTGCATCAATCCAGTTGCTGCTTCTGTCTTCACATCTCCTTTTTCTCTGTGTGTGACTATCTCCCCTTTGTGTGTCTCGCTATAAGGAAACTTGTCTTGAAAATAAAACCTACCAGGATTATCTCCTCATCTCAGTTTCTTAATTTACGTCTACAAAGACCCCTTTTCCAAATAAGGTAACATTCACAGGTTTTGGGGATTAGAATGTGAACACATTTTTTTGGTGGGCCTCCACCATACAATGCACTACAGATGATTATGTATGAATCATAATATTTTTAAATTTCATATACTTTATTTGTAATAATGTGGAAAAAATATAGTCACTGAAATTGCATTGAACTGGAATCTTTACTTCTTCCCATGGCCTTCTATAATTTCTCATCAATACAACAGAGAATGATTTCTTGAAAACATGAGTTAAATTCTATCACTTCTTTGCTCAAAACTCTTCAGGGATGCTCATATGGTCCTACCTCCAGCTTCACACAGGATCAAAAGCCATGTGTCTGGGTATACCTACTAGGCTCTACAAAATCTGCCATTTCCCAGCACTTGATCTTTTCTGACTTCATTTTACTATTCACTTGCTGTTGTCTGAGCTTGTCACACAAGCTCCCACCTTTGCATTCAGTGCTCCTTCTGCCTTAAATGCTTTTCCCTAAGATATCTGTAAGGCTTACAAATTCCCTTCCTAAGACTTTGCTCAAACATTACCTTCTCAGTGAGGCTTATGGCTGCCTGTTGTTCTTATTTACTTTATTTTTCTCCAAAATGTCCCTCATTTTTTGTATGGTATATAGTTTGCTTAATAATTTTCTTTATTATACATTTCATCCCACTAAATTGAAAAATTCATGAAGGCAGAGATTTTTTACGATTTCATTTACTACTGTCTCCCAGGAGACAAAACAATATCTGAGACTATCTCCCCTTTGTGTGTCACACTATAAGGAAACTTGTCTTGAATTTAAAACAATTTGTGTGCCTCCCTTTCGTGAGGTTCTCAATAATACATCCATATGCTGAAGAAACATATGTGGAAGAAAATAATATAAATAGACAAATGTTTTTATTCTTTTTGTACTTTTAATTATGTGTGTTATAAGCCCATGTTCTAGTTAACATGAAAGTATGATTAAGAGTATTCTATATGTGGCAATATAAGTTGATAAAATAAATATATAAGTTGATAAAATAAAGAAATATAGAAATATAAGTTGATAAAATAAAGCTTGCAATATTTGGAAGAAGAAGGGAATTGTATGGAGAAAATTCAGGTAGAAGGCATAAAGAGGGGAATTAAATTGTTGAAAATGATTTTGGTTTAATGTTTTGACATTAAGTTATAGAGATAACTCATTTTCTATCTAGGTTTTAGTTACTTTAATACCAAGTCAGAGTTGGCAGATGCACCAGATAATAATTATAACCAGTGCTTTCCATATCCTCCCCAGCAGTGTACTAGAGCATGTTGTTCAAATCACAGATGAGATTAAAAGGTCTTGTCTATGTGGAAATGGGCATTAGTCTATAGTTACTCCCTTTACTTGGGATTATGCTTAGATAATAGCACAAATATCTTTAGGATTAGACAATTCATATCACCAACATGCAAATAAATTAATAGGAACATCTATTTTTTTTGTGGCCAAATAGTAATGGCATAAAGAATTGGCTTTCTATGTACTTTGTGAGTTCCATATCAGTGTCATTTATCTTTAGTATCTGATTCAGTTAGGCAATAGCAATGCACAGTTGGGAAGGATGCCATATTATGCCTATCTTTGCAATTCAGCTAAAACTGTAATGAAGACTCTTTTTAAAAGCTCCCTTCTATGTGGTGATTTGTGTGTGTGTGTGATTTTCCATATATATGTAAAGAGCTCTGATATCTGTACCCTATTGTTTCTTTGCGGCCCCTACAAGAGCTGACGTCTTGCAGGGTTTAGAGGTTAGCAGAGTGATGTGTGTTGGCTGTGTCCCCACCAAAATCTCACCTTGAATCGTAGCTCCCATAATTCCCACATGTCTGGGAGGGACCCAGTGGAAGGTAATTGAACCCCAGGGGTGAGTTTTTGCCATGCTGTTCTTGTGATGTGAATAAGTCTCGCAGGATCTGATGGTTTTATGAAGGGCAGTTCCCCTGCATATGCCACTATGTAAAACATGACTTTGCTCTTCCTTCATCTTCCACCATGATTGTGAGGCCTCCCCAGCCATGTGGAACTGTGAGTCCATTAAACCTCTTTTTCTTTATAAACTACCCAGTCTCAGGGATTCCTTCATAGCAGTAAGAAAATGAACTATCACACAGGGGATGAAGGTGAAAGATTTGAGATCAGCCTAGACTTGAAATACTATTTTCTGTAAGAGGAAGAACAAAACCATCATAAAAACAAACATGCACTAAGCTCTGTCTTCAAGTACTGAAAATTGGTTCGAGATCAATGAAATAACTTTGGAATACTTCTGTTGGCTACAAAAAAAAAAAATGCTGAGAGAAGAGACACTTATTCAATCTTCCTCTGCTACATTTTCAAAAGAAAAACCAAGTCATTCCCCAAAGCAAAAAAAAAAAAAAAAAAAAAAAAAAAAACCAAACCATTCATTGAGTTTGTCCCCCAATTCTTCTATATTAAAATACAAATGAATTTAATTTCAAAATTAAATTACCAGTGCTCCATATGGATACTGTATTGTCTTAAAATCAAATCTTAATGTAGCAAGAGTGGAAACTATTATACCAGATGTTTCTTTATGTTAAGACAATACTAGCATAGCACTCTTGGGCCTTCTCCTTCATCCTTTTCTCCCCTCTCAAAATAGAACAATTTATCTGACCCATATGTTTAAGATTATGACCTGGAAAGGCATGGCTCAACCCTCCCTCTTCCTGTGTGCCCAATCAGTCCATAGAAAACACACTCTCTTTTGTTTCTCCCTGCTGTAAGTTTTATATGGGGCAGAGATGAGACCATAGAAAAGTTTGCACTGTGTAAGTCTGAATATGTCTTTAATTTAGCATTAGACAGTTCTTTAATGCTACATGCCTATATTCCCTTGTAGAAGCATCTTCAGTAATAAAATGAGACATTTTATCACCCCAACTGGGATTGACAGATACTTCACACAGGTGAGCTCCAACTGGCATCAGGCCAGTGCCCCTCTGGGACAAAGTTTCCAGAGAAAGGAGCAGGTAGCAATCTTTGCTGTTCTGGAGCCTCTCCTGGTGATATCCAAGAAAATAGGGTCTGGAGTGGACCTCCAGAAAACTGCAGCAGACCTGCAGAAAAGGGCCCTAACTGTTAGAAGAAAAACTAACAAACAGAAAGCAACAACAACAAATCAACAAAAAAGACTCCCACACAAAAACCTTATCCAAACGTCATCAGCCTCAAAGATCAAAGGTAGATAAATCCATGAAGACGAGGAAAAACCAGCACAAAACGCTGAAAATTCCAAAAGCCAGAATGCCTCTTCTCCTCCAAATAATCGCAACTCCTCTCCAGCAAGGCCACAAAACTGAACAGAGAAAGAGATTGACACATTGACAGAAGCTGGCTTCAGAAGGTGGGTAATAACAAACTCCACTGAGCTAAAGCAGCATGTTCCAACCAAACGCAAGGAAGCTAAGAACCTTGATAAAAGGTTGCAAGAAATGCTAACTAGAATAACCATTTTAGAGAGGAACATAAATGACCTAATGGAGCTGAAAAACACAGCATGAGAACTTTATGAAGCAAACACAACTATCAATAGCTGAATCAATCAAGTTGAAGAAAGAATATCAGAGATTGAAGATCACCTTGATGAAATAAGGTGTGAAGACAAGATTAGAGAAAAAAGAATAAAAAGGAATAAACAAAACCTACAAGAAATATGGGACTATGTGAAAAGACCAAACCTACGATTGACTGGTGTACCTGAAAGTTACAGGGAGAATGGAACCAAGTTGGAAAACACTCTTCAGGATATTATCCAGAAGAACTTCCCCAACCTAGCAAGAAAGGACAACATGCAAATTCAGGAAATTTCATGCAAATTCAGGAAATACAGAGAACATCACTAAGATACTCCTCAAGAAGATCAACCCAAAGACACATAATCATCAGATTCTCCAATGTTGAAATGAAGGAAAAAATGTTAAGGGCATCCAGAGAGAAAGGTCAGGTTACCTACAAAGGGAAGCCTATTAGACTAACAACAGATCTCTCTGCAGAAACAAGCCTGAGGAGAGTGGGGGCCAATATTCAACATTCTTAAAGAAAAGAATTTTCAACCCAGAATATCACATCTAGCCAAACTCAGTTTCACAAGTGAAGGAGAAATAAAATCTTTACAGACAAGCAAATGCTGAGGGATTTTGTCACCACCAGGCCTAGCTTACAGGAGCTTCTGAAGGCAGCACTAAATATTGAAAGGAAAAACCAGCACTAGCCACTGCAAAATGCAGCAAAATGTAAAGACTAATGACATTATGAAGAAATGGCATCAACTAATGTGCAAAATAACCAGCTAGCATCAGAATGACAAGATCAAATTCACACATAACAAGATTAACCTTAAATGTAAATGGACTAAATGCCACAATTAGAAGACACAGACTGGTAAATTGGATAAAGAGTCAAGATCCATTGGTGTGCTGTACTCAGGAGACCCATCTGACATGCAAAGACACACATAGGCTCAAAATAAAGAGATGGAGGAAGATTTACCAAGCAAACAGAAAGAAAAAAAAAAAAAAAAAAAAAAAAAGGAAGGGGCTGTAATCCTAGTCTCTGATAAAACAAACTTTAAATCAAGAAAGATCAAAAAAGACACAGAAGGGCATTACATAATGGTAAAGGGATCAATGAAACAAGAAGAGCTAACTATCCTAAATATATATGCACCCATTATAGGAGCACCCAGATTCATAAAACAAGTTCTTAGAGACCTACAAAGAGACTTACACTCCCATACAATAATAGAGGAAGACTTTAACATCCCACTGACAATAACAGAGAGATCAACAAGATAGAAAATTAACAAGGATATTCAGGAATTGAACTCAGCACTGGATCAAGTGGACCTAATAGACATCTATAGAACTTTCCATCCCAAATCAATAGAGTATATATTCTTCTCAGTGTCACACAGCATTTATTCTAAAATTGATCACGTATTTGCACTCCTCAGCAAATGCAAAAGAATGGAAATCATAACAAACAGTCTCTCAGACCACAGTGCACTCAAATTAGAACTCAGGATTAAGAAACTAACTCAAACCTGCACAACTACATGGAAATGGAACAACCTGCTTCTGAATGATTCCTGGGTAAATAATGAAATTAAGGCAGAAATGAATTTCTTTGAAACCAATAAAAACAAAAATAAACGAATCTCTGGAACACAGCTAAAGCAGTGTTAAGAGGGACATTTATAGTGTTAAATGCCCATCAGAAAGATGGAAAGATCTGAAATCAACACCCTAACAACACAATTAAAAGAACTAGACAAGCAAGAGCAAACACATTCAAAAGCTAGCAGAATATGAGAAAAAACTAAGATCAGACCAGAACTGAAGGAGATAGAGACACGAAAAACCCTTCAAAAAATCAATAAATCCAGGCATTGGGTTTTGGAAAAAAATAACAAAATAGATAGACCACTGGCTAGACTAATAAAGAATAAAGGAGAGAAGAATCAAACAGACACAATAAAACGTGATAAAGGGATATCACCCTGATCCCACAGAAATACAAACTACCAGCAGAGAATACTTTAAACACCTCTACGCCAATAAACTAGAAAATATAGAAGAAATGGATGAATTTCTGGACACATACACCCTCCCAAGACTAAACCAGGAAGAAGTCAAATCCTTAGTAGACCAATAACAAGTTCTGAAATTGAGGCAGTAACTAATAACCTACCAAACAAACAAACAAAAAAAGCCCAGGACCAGATGGATTCATAGCTGAATTCTACCAGTGGTACAAAGAGGAGCTGGTACCATTTCTTCTGAAAGTACTCCAAACAATAGAAAAAGAGGGACTCCTCCCTTACTCATTTTATGAGGCCTGCATCATCCTGACACCAAAGCCTGGCAGAGACACAACAAAAAAAGGAAACTTCAGGCCAATAACCCTGATTAACATTGACGTGAAAATCCTCAATAAAATACTGGCAAACTGAATCCAGCAGCACACCAAAACCCTTATCCACCACAATCAAGTCAGCTTCATCCCTGGGATGCAAAGCTGGTTCAACATACACAAATCAATAAACATAATCCATCACATAAACAGAACCAAAGACAAAACCACATGATTATCTCAATAGATTCAGAAAACGCTTTTGATAAAATTCAACATCCCTTCACATTAAAAGCTGTAAATAAGCTAGGTATTGATGGAACATACCTCAAAATAATAAGAGCTATTTATGACAAACCCATAGCCAATATCATACTGAATGGGGAAAACTGGAAGCATTCCCTTTGGAAACCGGCACAAGACAAGGATGCCCTCTCTCTCCACTCCTATTCAACATAGTATTGAAAGTTTTGGCCAGGGCAATCAGGCAAGAAAAAGTAATAAAGCGTATTCAAATAGGAAGAGAGGAAGTCAAATTTTCTGTTTGCAGATGACATAATGGTATATTTAGAAAAGCCCATTGTCTCAGCCGAAAATCTCCTTAAGCTGATAAGCAACTGCAGCAAAATCTCGAGATACAAAATCAATTCACAAGAATCGTAAGCATTCCTATACAGCAACAATAGATAAGCAGTGAGACAAATCATGAGAGAACTCCTATTCACAATTTCTACAAATAGAATAAAATACCTAGGAATACAACTTACAAAGGACATGAAGGACCTCTTCAAAGAGAAATACAAACTACTGCTCAAGGAAATAAGAGAGGACACAAACAAATGGAAAAACCTTCCATGTTCATGGATAGGAAGAATCAATATCATGAAAATGGCCATACTGCCCAAAGTAATTTATACGTTCAATGCTATTCCCATTAAGCTACCATTGACTTTCTTTGCAGAATTAGAAAAAACTACTTTACATTTCATATGGAACCAAAAAAGAGCCCATATAGCCACGACAATCCTAAGCAAAAAGAACAAAGCTGGAGGCATCATGCCACCTTACTTCAAACTAAACTACAAGGCTACAGTAACTAAAGCAGCATTGGACTGATACCAAAACAGATATATAGACCAATGGAATGGAACAGAGGCCTCAGAAATAACACCACTCATCTACAACCTGACAATCTTTGACAATCCTGTCAACTGGTTCTTTGACAATCCTGACAAAAACAAGCAATGGGGAAAGGATTCCAATTTTAATAAATGGTGCTGGGAAAACATATGTAGAAAACAGAAACTAGACCCCTTCCTTATACCTTATTCAAAAACTAACTCAAGATGGATTAAAGACTTAAATGTAAAATCTAAAGCCATAAAAACCCTAGAAGAAAATACCATTAGAAGGCAATGGTCTGTTGGTATTTCAAAACCTAGAAGGCAATATCATTCAGGACATAGGCATGGGCAAAGAATTCATGACTAAAACACCAACGGCAATTGTAACAAAAGTCAAAATTGACAAATGGGATCCAATTAAACTAAAGAGCTTCTGCACAGAAAAAGAAACTATCATCAGAGTGAACAGACAACCTATAGAATGAGAGAACATTTTTGCAATCTACCCATCGGACAAAGGTCTAATATCCAGAACCTACAAGGAACTCAAATTTATAAGAGAAAAACAAACAACCCCATCAAAAAGTGGGCAAAGGATATGAACAGACGCTTCTCAAAACAAGACATTTATGCAGCCAACAAACATGAGGAAAAAGCTCATCCTAATTCCTCATTACAGAAATGCAAATCAAAACCACGATGAGATACCATCTCATACCAGTTAGAATGCTGATTTTTAAAAAGTCAGCAAACAACAGATGCTGGTGAGGCTGTATAGAAATAGGGACGCTATTACACTGTTGGTGGAAGTGTAAATTAGTTCAACCATTGTGGAAGACAGTATGGCAATTCCTGAAAGATCTAGAGCCAGAAATACCATTTGAACCAGCAATTCCATTACTGGGTATATACCGAAAGGAATTTATATCATTCTACTATAAAGACAAATGCATTCGTATGTTTACTGCAGCACCATTCACAATAGCAAATACTTGGAACCAACCCAAATGCCCATCAATGATAGACTGGATAAAGAAAATATGGCACATATACACCATGGAATACTATGCATCCATAAAAAAGAATGAGTTCATGTCATTTGCAGGGACATGGATGAACCTGGAAACCATGATTCTCAGCACACTAGCACAGGATCAGAAAACCAAACCACTGCATGGTCTCACTCAAAAGTGGGAGTTGAATAATGAGAACACATGGACACAGGGAGGGGAACGTCACACACCAGGGCCTGTCAGGGAGTGGGGGGCAAGGGGAGGGAGAGCATTAGGACAAATACCTAATGCATGTGGGGCTTAGAACCTAGATGATGGGTTGATAGATGCAGCAAACAACCATGGCACGTGTATACCTATGTAACCAACCTGCATATTCTGCACATGTATCCCAGAACTTAAAGTAAAATAAAAAAGTTTAAAATGTAATAAATTATTTTTTAAAGATTCTTTAATATAAATTTTAATCAATAAAGTCTTGGTTACTGAGTTCATATTTAATAAGAATGAACAACTTCCACCAAAGCTGTTCAATTAGGTAGTGGTTGTTCTAAATCATTGGACAACCTCCTGACTTCCCAAGTCATCTGCCCAAAGGGCAACTGATTTTTGTCCCCTGTTGTAATCTTCTGAACCTAAAACTAAGCTTTCTGAGGTCAATCTTGTCAGTGATAGTGTTGTTTTATTAACATTAGCAAATAAGTTACAAACACATACTATTGTCTAAGTCTAATAAACAAAACGTCAATGGAATATCCTTAACTCTGAGGCAATTAGAAACAAAGACACCCCTCACCTTCCCCTCAAGAGAGGAAGATATTTATTGGATTTGCCTTAATTCTAGGAACATGAATGAATTCGCATGAGAGAATCCTATATTTGTACGCATTATGCCATGATCTCTGAGATGAACAATTTTTATATTAAGACTATGAAAGTCAATACATGTCACAAAGTTTGGCACAAAGCAGATGCTGAACAATATTGAATAAATAAATGTCTGGATGGGTAGATGGCTAGATGAATGCCTGGTTGGTTGGCTGCTTGGCTGGATAGATACTGAAGAAATAAACCTTTTAAAACTCAGAATATTGAAACAAAATGGTAAATAATGATAGAGAAACACTGTATCTAATATTTCTCTGGACCAGTGGTCTAGAACCATTTATGACTATATATATTATTGATAAGTATTGGAGCATGCTCCCTAATCCATATTTACACACATATATATATATAATTCTTAGTGCAATACTCTTCTAATACATACAATTACACATTTTCATAAAGATCTTTTTAAAGTATGATATAAAATCTAAATAAGATAAGAGTTAATTACAACATTTAATTCCCACACTGCATGTGCCATGTTGCAGAATGGCTGGGGTATTTGCATTTCATATTGGAAGCCACAGATATAGACAATGAATTTGGAAGTTAGGCCCTTTGCCTACTCAAAATAAGATCTGGCAAAAATAGGATAAACACAGAAGAAACAACTGTTGTCCTAGGACATTAAACAGTTCACAGTAGGGTTCTAACTAATTAAGCAGGAATTCTTAACATTTCCGTGTATCATAAATACTTTTGGCAGTCTGTGAAAGAGCTTATGGACCTATATCTTCTCAGGATGATTTTTTACATATATTGAATTAAAAAATAAAATTATAAAAGTAATTATATTGAAATAGTTATAAAATATTAAAATTGCTATCTAGTAAAATAATATATGTACTTCTTGATTAATGCATTAAAAATTAATAGCTTGTGGTGGGTTGAATAACCACCATAATTTTAAAGTAGCAACATTGCAGGACTAACTGTGATAATTGTAATAAGATATGAAAACACCTGGTTGATACTGCTAATCCTACTGTAAGTTTTGTCAAAATTTATGACTGAAGAAAAGCTAAATTTTAATTAAAGTTTGGTGAAGATAAAGATTTATATTTTTCTATCCAGTTCAGAGATCCTCTAAATTCTGTTTTGGAGATATTCAGCACCCAGGTTGAAAACCTCTGAAGTAAAACAACGTAGTGAGGGGTCTATTGCTTTGAGAGAAAGAAGTTGCCTTAACTCAAACCTTAATCAGTGTATTTATTGTATAGTGTATATTGATAATATTTGGTAAGTCTGTAACATCAAAAAATGTTATAGTTAAATATTTTAAGTACACTCAATTGCTAAAATAGCAAATGCAATTAAGAATATTAATAATTAATATGCATATGTTATTATCTTAATATTTCTTCTACATATGGCAAAAAACTAATTTTATGGTATAATTCTTATATTCATTGCAAAATAAGAAAAACTCAACTGACTTGGCCCTATTTCTAGGAAATTAGAAAGCAATTTTCTTTTTAAAAAGTTCAATTATTTTTTCTAATATCTTTCTTATTTGAATATAATTTCTCTCTACCCAATTTAGAGTTTATTACTATCATATTATTAATCAACTTATCCTTTGTTGCTTTTCTCCTCTAACAATCTAAAGAAGAGCAGAACTTGATCTCCAGGGATAAGCAAAGGGCCAGAGGATAAAGTTGGAAATGGTTGTGAAATATTTTCTCAAATATAATTATATTATTCATAACTTTGATAATTTCCTTATTAAAATTGAAAATTATTAAAATTATCTATAAGTCTCTTGGTATCAGAAAAAAATAGCCAGGCACAGTGGCTCACAACTGTAAACCCAGCACTTTGGGAGGCTGAGGGGGGCAGATCACCAGGGATCAGGAGTTCAACACCAGCCTGGCCAACATGGTGAAATCCTGTCTCTACTAAAAATACAAAATTAGCCAGTCAGGGTGGCACTCACCTGTAATCCCAGCTACTTGGGAGGCCGAGGCAAGACAATCACTTGAACCCGGGAGGCAGAGGTTGCAGTGAGCCAAGATTGTGCCATTGCACTCCAGCCTGGGTGACAAGAGTGAGACTCTGTCAAGAAAGGGAAGGGGAGGGGAGGGAAGAGGAGGGGAGGGGAAGGGAGGGGGAAAATAGTACTAATCTATTGACCTCAAACAAGTTACTTAGGCTTCCTGACATGCAGTTTTCTCCTTTGCACAATGGCAATATAAAAACAATTGTATTGTGAGGATGAGGACCAATATCATTAGTGAAAGCTTTCTAGATTGTAAACTACTTTACTACTCTTGTTCCTTTTTTCTTTTTTTGAGACAGTGTCTCACTCTGTTGCCCAGGTTGGAGTACAATGGCTGATTACAGCTCATTGCAGCTTCATCTTGCAGGCTCAAAGGATCCTTTGACTTCAGCCTCCCAAGTTGCTGGGACTACAATTGCACACCACCACACTTACTAATTTTTGTTTTTTTAAGTTTTTGTAGAAGTAGGGTGTCACTACATTGCCCAGGCTGGTTTCAAACTCTTGGGCACAAGTAACCCTCCCATCTCACTCTCGAGAAGTGCTGAGATTATAGGTGTGAAACACATACCTGGCCTTGTTCTTGTTCTTTTTTGCCATTATGAGCTATTATAATTAATTTACTCATTCAATGAATTTGTGTTCAATGCTCTCTGTGTAACAAGCACTCTAGATTCTGAATGTATAACAGTTAACTTCAAGATTTCACTATGTTGAGATTTGGAAGAAAGATTTCACATTAACTAGATTAGAAGATTTTTAGGTGTATCCATATGGCATTCAGACAAATAACAGCATAGCATAGGAGAATGAATTAAAATTTAAGTAAAACCTGCTAGATTTATATTCACAAAAATATTTTTCTTGGAATCTAAAAATTACTATTAATTTGGTATACACCAGAGGAAAATACAAACTATGACTTAAGCTCAGTTGAAACCAATTTATTTTGAGAACATTTCCTGTGAAACGGATACCTCCAAATGTTGCGTTCTTAGGCACCCTCAGATGAAACATAAAATACTAACAGCAAGAAAATAAAGTAATAACCAAAATATTATGAACTTAAAAACTTGGCCAGGCATGGTGGCTCATGCCTGTAATTCCATCACTTTGAGAGGCCAAGGTGGGTGGATCACAAGGTCAAAAGATAGAGACCATCCTGGCCAACATGGTGAAACCCTATCTACTAAATATACAAAAATTAGCCAGGCTTGGTGGCGCATGCCTGTAGTCCCAGCAACTCAGGAGACTGAGGCAGGAGAATAGTTTGAACCTGGGAGGTGGAGGTTACAGTGAGCCAAGATCGCACCACTGCATTCCAGTCTAGTGACAGAGCAAGATTCCATCTCAAAAAAAAAAAAAAAAAAAAAAAAAAACCCTTAAGCAAGGAATATGTGAAGATACAATATTAAAGAGAAGTCCAAATGCCTACACAATTTAGGAATGACAAAAAATAAACATAACTTGTGTTAAAGACTTTAAAAATCATATTGAATTATAAAAGGTAATGTTACAAATATTAATATTCCCAAGACCTAGATTAGCAATGATTATTATTTTGCTACATTTCTTACATATTTATGTTTAAGTTGGAACTCAAATATAATTCTGACATGCTACCTCCAACACTCCCGGCAAAGCCTCTTTTATTTTATTTCACGTTGTCACTTTGTAATTACCCGATGGAGTCTTCCCGCCTACTGCACAGATAAAACCAATTCACTGAGATTATGGCATTGCAGTAAAGAAAAAGTCAAATTAATGCTAAGCTAGACACATGGTTAGACAGAATTATTACTTAGTCTCCCAGAAGGCTTGGAGGTAAGAGTTTTGCAAGGTTAATTTGATGGACAGGGAATAGGGAATGGGTACTGCTGATTGGTTGGAGATGCAATCATAGGTGGGTGAAAAATGGTCCTTTTGTGCTGAGTCCATGACCTCTGGCTTGGAGTGGGGCAGAGGATAGGTTGAGTCATTAGTCACAAGTCTGTGTGGAGTAAGGCATTTGTTAGAAGGCAAACCTATGAAAAGCATCTCAAAAGACCAATCCTAGGTTCTACAATAGTGGTGTTATCTATAGGAGCAATTGGGGAAGTCACAAGTCTTATGACCTCTGACCACATGACTCCTGAGTAATAAGGGAGTATAGAAACTACATTTTAGCAGAATTCAGTTCTCTCCCATAATCTTAATCTTGTGGCCTTCCATTTGTCTTGCAAAGTGGTTTCAGCCCCTGAACAAGGAGGAGATAAGTTTTAGGAAGAAACTATTCTCATCTTTGCTTCAAAGTTGAACTGTACACTAAATTCTGCCCATGATTACCCTACACCCAGGAATGAGTAAAGACAGATAGCCTGTGAGGCTAGAAGCAAGGTGGAGTCAGCCATGCTAGATTCTCTCACTGTCATAATCTTCGCAAGGACAGTTTCAATTTCCTACCTCCATCTCCATCAACAAACTCCTACAGGCATTATTGTAATATATTCTTAATTTTATGTCAGAAACATATTTGATACGCATTTTGCTGTAAATATAATTTCTTACTTTTAATGCAAAAGTACATCATAAGAACTATCCTGTTTGCTGCTTAAAATCAAGATTATTATTTACTATTCTTACACTGTATTCAAACCTATGCATACCCCTCAACTACTTTATTTGTTGTATTAGTCAATGTCCTGGTCTGTTTAGATTACTACAACCAAATACCATAGACTGGGAGGTTTCATTTCTTTCTCACAATTCTGGAGGCTGGAAAGATCAAGATCAATATGGCAGCTGATTTAGTTCCAGGCAATGACTCTTCCTACCTTGCAGATGGCCTTCCTCTTGCTGTGTCCTTGCTTGGCTGAGAGAAAGAGAAAAAAATTCCATGTCTCTGCCTGTAAAAACACTAATCTCAAGAGGACCCCACCCCTTCATGACCTTCTCTAAAATTAATTACCTCCCTAAAACCCCACCTATGAATACAATCACATTAGGAGTTAGGGCTTTAAAAAAATGTATTTTGTGTGAACACCAGCATTCAGTCCATAACTGTCAGGTTGTTCTGCAATAATGGCATGGAATCAATAACACTGAATTCTCAATGTTTTACACATCTTTATTTATTGCCCATGGATATGCAACGCAATTGTGTCTCTGCTGAGCTCAGCTAAAGTAAGTGGTGCAGGGAAATAGACTCTGCCCCCAGGGAAACCACCTTGAGGTTGGGGAGAGAAGAAAGAATTGTGAACAGATAGTATTATCATGTCTTCTTTCACAGTTTCCTTTATTCCAGGGGTCTGAGGTGAGGACCAGTACTGGTCAGTGGCATGTTAAGAACCAGGCCACACAACAGGAGGTGAGCAGTGGGTAAGCCAGCATTACCACCTGAGTTCTGCCTCCTGTCAGATCAACTGCGGCATTAGATTCTCACAGGAGTGGAAACCTTACGGTGAACTCTACATGCAAGGGATCTAGGTTGTGTGCCCTTTGGAAAATCTAACTAATGCCTGATGATCTGATGTGGAACAGTTTTATCCCAAAACCATCCCCCCACCACCCCATCCGTGGAAAAATTGTTTTCTACAAAACAGGTCCCTGGTGCCACAAAAAGGTTGGGAACTGCTGCTTTAGTTCTTTGTACATACCTTTAATAGCTGTTTTTGAGTCTTTGCAAATCCAACACCTGTGTACCCTTAACTCTCTTTTGCTTCATTTTATTCCTGTATAAGGTTCTCACTTTCATGTTTCTTTGACTGTCTCATAAGTTTTTGTTGAAAATCGGACATTTTTGATAATGCACTGTAGCAACTCTGGCTACTGATCCATCTCCTCCTGGGCCATGTTGCTATTTTTATCTATTTGCTTGCTTATCTGTTTAGTAACTATCCTAACTTATGAACATTCCCTTGCACTGGGCAGCCTTTACTGTCACTCTTCAGAAGGTACAACATGTACACAGTTACCTTGAACCCCCAGCCCCGGGGACAACAGTGGTTTTCTTTGATTCTTTTTCCCTGAATTCCTTATTAAGCTTCTAGAAAGTCTGACTTTATTGAAATTGTATCTAGCTTTTAGCTGCCACTAATTGTTAACTCTTTGCTCTATTGTTTTCAACAATGCCCTGGTGTATAAATTGTTCTAGAGTCTTATCCAATTAAAGTCAGGCATCTTTAGAGCTTTCTCCAATTCCATAGGGCTCTTCATTGCTAGTTTTCCCCCTGGTTCTTCCTGTGAAATTTCTAATTTGTCTACCATTTTACTTGTTGCTATCATAAAACTAGTAGCCTCTTCTTAGTTGCTGTTTTTATAGTCAAATTAATATTAATTTACTATTTGCTCATTAATTTTCTTACCTGGTAGAATTCTCTAGAAGATAAGAGGTATTTGGGGTTAAAAGATTAACAAAAAATTTATGATAGAAACCCTCTGCCAAATTTTGGCTTTCTTTTCCCTCTCACCTCCTATGCCCTGTAAACTGAAAAAAAGATCCTGTATCATTTGAATTTAGCAACAGATCAACTTTGTTCATGCCATGGACTAATGACACTTCATAGGCATAGATTGTTAATATAATAAGTCATTTCCTTTAACCTCTAACCTCTGCTTTACAAATAAGACAGCAAGGCCAAGATTTTAAAAAATGAGTTAATGGCAAAGTGATATATTGAATGTAGATCTCCTAAATCCAGTCTCATTTGTAATTGGCTGGCCAGGATGCACAAGAAGAAATGACATTTTTCTATTTATGAAACTCATTAATGTTGACCACTGTTTAACATGTGTTTTAAACAATGGAACTAGCACAGGGACTATTTAATTGGTATTATCCTTTTTACTAGAAGAGAATTTATAAAGCTCTTTTACAGAACAGGAGCAAGCTCTGCATAAGAAACACTTTGACAAAGGAATAATATAATAATTCATATTCAAAATACTGAAATTCTGCATTCAAACAAACTTACCTTTAAGTTTGCAGTGTGTGTGTGTGTGTGTGTGTGTGTGTGTGTGTGTAGAGAGAGAGAGAGAGAGAGAAAGCCAGGAACTACCTTTTCTTCTCCCATAAGATATCTGCAGGTAGATATAAGATATATTCTTTTTGTAGTGACGTTCTTACACCTCAAAAAGTCTTGACAAAATTTTCCCAGATTTCAAGAAACTTCTTTCTATATAATTTGTAAACTTTTACATTCATAAAATGTGGCTGATTTCTACCTTTGTTTAAAACTCAGTAACAGAGATACCTTATTGTGATCAAAACATGTATAATCCATGCAGTAAGTATTCATTTCACTTATTCTAATACCAAGGAAGAATCTGCTATGGGTATGTAAAAAAAAAAAAATACATTGAGTTCTTACTGTGTGAACTTGGACAAGCTATTTAACTTTTCTGGACCCAGATATTATCATACTTGTCTTGCAATGAGAAAACTAAAGGAAATAATTAAGTCTTCAAATGAAATAATGTAAATGAAGACATTCTGTAAATTTCAAGTAAAAATGCAAAATGTAGGCTTATTAGATGGTGACTATCAAGGACAATTGTATTTGTTGACCTCATCTAGTGCAATCAGTGCAGTCAGCATGAACTTACTTTACATTTGTTAGAGGGACCAAAATTTATGCAACCAAATAGAATAGTCACAGTTCTGTTTTTTTTTTTTTTTCTACTTCGTCTTTTTCCAATTTCTCATTGGCTAGCAGGGCATTTCAAGACAGAAGACAATGGAAAAAGAAACAATTATATCTGTCACAAAGAATCAATGCTACAGAAGCTGGGTTTAAAATAGGACCAAGAGGGTAACCCCTGATGCATCCTTTTCTAAGTTCCAGTAATAGACACATAAAAGGCAAAAACTTTGAAAATTCCCAATGCAGAAAAGTATGACTGACAGCCAATTTCCAGAACGTGGGAAGGATTTCTTCTAGCTAAAAGCGTAAGAGAACTGGATTGAAAAGTAACGAATAACCTACTGGGCTAGGCAATACTTGCCTGATCCGGAAGTGGGTAAGGAGACATTAATTATCTTCTCACTTGTCTGTCACTATCATGAAAAACAAAACAAACTAAAGACCAAGTCTTGCAGAATTTGGGAAAACTATCACTTTTGGTTATGAGTGCTACCTTTAGAAATCCAAAAGACTGACCCTCAACTTCCCTTTTAACGCAACACTTTCTTTATCCAAAGGTACAGAGCTATTCTCAAAAGTTCCACAGAGCTGGGGCACATGTGACTAAAGGTAAACCATTTCCTTGTGGGAGACAAACTTTTACCAGTTCCCACAAAATCATCTGGGAAACCAGATTCTCCAGCAGAATTATCTGTGGGAACCCTGGAAATACAGATTCTCCATTTGCAGAGATTTTGAATTCAGTCTATTTGAAGAGGGGCCTGAGGACTTATATTTCATCATATGCTGCAAGTGATTAGAGTAACAGCACTGTGTGTGGAAGTCACTGATTTAAGGTTCAGGACAGATATATCCAGGATACTTTTCCTTCATTTCTATGAACTCTGAAATTATAGTATTGCTTTCTATATGGTTTCCATCTATCACGAATCACTTATTTCTTGATGATGAAAATTAAGTCCAATATAGCAATTCCCCTGGACACTTTGTCCGTTATTTCCCCAGTGAAATTTTTAGCAGGATAAATGGAAATTTTATCAAAACTGTGTTATGCAAGATGGAATTTCTCATATTTTTACATAGCTGAAAGTTCACTACCATACATTATTTAATATTTTAACCTTATGGTGTCTCTGTCTATAGTTACATTTACATCCTCTATTTAGTTTTAGTCCAAATTTCACCTTCAGATTTGTTATACCCTGTGGACATATATTGCCACCTCCCTTTAGTCACTAAAATATACTCAAAAATAAAATAGATCTTTTCATTGAATTTTCCATATAGGTGTCATGCTTCAGCAAATATCAGTGATACATATGAGATTCTCTTTACATGCGGTGATAAAATTTCCTATTGATTTTGTTTGTTATCATACTCTACCTCTGATTAGATCTATCTGTGGTTTCTCCAAGATGCACTCTGATATGCTTGCTTGGAGAGAATTTCAAACATGTATATGCCTTTAAATAAGAACAGAAGTAAGTGAAATCTGGAATTTAATATGTATTTAATAAGAGAGAAAGTGTAACTATCATAAGTAAACCTACCATATAGAGATTTTACTTTTTGGCTTTTATCAAGGAAATGATATTTGCTATAAAATCAAATTAACCTTATGATAGAACTGTACAAGCTGTTTAACTTTTCAGATTACATCAGAACCTTAATTCTATCATTGTAGACATGTGAAGAAATTGACATAATACCAACCAACTTATCAAGCATAATTTAATAAAAATAATTTTCACCAATATCAGGAAACTACTATCATGGTACCAGAAAGACCAAATAGATTGGCTGAATGTCATTCAGTAATATGCTGACTGTAATATGAGAGGACTTCAAAATCTAGACAGAACAGGTTTGCTAAGGTTTATGTTTAATATTTTATTAATTAAAAATATTATATCTTATGAAAATCAAGTACAATTTTTAACATATTGTAAGATATAACTTTATAGTAAAACAATCTCACATAAATGTATTTTTCTTTTTAAAATGTTTATCAATACATAATGATTTTACATATTTCTGGAGTACATATGGTATTTTGCTATATGCATACATTGTATAGTGATCAAATCAGGGTGATTGTGATATAAATCACTTTAAACATTTATCATTTTCTTGTATTGGGATCATTCCAAATCTTTCTTCTAGCTATTTTGAAATGTACAATAAATTATTCTTAACTATAGTCACCCTACTGTGCTATTAAACACTAGAACTTACTCCTTCTATGTAACTGTGTTTTTGTCAATTCAGGTAAAATATTTCAAAGAAATATTACTTGAGTTAAAATGATTTCTGGTTATAAACAGTTATGACTCTAAAGAAATATGATTGATGAATTTTAATAAATATACTAATACATGATCATTTATATGAGTGTTTTTCCTTTGGAAGTATTTCTTTAAGGAAGCCTACTTATTTATTCTTACAGAGATGTTATTACTCAAAATATTTAGGTAACTTCTTGAAAATTGCTCTCTGTGCCTATAGCACATGTATTTAAATATCAATAATGGTGAAAAATATGTCTCTTGAGAGCCAATTTAATTTTTAAAGCATCTCAGAATTATCTGGAGGCAAGCATTAGGAATCGATTTGATGATCAAGCCAAATGTTGGCATGGGTCAGAGATAAATCTAAAGTAATGAAAACTAATTTAGTTGCACAGTTTATAACCTACTTTTATGGTAAGTCTCCTTTGCTCCCCAAAAAATTGCAAAATAGTTTTGGGAATGGGCAGCATTTTTAAAGTAAGTATATGGAACATAAAATACCTCATGAGATTTCTCAGAATGGTGAGTATAATCAATCTTATTACCAAAGAGGCAATTACATGACTTCTAATACGATGCCTGACACATAGCAGAAAAGAAAATGCTAGTGGAATAAGAAGCACAATCATTAATCAAATAATACTTATCACAGGAAAAAATAATTTAAACAAGCCACAGTGCTTTTTAAAGGCACTTTTAAAAAGTACAAAAATTCTTGACATACAAAAAACTTTTTTATTGAGTTACCCAGAAGAAGGTATAAACCATAACATACATACTTCATTTATATGACCAATACATACAGTATTTTTTTACCAATACATATTCATATTTTTACTTTTATTCATAATACTTAAATTTTACTAGTACATACATTTTCTACTTAAAATAGAATTTCAAATAAGAAAAATAGAAATAGTTTAGCAGTGTTTATGGGCTGTGTGAATACCTGCCCTTTAGTAGACATGCAACACTGGTTTTAACTTATTAGATTCTCTAGCTAAATAAAGAAACTTATTATTTAAAAGTTATTTAATCTCAGCTTTAATATTTAAATATTTTTAAAATGCTATGGCTCCTGCCCACTTGTGCAGTTTAGCCTGTCTCTTGCCATCCAGCCTAAGACATGGGCATTTTGAACTGCTTACCTTTCTCTGCCCTTTGAACATGAGTTTCCCTCCTGACAATTCCTACTCATCTTTCAAGTTCAACTTACTTCCTCTGTGAAATTATAACAAAATCACACAGACACTTTTAGTATCCTCTTCTCTAAAATTATATAACGTCACATTCATACCTGTATTATATTGATTGACTATTAATATTAATTATTGAATGTTATAATTGAATATATACTATATAGTCAATTAATATTATACTTGATATCGTATATATTAAATAATTGATGATATAATCTATATATTTAATCCACAGTGAAATCTTTCTAATATATACCTTGGGCCATAATTCAGCTTAATATTATTATAAACACAATTCTTAAAATCATTCTCAATTTGTAAAATAGTATACTGTCCAGTAACTGATTCTTAATGGAGAGTTTCATTATTCATTGTTTCATTTAAAAAAATTCACTGAATCCATAAATATGTACTCATTTAGGCTTTTTCTTTTTAAAAAATCTCTTATATCTCAAATGATTTACTTTCTTTGTCCATTGTATATGCTATCATACTCTACAATGAAACACATATAAGTAAAAAACATTAATCTGTAACTATGTTTAATTCCAGAGACTTTCCCCAAAGCAGTTTTGGTAGGGAGATAAAATTGATTTTCCAGACTTTTAGCTGCGTATAAATAATCATTTTTTTCATGTAATCCCCAGGTTAGTGTTTAATTTCTATATTTTCATTAAGAGTATAGGGCTGTCTTAGTTTATTAAAAAACTTAAAACCCTCTCTGCTTTGGTGGAACAGGTCTGTATTAGTTCATTCTCGGGCTGCTCATAAACACATACCCGAGACTGGGTAATTGATAAAGGAAAGAAGTTTAATTGACTCACAGTACAGCATGGCTGGGATGGCCTCAGGAAACTTACAATCAGGGCAGAAGGGGAAGCAAACATGTCCCTCTTTACATGGTGGCAGCAAGGAGAGGTGTCAAGCAAAAAGAGGAAAAGCCCCTTATAATGCCATCAGATCTCCTGAGAACTCACTCATTATCAGGATGCGAACAGCAGGAGGGTAATCATCCCCATGGTTCAATGACCTCTCACTGGGTCCCTCCCACAACACCTGACACGTGGGGATTATGAGAACTATAATTCAAGATGAGATTTAAGTGGGACACAGCCAAATCATATCAAGGACTTTTCGGTTTCTAGTTAGTTTTGCTTAAAAGAACTATTTGTCAATAATTTTCTATTGCTGACAGCAATGTTTACAAAATCATTCCTTTCAAACATGACCTTTTTTGGACCTACATTATTTACCAAATTTATTTATGTATTTATTTTACTTTATTTTATTCTTTTAAATAAACTACAAGTAAAAGAGAACAAAAGTTTTAAAGAGCTAAATATTAGTTTTCTTCCTATTACTATTTGGCATCAATCGTAATAGAAAAAGTGTATATGTTTTATTTTTAAAAAGCATATTAATTTTATCAAACAGCTACTTGAGGAAAATGATTCTTCATGTGAAAAAGTTATTTTAAGGAGAATCTTCTTTGAGTGCACAATGTAGTTTTTTTTCAGTCAATGTCATTTGGTTTCTATAAAAATACTTAGTTAACTGAATTACCCAGAAATGAATACTACCTTCTACTTTTCAATTGCTCAGTCTTCATGGATCAGAACTGAGTTATACCAGAAAAAGGAAAGCAAGAAAAGAAAAAAGGAAGAAGGGAAAAAGGAAAGAAAGAAAGAAACAGGGAAGGATAAAACAAAAGAAAGGGGTGCGGGGAAGGAGAGAGAGAAAATATTTGCAGTTAAAATAAGCTGGGAATTTGGCCTTCTGTACTACCAGGAAAAGAAATGATGATTTCAGTTGAAAATAAAGTGCTGTGGTTGATTACTGACCAGAAAAGCAGAAAGTCTATGACTGTTTAGTCATGTCAGCAAAATGCCATCTTTGACATGCAGAAGAGAAATTAGAGGAGAAAATAAAAGGTCATGCAACAATAGTAAAACAGAGAGGATAAAAAGAAAGTTCCAGAGTTGAGAGGAAATAGCAAACAACAAATAATTTATCAAATGAAAATAAAGAGAGCTACCAAGAATTGGTCAAGAATACAATTTTTCTGTATTATGACAATTTTAGTAACTCTTATCATTTTTTGGAACAGAACTGCTGCTACTCTGCCTGTGGTGGAGAACAGAAAAAGAAGACTAATCAAGGGAGTAGATTAATTCTAGCATTTTGTGAAGCCTTTCAGGTGGGTTTGGGGAGCAAAAATTATTGAATACATATTGTATGTTAGACATTGCATAAAATGCTTCTTATAATTAGCTCTTCAAAAATCCCCCCAGCCTCCGAATTACTGAAAAAAAGAGAAGAGGATAAAATTTAAATATAAATATTATACGTAAATATAAGCATTGTATGGGTATGTGTATGTGTGTATTTATACATGCAGAGGGGGAGAGAGAGAGTTGAAGTGTACAGACTCAGAAGTCAGACTGTTTGCGTTCATACATAGCTCCACTAATACCATGTTCCAAGGGAGGAATCATTAAAATAGCTTTCCAGAGTGCAAAATTACCAGCATTTTTTTCTTAAAAATGTACGTTAATTTGTATTTTTATTCCATAGTATATCTATGACTACTTTAAAATGAATATAATATTTAAATTTCCTCAACATTGAGTAAAAGCAATGATTTAAAAATGTAGACACACTCCCTACATTCTCACGTATAGGAAATCTGAGTTTTCCATTACGGTAGAGTATACACGATCTCAATTTTTTTTTAAAGAAACTATAAATAGAAGTATAATCACTTCTCTACAATACAGAGACTGTTCTTTTCCAATGCAAGGAATCTCTAACTTAGAAATACTCTTGTTCTTTATTACGTTCCAGTAAAACTGTAATCAATATCTTTGTATATATTTATCCACTTTTCTTTTGTAAATCCAAAGGAAAAATTTCTAAAAGTAGAGTTGATTATTAGATCAAAGGGTTAAATTCATACTTGAGGAAATTTGTTTACCTTCCAGAAAGTTTGTACTTCCCCAACAAGTGTGTAAAGATATCTTTCCTCACACTCTTTTCAGTAATGAGTTTTGTTAAAGGTTCTAATTTTTACCAGCATAAGTTAAAAATAATATTGGTTTGGTTTGGATTTTGACCACTTCATTGAAGTATGACTGATATACAAAAAACTAAATACATACATATACATATACATACATATATATATATAGAGAGAGAGAGAGAGATGAGTTTGGAATCTCACTTAATCCTTAATCTTGCTAGCAGTGCTTAAAGTTTCCCAATATTATCCCTGTTTTACAGACGAGAAAACTGGAATTAATAATGAAATTTGAAATTTTAATTGACTTCAAATTTGTAATTTTCACTATATCAGGCTCCCTTTTAAATAAGAAACTCTGTCTTCAGTGTATGTTTTCACAGAAAGCAGTCAATGAAAATTAAGATGGTTATAAACACCAGTATGTTGAACATAAACTTTGGGACTAAAGGGAAAAAAAGGAGGAAACTAACACTTTAGTAATTGCTACATAAATTATAGAGCTTAATCCTTAAAGCTACCTAATCAATAGTATAATTCTTCATGTTTTATAAATAGCAATTAGGTTTCCTTTTAAACACCAACTACATATATATATATATATATATATATATATACATATGTTTTAAGTCATTATATATTAAATAACTTAATCTTCAAAATGATTACTTTGAAACTGAAATAGCTTCCACAGTAAAAGATTTTCAAATTCCATCCTAAGAATATTTCTGATGTTATATCCATTTTCATTTTAGTAGATTTTATGCTAAATATGTAATGATTCATTTATATTTTGTTTTTGAAGATTAAATACAAAATAAATGTTTAAATATAAGCTTTGTGTGTGTATGTGTATGTATGTATTTATATATGCAGAGGGAGAGAGAGCGAGAGAGTTGAAGTGTACAGACTCAGAAGTCAGACTGTTTGTGTTCATACATAGCTCCACTAATACCGTGAAATTTTGGGCAAATTCACTTATTAATTCAGTCATTAATTTAACACTTATTGACCATTGTTATATGTCAGGAACTGTTCTAGATGATCTCTGCCCTCATGAAGCTCACCTTACAGCTGATGGGAGGCCAACAATAAACACTAAACATAAATAAGTAAATTATGTAGCATAATAAATAATGTTAAATACAACAGAATGAAACAACAAAGTGGGTTAAGAGAGATGAGGAATGGGATATAGTAGAGAAGACAGATATATGTAGGCTAGTCAGGATAAACTTCATGGCAAGGGTGATTTGAGAAAATAATGAGGGAATGATTGTTAACCAAGAGAGTAGTAGAGAAAGAATGCTTCAGGCTCAGGCACTAGAGGGCAAAAGGCCTAAAATGTGAGACTGTGCAGTGCTTGAGAAGTGGGAAGGAGTTATCTGGGCGGCTAGAGGAAAGTTAGCAGGGGGAAAATAACTGGAAATGATCAGGGTGGCAAGGATGGAGCTGGGGTAAATAGTAAGGGTAAAAACAACAAGACCTGTTGGCAAGATAACTGCAGTATCCCTGAAGAAAAGTAACAGCAGTCCATACGGGGGCAGAAGCAGTGGAGGTGTTGAAAACTGGTCAGATTCTGGATTCATGAGCAACGTCTTCTTAATGTAAGTTACTCGCTCCTGAAAGTTAGACTTTCTGCACAAAATATAATCTCATTATTTTAAATATTAAAACCATAATGTATTACCAAAACACAATAACTAAAACACAATAGAAAGCTGTGTGCAAGTAATAAATGATTATGTCAGGGTACAAAATGCTTTCTGACAGCCAAACAATTAATACAAATGTTGACAAGGGTTTGTTTTGTCAGTGATTTCACCTGTTAGCACCAGAAAAAAATCTGAAGGTACATTTTCTTTGTTGAGATTCTTTTAAATGCCTCCGCATGATTCTGACGTTTTATAAATTGTATGTGGAATGTATTCAAGATTTTCCCACACATTGTTTTGTTAATGTTAGTTAACAATGTTGTGTTAAAATATTTGTTAACATACATTGCTAAAGGGTTAAAAAATATTTTATTGAATTGAGTTTTGTGGATGTGGATGTGGATATAATTTTTCCTACGTAATATTCATGTGAAAAACATTGTTTTGAGAGACATGTACATTCCTCAAGGTTTGGCTTAAAGTCAAAAGGTGCTTTTTCTCCAGGAAAGTGTTAACCAAGGAGATGTTCTGCAGATTATACCTGTATTTTGAGAATCCTGCCAACAGGATTTCCTCATAAATCGGGGTTGGAATGTGAGAGAAATACAACAGTCAGGAATGACTCTAAGATATTTGGCTTAAGAAAACAGGACCAGTAGAATTGCCATCATATGAGATGGGGAAGTTTGTGGATGAAGCATATTTGACTGGGGGTGCACTTCAAGATTTCTATTTGGGATTCATTATGTCAGAAATACCTATTAATATCTAATAGAGATGCAAAGTACATGAATATTTTAGTATGGAATATAGAAAAAAATTTTGAGTTCGGGATATTAATTTGATACTCTGGTATATAGATAGCATTTAAAATGTTTGGTGATCAGAAAACCAAGAATGAAATATAGAAAAGAAAAGAACTAAACCCTGAGCATACTAACATTCAACTTCCTGGACAAGAGAAGGAACCATCAAAGGAGGCTCTGGTAGGCAAAACAATGTCTCTGAGCCTTCGTCTATTTTCTGCTGCTATAGCAGAATATCACACTCCGGGTATCTGATAAAGAAAAGAAGTGTATTTCTTATAGTTCTAGGGGCTGGGAAGTCCAGTATCAAGGGGACACATCTGGTGAGGGTGAACTTGCTGCATCATAAGGTGGCATGACTTGAGGCATGATGAGACAGAAGGAGAATACAAGCCAAATGTCTCTTCCTCTTTTTATAAAGCCTCTAATCCCATCATGGGGGCCTCACCCTTATGACCTCATCTAACTCTAATTACCTTCCAAAGGCCCCATCTTCAAATACCATCAACATATGAATTTGAAGATTCAGTTTCCAACACATGAACTTTGGGGACACATTCAAACCATAGCACTCCTCCCAAATGTCTACATCCTAACCTCAAGAACCTGTGGCTGTGTCATGGCACAATATAAAGCAGAATTAATGTTACAGATGGATTTATGGTTGCCAACCACTGACTTTAAAATCAGGAGGCTATACTGGGGTTTTTAATAAAACAAACCAGAGTCTGTGGCTATTTAGGGGACCAAAAGCTGCAAGAAAGATGCTTAAAATGACACTTGTTAGTGATGAAGCAGGAGAGCTAATTTAATCTGAACGTGTAGGGAAAAACAACTTCCAGCAAAAGGAAACACTTTCCAGGAAGCAAGTTTATTTTGCCTTTCCCTATTCACTGTTTGTGTCTGAACATTCAGAGGAAGTTTGCGCTTCAAGTAGAAAGTAGGCCAAGGCAGCAACAGCTACTAGGTGTGGCCGTTTCCATGAATGCAGAAAAGAAAAGGCACTGGAGTCGGAGCTAATGAAAGAGGGTGAAGGTGGCTCCATGGAGGAAAAGGATGATGGCAATTGACACTGACATGAACCTGAAGGGGGATTTCTGGTCACCTTCCAAAGTTAAGCATAAAAAAAATGTTTTTTTCTAGAGTTGGTCCTTGAAAAGAGTTAACTTCCTCTCACTAATGACAGGCCCAGCATGGGTTGGGAGAATATTTTAATACTGCCTTGTAATCCTGGAAAAACTGTGACTGTTACAGTCTGAATATAGAAGCAAGTATATCCCAAAGATTCATACACCATATACAAGCAAAGGACAATGATAGTAGCTGATATGAAAAAGGTTTTACAGTCTGAGTTGTCTGAGAGTTCTCAGTTTCAATATTCAGCCTATATCCTTACTATTTTGTGTGTTGTTACTTTTTATAAATTTAACCCCCAAATACAACTTTTTATAAGAGTGCATGTATTAGTCCATTTTCACACTGCTGATAAAGACCCAAAGATGAGCAATTTACAAAAGAAAGAGGTTTAATTGGACTTGCAGTTCCACGTGGCTGGGAAAGCCTCACAATCATGGCAGAAGGCAAGGAGGAGCAAGTCACATCTTACATGCATGGTGGCAGGTAAAAAAAATGAGAGAGAGCTTGTGCAGGGAAACTTCTCTTTTTAAAACCATCAGATCTTATGAGACTTATTCACTATTACAAAAACAGCACAAGAAAGACTTGCCCCCGTTATTCAATTACCTCCCATTAGGTCCCTCCCAAAACATGTGGGAATTCAAGATGAGATCTGGGTGGGGACACAGCCAAACCATATCAGTACATATACCTCATTTCAAATAAAAAATGTTGAAAGCAGAAATATACTGTCTGATATTATGCCACAAAGTAATTAGACAGAAATATTACTGTAAAATAATATGGAGATGAATGTTAAATAATATCCATATTAAGGAGCTTTTATTAGGATTAGCAGTGATGCAGACAAAGCATGTAACAGTCATTTACATGTTTATAGCACTTAATGGATACAGTTTTAATATTATTAGATGGAAAGTGTCATTTCAAGTACAACAGAATTGATAATGGCCAAAGTTTGTCTTGTAAGTATAATAAAACCATAAAGTCCAATTTCCCACAAAAATAAACACAAACAACAAAAAAATTTCTTCCTTGGGAAATATCATATCTGGAAATAAATTGAACAAGAAATTCTATGCCAAAACATCAAAGCAGTACTTGTCCTTATGTTAGGTACCTCTAACCTTCTAGGCACATCTCTAATGGGTCTTCCACATAGCCTCATGCATTTATCGATGCCTTTTCCATTGAGATCCTACTTATAAAAACTGACATGATGCAAGTCTGTTTAGGCTCCATCAGAGTAAATCTAGTATTCACAGTACCAATACCCTTACTTGAGTTATAAATTTATCCTAATTTGCCAAGTGCAAAACTATTGAAATATACATTCTCTATCATGCGTGTAAATATTCTTCCAACATTTGTATAAAAGCATTTGACAGTTTAAAATTTTTATGTCCCTTTTTTATTTTAGACATCATATTCAGTGTCATGCAGTTCAGATGTAAATTGTGAATAAAGTGTTAAAATTCACTCTGTGCATTTACAAAGTCATATTGCCCCTTCCCCTCTTGTTTAGGCTATCATGTTTCCAATCACAGCAGTTACTGTGATTGCTCATGCAAAAGCCTGCACCTGTGACCACTTACAAAAATCATACATTGGTATGTACTAAGAATCAGAATATTCATGAGCTATGCATGATTTTTTTTCAAACTAATACAAAACTGAGAGGCTGTAGAAAAAGCCCACTATTTGCCTGTAATAGCCTGTCAAATAAACACACAATTTGGCCTTTCCTTATCTCCTACAGGTATCATTTTCAGGATGTGATGCTTTTGTCAAAGATAAGATAGCAAGTCTATATTCACACTGTCATCTCTCATCAGTATTCTGCAGGATTTTTTTGCCCCTAGAAGAATCACTGTCACTTTTCACATTTTAACACCCAGCCATCAACGTTTTCGTATATGCAATCACATCAGGAACTTCTTCATCTGCATGTGTCAAAAGGAAAATGTAAAAGATGTATATTTCATGACATAATAACATTCTACAAATTTCATAATGGAATTCTGCAACCTTTGGAGAAATTTTTCATCAGACTGACCCAATAGCTGGGTCTTTCCCGTATGTGAATGTGCTGCTTCATGGTTTATTTCCAGCTTAATTTTTTGTCAAATTATCTCTCTTTCTATCGCATCTCTTTATCAGAAGATACCTTATAAGGTGCCTTTATTGCTTCACCTATGCATTTAGTTAAAACTTTAATTTTTAGGTTGAATATTAAGAGATAAAAGAGAATTCAAAATTATTCAAATATATCCTATTTAACCTAATATAAAATTTTAGTTTGAATAAACAAGTTATTTTTACATGAAGAACATGGCCTCAGAAAATCTGATCTGATCTGATCTAGATCTTATCAGACCTAGAATCTGATCATCAGGACTGCTATGGACTGTTGCATAGGGTGCATACTTAATAACCACTAAAGGACAAGATAAACCTGGCATGTAAACCAGATGCCTGGCCTCTAGAGCCAAGCATCACAGGATTTTTGTGAGTGTCAAAATTATGCACATCAAGTTCCCAACCCAAAGGTTGTCATATAAGAAATGTGTATTTTTATTGGTTTCCTATTATTGCTGCAAAAAAATACCATAAAATCAGTGTTTTGAGACTAGGTAAATTTATTCTTTTACAGTTCTAGAGGTTGGAAGTTCAAATCCATTTCACTGGATGAAGTCAAGGTGTCAGTGGGGTAGTTCCTTCTGTAAAGGAACTTGTCTTGTTTTCTTTGCCTTTTCTGGCCTTTAGAGCTACAGTCCTCACCGTCCGTTGGTTCATGGTGCCCTCTTCCACCTTCAAAGCTAGCAGCAAGCTTCTTCAAATCTCTCTCTGCCTCTATGATTACATCATTTTCTATCTCTCTGAGCTCCTGACTCCTTCTTATAAGATCCCTGTTGATCTCCTCAGACCCACCTAAACAATCCAGGATAATCTTCCCACTTCAAGATTCTTAATCACATCTGCAAAGTCCTTTTTGCCATATGAAGTAATATATTCACACATTACAGGGATTAGAACATGGACATCTTAGGGGGCCACTTTTAAGCCTATATCAGTGGTCAATAAATAACATTTATTATTTTCAGCAATAGTAAATAAATTGAATGGTTGGGTGGTGGTGGTAGTAGTAGGAGGGGGAGGAGGAGGAGACAAGTTATAGCTTAAAACCCTGTATAATATTTTTTAAAAAATGTTTCCTCTCTGTACAAATCTTTCAGATCAGCCTGCAATGGGAAACAGATTTCTCAGCCTCATTTCAATCCTTTGATTTTAGTATGTCTTAGACGCTAGCATATTAATCCATCATGATTTAATAGAGAGATAATGTAAATAAGAGTGATAAATGCATCCTCTTTATATCACTGGAACTCAGTAAATCCTTGAAGTAATGATGCATGAAATGAGTGCATTTTTATGGGAAAGAGGAAGAAATGAAAATGGAAAGATACATATTATAATATGTTATCTTCAGAGATACGATAAATAAGAACAAGTAGGAAGAGGAGGAGAAAAACGAAGGAGGGAAAAGAGGCTATTTGCTGGCTTACGATGTCTAGGCTCTCTTTTTAACACATTGATTCTGTTAAAAATCACAGCTTTATAAAGTAGGTACTATTATTCCAATTTTACAAGTAAAGGAACTGAAACAATGAGCATATTATTTTGGACCTGGTATATAGTCCAGGTGCCTAATGAGCAGTAAGCCCCAACAGAAACCTGTGGCTTGTCAAAGGGCAGCATTTTCTCTAAACTCTAAACTCCTACGGCACACAAAGGGGCGTTGTCACTGCCTGTGGGGAGTAGGAGAGAGAAGATGCAATCAGTTTTTCAGTATGGGGACCTCACTTACCTTTCTAAGTTTGATTTCACCAAGTTCCTTTTATCTGAGATGGGATGGGAGAGCAGAGAGGAAGGTACATAAAAACTGAAATACTCTAGTGAAAATTTGGGTATTTATTTGATTAAAATAACTTCTTTTTTTAGGTCTGAAAGTCAATAAATGTGCTTTATAGGAAATTTGTAAAATGTGGAAATGTACAAAATAAAAATAATAATAATCAGATGATACCTTCCCCTTTTTTAAATACAGAATTAAGATGCTTGATATCCTGATTATTTTCTGAAGATATAAGTTATCCTTGGTGAAATTTAAATAGAAGTGAGTCTGAAGGCAGGCATTCAGTAGTCTTTATAATGTGAAATTTGTGAAGATCACAGTACTCTGAGAATTTGATGAAAACTAGAAGAATGCACTCTAATGCAATATAATAATTTCAGGGGTTTTCATTAACAACCTTTTTCATATTCATCTGAGGCTAAAAAGCTTTACTCTAGACAATTAAAATCACCTCCACCAGACTCTGCAGTGGAAACCTGGAACACTGCCATCACTTGGCATTATTATTTTCACAACAGAACACCAAATGGTCTTATTTTAATAGAAAAAGACTTTCAATCTTCCCAATTATACTAGTTAGAAGAATATAGCTTTTTGTTAAATGCAGATTTTATATGCTCATCTCTATGAGAAACTTATGAAAATGAAGTAGAGTGCTAAGAAAGAAGTAACTGAATTTGAGGATTACATTTGATTAGTAGTTTGTTTAAAAAGTGGTGTTTTCTTATTTTAATGTATTCTCATTTATGGAAAATACGGAAAGTATAAAAAGTGCAAAGAATGAAAAATTAAACATACTCCAACAAATTAATAGTAAACTTTATTATAAATTATTTTGCCTTCTCTTATTTGTAAATAATTGAAATTATATTATACATAATTTTTTATTACGTATTTTAAGTTAAATATATACCATCAGCATTTGTTTATGTCACTAAATATTCTCTGAAGTCATTTTTAATAATATTGTTTCATATAAAAGTACTATGATTTATTTAAACAATGTCAATTCAGTTGTACCCTATATTACACATATATGTACTGTGTTTCTTTTTATAGATAAAGATTCATGTAGGTCTCCAGGAATGGAATTACACTAACATTCTATTAGAGAATCCACCTATTGTGTCCTCTTATAAAATATGTTTAGTTTTTTTATTTTGTTTTTACCTGTGTGTCTAGATGAAATAAAAGTTAAAGTATCTTCCCTTGAACCAAGACACACAGTTCCCCTCCCCTGAATTATTTAGTAAAAACAAATTCTACTGGTCTTTCTAGGAATTTCAATTTTGTATATACTTATTGGCATAGTATTTTCCTTTCCACCTGCCTTTTCTTTCTTCCTCCTTTGACTCCTTCTTTCTTTGTACCAACTAAATAAAAAGAGATAATACTTAATCGTTCATGCCTTACCATTTGCAATTAATATATCAAGTTCTTTTCAACTCTGAATAAATAAATCAACTTCTTTTGTTTTCATGACTGCTGATTGCTAAATGTATAAGCTACCATGATTTATAGAATTAATTACAATTTTAGGCCTTAAAGTTGTTTAAAATCTTGCATTGATACATAATTATAAATTAACATCTTTGCACATGTGTCTTTGTACAAATATATAAATGTATCTGCAGGTTAAATTACAATTGTTCTAGCAAAAGGCATGATTTTGGTTCATGTTATACAGTATGCCTCCAAAAAATGTGCATCAATTTATATTTCTACTAACAATATGTGAGAGTTAATACTTCTCCAGGTCAATACTAAATTAATTTGTTGAAATTGTCTTTGAAAAAGAACCTTGATTGGTCTTTTGTATTGCTATAAGTCACTCATTTTTTTTCTGATTTTCTTATTCATTTTATTTTCATATTTTTTATTGACTAGTTTATCTTTCCCTTAAGGATTTATCAGAGCTCAATGTATAACAAAAAAAAATTTAAACTACAACAAAATATCCCTTTATAATGTGTGTCACAAAGTATTTTAAGCTTTACTTGTTTTGGTGTTTTTTATGTCAGTTTTTGTTTTTATTGTTGATGCTGTTCTTTTATTTAACTTTTATGTTATTAGTTTTATCATTATTCTTGTCTATGGCTTATATCTGTTGATTCTTTCTTGAAAATAAAGAGGTAAAGATTTATAATGAAGCACTGAACATATACTTCTGAGTTATGAAATAAAACAAAAGCCATCTCCTGGAACATTGCATAGCAGGAAAGTCAATGTATCATTTTGAAGGTAGGCACATGTTTAATAAAAATCTAACAGCAAAAACTACTTTTTTCTACCTCAGCTTCCTGACCGTAATGTCTCTGCGTGGTTCAATAGATTCTTGGACTAACTGGCATCAGCTCCTTCTCAAACTCCTAACTTAAGTTTCTTTATTTTTGAAGCCTGTGGATCTTCCTTTTGTGCTTCAAGTTTGGCTCTATTTTTAAGAGTTTTGTTGTAAGTTTCAGTGTTTCATCTATGACCATGTGTGATGGAGATATATGAGATAACAGAAACTTAGTTAACATATATATCAAAATATTCTGATTTTCAAAAATAGGCATATGAGAAGTACAATAATTGGTTTGTTAATTTATAAAAACTCCAAGTATTTATATGTAAATTTCAAAGTTGAAAGCAAAGTATTTTTAGTTAGGATTTGGTAAAGACAATAAAACTATACGAAGAATAATTAAACGGACATAATGGAATTATAACTCCTTTAGTTAACTGTTACAATAGTTACAATATATGACTACATAAAAGCTCAATAAAGACAGTTATCTAGGATAAATGATATTCCAAGCTTATGCCTAGGCTACATGACTCAATTTACCCACGATGTGTTAGTATTTGAAGATGATCAATGAACTGAAAACTATAATGAAACTTAATGCTCCTCCCCTACCCCCAGATACTCTTCTATCCTCAGCTGAAAAGAAACATTTGAAATCACCCCATAAATATGATTGTCCTGAGCTCACGGTTCATGGAAAACTCCCATTATAACTCTCATTGAAGAGTAAATCAAAATAAAAAAGAAAACATTTCAGGCCACACACATAAATAGACTACCAAAATTGGGGAATCAGTAATGCAACAATGGAACCACATACACCAGAAAAATATGACAAATATTATAAAAATAAATATGCTTAAAATGTCCAAAGTAATTTCAAAAATAAAACAAGAGGACAATATTTTTAAAGCAAACAAAGTTCTAAAATAACACAATAGTAAATCTTCAAATAAGAACTGAAGCCAATAAAACAGATACACAACGTGTCAGTAATACACTAAACTAAGACAATGAGATAAAGATACATGATTAATTAAAAGCTGAACAATCCTTTACCCTCCATCTTCCCCTCTCCAATTATTATTCTTATTATTTTTTAAGACAGGGTCTCTGTTACCCAGGCTGGAGTTCAGTGGTGTGACCATGGCTCACTGCAGCTTGTAACATCTGGGCCAAAGCCATCCCCCTGTGTCAGCCTGATGAACAGCTAGGACCACAGGTGCGTGCCACTATGCATTCCTAATTTTTTCGTTTTAATTTTTTTAGAGACACGATCTTGCTGTGTTGCCCAGGCTGGTCTCAAACACTCGGCCCCAAGCAAGCCTCCCACCTCAGCCTCCCAAAGTGCTTAAATTATAGGTGTGAGCCACCACACCCAGCCTCTTGCAATGATGTTTGAGCCTACATATGCAGTCACGATGTGGGGATTGCTGGTCAAGGGAGCTGCTACACCAGAAACATTTACTTTGTATTTTGCATGAGTGAAAAATGTCTTTTGTGTATGTAAGGAAACTAATATTTTACAAATAGCATCTGACATGAATTACCATTATTAGTGTATGATAAATCATAATCAGATGATGAAGAACAGGACCAGACCACCAGTTGAATGAGAATGGGGCAGAGGAAAGAGTCAGAGGTGATTCTGGGTTTTCTGGTAATACGACTGTGAAGGATGTCCTAGCTACTGTGATACCCAGAAATCATTGCCTTTCACCAGGTTAGAGAATATAAGAAAATTAGATTTTAAGGTAGTGGTGCCAGACATGTTTATTTGTAAATATAATGTGATTATAGTTCTTACGGGAAAGCCAAGAGACAGTTAACAATACTGATCTGATGACAGGACAAAGCTATGCTTCAGGACTTTTAATCCGACAGCAGCACTATCTCAAAGATATCATTGACTAGAGATGGGCAACTAAATTGGAGGTGGAGGGCAATAAAACAGTTTAAGCAAGACATATGAAGGCATAAGTGTGTGGCACTTAAAGTGAAGAAAATATGACTGGGCATTTTAGAATGCAGACTTCTAGGCTTTTCAATTTATAGATTGTGAGTGGCAAGAAATTGAGAAAAAAATAAACTTTCATAGACTGTGGGGCTATAAGTCAAAATAATATTGAGGCATTGAGCTTAAGTGACAAAGAAGCTGGTGCCACCATTCACAAAAAGGGAAATGAAGATACAGGAACAATTATTAGTAGACAGGTATGATGAAGTCATCAGCAAAAATTTGAGGTGGAGATGCCTATCAGTATGTGTGGAACAGGATTTCAAAACAAGGTCGATTTCACTATTAAGATATGTAAGTGTCCAAATAGATGCAGTAATTGTGCAATAGCAGAAGGTATTTAATATGTCCAAAAGAGAGTATAGACAGAGTAAAGGATGTGGGACAGTAGAAAAAAGACCAGATTATGAGGAACATATCTGATAGAAAAGATAATAAACATGATATGACAGTCACTGTGAGAAAAATACAGTAACTAACATTGTGTGACAGTCACTTTTCTGAACACTAGGCATACATTAATTCATTTAATTCTCCACTCAAATATATGAGGTAGGTGTTATCATTAGCTTCATTGCACAGAATAAGACGCAGAGAACTTTAAGCAACTTCCTTAGGGTAACACCACTAGTAAAACTTGATCCAGGATTTGAACTCAGGCTTTTTCAAGCCTTCTGATCTCTTCAAGAATCTGATCTCTTAAATCATTGAGCAATGGTTGCTCTTTTAAAGTAAGGGAAAGGAGAGGGAAATACAACGCCAAAGAAATTGCAGTGAGCCTTTCCAAAAGTAGTGGATTGCAAAATAATCTACAAGGCAGATAACTCAAGAGGCATGCAGAGTAAAACAACAACAACTATAATGTTGGAGAGTTATGAGAAAAATTTATTTCTATGATCAAGGAAGATGCTAAAATGAAGAGGGGATGAAGAATGAACATTTTACGAGTAAGCATTCAAGAGGTAACGTCTTTTGCGTGTAGAAACTCAAAACATTGGGGCAGTCACATAAAAACTGTCCCCTGGCAGAACCTCTGACCAACCTGTGCACTGGGAGGAGTGCGCACTGGGGTGGAACCTTGGGAAGTTTGTGCCATTTGCAGGGGGCAGGAGCCTGGCCCCTCTGGTTTTGGGTGATACCTGGGATTCAATCTGTGAGGCAAGAAGCCTACTAGCAGGACTCTCACTCCACTGAGAATTTTTTCCTTTTCATCCAATAAACCCTGCCCTTCTCACCCTTCAAAGTGTCTTCGAACCTAATGTTTCATGGTTGTGTGACAAGGACCCCATTTTTAGCTGAACTAAGGAGAAAGTCCTACAACAATATTATGCACTGGAAAATGGCAGGAAACGATGGTGGCTTTTGTGGCAGAATAGCTCACAGAAGAAAATTTGGGGATCAATTAATATATGTGTTTAATAAATGAACAGATAAAACAATTTCTTAGGAATTTACTTAGCTCATTTGATTCTCACAACAAACTCATGAGATCAGGGCTATTATTAATTCTACTCTAAATGTGAGGGAAATGAACCTTAAGAGAAGTTACTAGTCATCAGTTTCTCAGCTACTAAGAGATGGAGCAGGGATTCAACACCAGCTACCAACTCCAATCTTGAGCTTTCCCTTACTAAAACCTTAGTTAGTATAATAAGCTGAAACCTGTATCAAATTATTAAGAAATAACCCAGTGTATTCATTAACAAATGTAGGAACTTGGCAATAGTCATGTCCAACCCCAAAGACTAATAATTTTTAAGTATGAATCCAGGGAAAAAACAAATGCTGGTTCTTGGACACTGAGTTTTTATAGAAGAAAAATACATTTAAATATTTTACAGTTTAATATGGCTGTTTTAAAAACATTTTATGTAAATAATGGATTCAGGAAGATAAAATAACATTGGCTACAGTTCAAGAACAATTTAATACATTATAAAATTCTGAAGCTGCTCGAAATCTTTACACTGTTTTATTCTTTTATTTATTCACTGACTTGAAGCTATTGTATTCTTTGGTTTAGATTTTTTAACATCTGCATAATATTTGGAGTCACATATATTTGTAAGCAAGACATGAATTGTTCTTAATATTCAGAAAAAATAACAATTTGTTAGGGTTTCTTTAATACCAGAATAAGAAGTTTAAATATAGGTTGCTGCTGTCACATCTTGATTTATTTCTCATTGGAAATTAAAACATACATAGTTCTATCTATCATTATAGCCTAAAGGCTTTTTTTGTAGGTTAGCTTATGTTGTAAACTTTACACTCTATTTGCATTCAATCTTCCTCATCAAAGGCTGTTTAAATATTCAGCAAAGCTTTAAGGCAATTTTCATTTGTATTAACTCTTTGGTTATTTATGCATCGAAATACAATGAAATTGATAAATTATAAATGAAACGATTGACTTCATTATGGGGGAAAAACTCCTCTATATTTAACAATATAACTCAAGATTTCAGTGGGATTTAAGAAGGTAAGTGTTTACTATATCAGCAGTTTGTATTTGGAGAGAATTTTTAGTTTTTATCAGCGAAAAATACAAACATTTATATACTCATTTTATTTATCCAGTTAGGCATTGATGATGGCAAGGTCCTCTGGCACAAAAAGACACGAGAAATGTTAAATACTGAAGTGATAGTGTGTATTTCTATTTTGTATTAATTTCAACTTAATTCATGACAATCCTTAGGCACATTCTCTCGGGTCGTTCTTACATGTTTTTTGTTTTTAATATGTGTCGTTTTTTATTTTGTTTATGGGAAATAAGAGCAATTCATTTCTATGTAGTTATTTTAACAAAAATAACCAGGAAGTTCTTCAGAACTGAACATCACCTTGTGGCCAGAACAACCTGAGATCTGGTTTGGGTTTTGTCACATGTTAGGCACAAGACTTCCCTGAGCATCAATTTCCTCATGCAGAAAATAAGGAAAGTGTCTGCATGGCTTACCGTCAAAAAACCATCCTATGAGGACCACAGTGAAAAGTATAAAGTGCCTAAAAATGGGACTTTCTTTGCATTTCTGTTGACCCTGAGTCCTCACTTCTTGGAGCATTTATTAAGTGGAAGTTTTCTCCAAATTTTTTAGTAGCTATCTTGTTCTGGTGCAGAATGATTCACGTGCATAAGAAACTAAGAGTTTTGCTAAGCCAAAATTGGAGGGGGGGGTGAGGATAAGGACATTGACTATTATTTGGTAAGTTTGTCCATAAGGACAATGAATGATAACATATATGAGAAAAACCATGTTCTCAGAATATATGGTGCTGTCACCTGAAAAAATACAAAAGTGCTACTTTCTTTTTAAAAGTACATGTCTAAGACAGCTCTTTCACAAAATAACAGAGATCAGTAATACAATTTACATTTTCACTTTTATTCTTCTTACATATCTCTAAAAGAATGAAAACTAATTTCAGTATTTTCAACAAGTGTGTTTATGTTCACACACACACATACAAATGTACTGAGCAACAGTCAATTAAAGAAGTCAAGTTCAAAGTTCCTAAGGTCAGAGCAGGAACAAGCCGCAGTGATAGGAGCAGAGGTGAGAGACTGGTCTCAAACATTCAGCCTTTCTCACAAAGGAACTAACACAAGCAAAAACTGCAGTGATTGAAGCAAATAGAGATCACAACTCAAATACTTGAAAAGAAGAATTTTTAGGCTTTTTATTTCACCATTGAGTTACATAAAACCCTTATCTTTTTTTTTTCTAATTTTTTTGGAGTTATTATTTGAATCTTTAAAAACAAGAAAGCAGACACTTCCTTCTTGCAGGTGAATTGGAGACTGCAAGACACACAGAAAGATGAGGCTAGAGTGAGATCAGTTTCAGAAATCCACAAAGCATTACACCACGCCTTCCACTTTAAAGCCCTCCTAGGTACACATGGCTCATGCAGGAGCCTTAAACCCTCTCCTAGATCACTTCCGAAATATCCAACATTCAATTTCCAAACAGCATATCATATAACCTTTCTCTCTGCTCAGCTATTCATTCTTTGTTGTAGTATTTACTACAGGATATCTACCTTTCTGCACACATATTCTTTTTCTTACAGTCAAGTTATAGCTATGACAACGAAAATCTTAAAAGCAGTGGAATAAAAAGAAACATTAACTTGCTAAAAGGAGTTTGAGGAAAAATAAATAATTGAGTTTTTATGACTGTAATTATAGAAAGGACAAAAAGAAGCAGTAAAATGCAAAATATTAGAAATGTGTTCAGTAAGACACAATTTTTATTGATATATGACTAAATATACTTGAAGGTGACATTATGCCAAATCGTTTAGCCAGTACATTGTGTGGGTCAATTCCAAAATTATAATGTAAATTATAAAACACAAATTATATTTTGCATAATTACAAAATGATATTTGAAAACATAATTTACAAACACCACCACACGTTTTCACAAAGGAACCTCCCTTCCTCCATGCTATGATTTCATGCTGCAAAGCATTTCAAAACAGGTCCTGTTAAATAGCTGATCTTTCCCTTCAGCAAGGATTAGATGATCAGAAAGACCTTAATTATCTCATCCCCTGAATCTCTCCACCCTGCTTTTAGATATATTTCCCATTTCAACTCACATTGGGGAAGACATCACCTATAGAGAAGGATATGCAAACGTTTGGGTAGCTTGACAGCTTGTCAGAAATATAGCTTGCATTGCAAGACAGAATGAGAGCAACAAAGTTTGTCTGGCGTTCACCATCCCAGGAGCTAAAGGAAGATGTAACTTTTTCTATTGTGGTTGTTATTTCCCAGGAGACAGAAAGCCTCTTCTGACTCACTGCATCTAAAATGCTTCCCAGAGACCGTGCAACAGTGTATCATTACAAAATGAAAAATTGGTTTTTAAAGGAAATTTTTGATTGGTTCCAGTTTTGCTCTACTGAGTAAACTAGACCTCACCTTAGCTACAGGAACTTTCTTTTGTGCATCCTGCCTTTAACTGATAGAAATCCAGAGTCTGAGGTTTTGCAAATTGTTTTCTTATTCTTTCCCCACCCTTTCTCCACAGCCCTGATACCTTAAATACTTTTACTGCAAACATAATTAATCAATTGCGGTACAAAGAAAAAAGGATCATTTATAAGAAAATATTAAAACATTTTATTTGCTGGAAAACCATTGAAAAATGCCTTCTTATAGTAAAATCAGTCATTTATATAATGGTGATAAATTGGAAGGTGGAGAAAGACCATAACTTATTTACGTTTGAACTGATGAACTTGAAATTGAAATAAAACTCAGATTCTACAGAACACCACTATCTATACAAGTCATGCAAATTAGACCAACAGTGCACAGCAGGAAAGAAATTATGTTTGTCTAAGGACAAATATAGAATAAAAGTAAAAATTACTAATATAAATGGAAAATGAGCTTAATATTGTATCACGTTTTACTTACGCCTAGCACTAGCAGATGCACTATTACTAATACTTTGGTCACAATGTGAGGAGCTGATTAAAGCCTTGCCATTTATTCTTTCCAGAAGATTGATTTTAGTCTCTGACTTATCTGACTAGGACACTAACTTTCTAAGCAGAAAAACTGGATCACCGATTAATTGCTGTGAACGTTCCATGACAATAGAAATAATTGCATTTTTAAAATTTATTTTCTGCTCAAATGTTATCCTTTTTTCTCCAAAATGAAATGTATATCCAACTTTTTGGGAGAAGTGTTTTATGCCATACTACCCTGTGATCTGTGGTGGTGGTGGTGTTTTCACACAATACTCTAAAATAGAAAACATGCCCTAATGTTTCTAATTCCTGTGAATATGAAATGACAATTCCAGGTCCAATCTGTGGATATAAAGGTTTTAAATGTGTATTGACAACTCTTCTGTTTCATTGAATATTTATTCTTGAAAATCTCTTTTGAGAGGAGATCCTAAACTGTACAGATGACCACCCACATGGTAGTCTCTGAACGTCTCCGAAAAGGACAGATGCATTTTACTAAATGAAAGTCAATTGCCTCATCTGTAAAGGTGAAAAGGAGATAGTTAATATGAGAGTCTTACTGAATATGACTTAGTTAATAGTTGGGAAGCTCTCGAACATACATTAAAAAGAAGAAAAAGATTTCTTCAGAATATCTGTGGTGTTTTGCTAGTCACCTTAATTGATTTTTTCACTTCAAAAAGCAAATGTGCAAAGAAGACAAAAGCAAAGAGCTATGCCTCCGACATTATGCATCATTAGCTGAGCACTGCTCCATGTTAATGTGCCTATAATTGATTTTGCAGCACTAGAAAAGTACAAAGAGCAACGATTGTGGGTTTCAGGAAGCACTAACTTCTTGAAACCCTATGAGCACGCTGGTTTAGAGAAAACATTCCCTTGGCACTTCATCTTCAGCTGTAAGTGCAAGTAAACCTCTAGTTGAAGTCAATGGGCTCTTTACTTCCCTGGTCATCAGCCCTAAATTCATAGTGACAAATTCAAAGCATACAGTATCCTTAAACACTTTGTAACCTTCGGAAAATTAAAGGGCAACATCTTAATTGACAACTTGATCTTTTTGCTCAGTGTTGGAGCTATTCTATATAAGCCCTGTCACTACATAATCTATATCTCACACATTCTTTCTCCTAGGTTTATATTAATTTATTTTCAATTACATGTCTTGTTATAATCTGTTTTACAGAAAAGAAAAACACTACCCACACAACACAAATAAAACAAAAATTCTTGCTTTTTGAAGTTTACCATGAAATACAAGCTATAAGAAATATTAGTATAATCACGGCATCTACCAGTTGAAGTTTTTATGACTGCTCCTCAAACAAATTTGTATTCAGATTACTAATTTATAAAAGTCCTGTTGTGTCCCAAATTGGTTTCTTCTGGTGGGTTCTTGGTCTTGCTGACTTCAAGAATGAAGACATGGACCCTTGGGGTGAGTGTTACAGTTCTTAAAGATGGTGTGTCCGGAGTTGTTCCTTCAGATGTTCAGATGTGTCTGGAGTTTCTTCCTTCCAGTGGGTTCGTGGTCTAGCTTGATTTCAGGAGTGAAGCCGCAGACCTTTGTAGTGAGTGTTACAGCTCTTAAAGGTGGCACATCTGGAGTTGTTTGTTCTTCCTGGTGGGTTCCTGCTCTTGCTGACTTCAGAAGTGAAGTCGCAGACCTTTGCAGTGAGTATTACAGCTCATAAAGGTAGTGCAGACCCAAACAGTGAGCAGCAGCAAGACCTATTATGAAGAGGGAAAGAACACAGCTTCTACAGCAAGGAAGGAGACCCCAGGGGCTTACCACTGCTGGCTCAGGTGGCCCGGTTTATTCCCTTATTTGACCCCGCCCACATCCTGCTGATTGGTCCATTTCACAGAGTGCTGATTGGTCCATTTTACAGAGTGCTGATTGGTCCATTTTTACCAAGTGCTGATTGGTGCATTTATAATCCTTTAGCTAGACAGAAAAGTTCTCCAGATCCCCACCCCATTAGCTAGACTCAGAGCACTGATTGGTGCATTTTTACAGAGTGCTGATTGGTGTGTTTACAAACCTTTAGCTTGACACAGAGTACTGATTGGTGCATTTACGGTCCTTTAGCTAGACAGAAAATTTCTCCAAGTCCCAACCTGACCCTGAAGCCTAGCTTGCTTCACCTCTCACTGTTGTTTTTTCTTAGAGGATTGGCAATAGCAGAAAATAGAGACCGCTGCTTTCAAAGGAAGTTCAGTATCAGTTTAAAATATAATTCAGCAACAGTGTTAGTATTCCAGATCTGTAGTTTAAAGGAGTGTGATTTTGTATTCCATTCCTGTATTTCTCACATGAATTTTTCCCAATCTTTCTTTTTGACAGACAAGTTGCTTTTATTTTCTGTGTTTGCCTAGTCAGACTAACATTTTTGTAAACTGATGATTTCAGCTCCTTTATTATTCCACATTGCACTGCTGCTGAATGCTGCACATTATGATTTTTTTCACTCCAGCTGTGTTGAACCACAAGTAGATATGAAGTAATTGACCTTGTTGTTCATTGACTTGCATGATGCTTTACTGCCTACTGTTTTGTGCCACTCATTTCAATTCACACATCTTCTAAAGCCATGACCTTTGCAGTAGATATTACTCTGTAAGCTTGTTTTAGGAAAGCAAAACATTAAATACAATATGGTCAGTATTATGAAAATAGCAAAGAAAGCAGAGCTTTATTGTTTAAGAGTAAGGGAATGCAGACCCCCTGCTTTCTAAAAAGAACACAGAACAATAACTTTAGACAATTTGAAAAATATTGTTGCATATAATTTTTAATATTTTTAAAAATATTAACTTACCTGTGTGCTTATTGATTTGTTGTATACACAGTTAGTACTTTCTGTTCTGTTGACTCTTTTATTGGATGGTCAGATGGCAGTGATAGGGTGGATTTCAAACGTTCAAAAAAAGACATATATGCAGCAAATACACATATGAAAACGTGCTCAACATCACTGATCATTAGAGGAATGTGAATCAAAACCACAATGAGATACCATCCCACACCAGTCAGAATGGTTATGACTAAAAAGTCATAAAATAACAGGTGCTGACAAGACTGTGGAGAAAAGGGAATGCTTATACACTGCTAGTGGAAATGTATATTCGTTCAGCCACCATGGAAAGCACTTTGAAGATATCTCAAAGAATGTAACACAAAGCTACCATTCAACCCAGCAGTCACATTATTGGCTATATACCCAAAGGAATATAAATTGCTCTACCATAAAGACACATGCATGCGTATGTTCATCGCAGCACTATTCATAACAGCTAAGACATGGAAACAACTTAAATGCCCATCAGTGGTAGACTGGATGAAGAAAAGGTTGTACATAGATACTGCAGAATACTACACAGCCATAAAAAGGAACAAGATCATGTTCTTTGCAGCAACATGGATGGAGCTGTTACCCATCATCCTAAGTGAACTTAATGCAGAAAAAGAAAACCAAATACCACATGTTCTTTCTTATAAGTGAGAGCCAAACATTGAGTACACAAGGACAAAAATAAGGGAATAATAGGCACCAAAGGAGGGAGGAGAGTGAGGATCAAAAAAACTGTCTATCCATTTTGTGATACTGTGCTTATTACTTAGGTGACAAAATAATATGCACACCAAACCCCTATGGCACACAGTTTATCTATAGAATGAACCTACACATGTATCTCTAAAACTAAAAGCTTTTTTAAAAAATTAGAAGATTTATTAGTAAATGAAATCTACCCCTGAATTTCATTATAGACTACAATCTTGAAATTGGCTATTTTACATCAAACTGGTACAGCCTCTACATGGCTATGAAAACTATCTGAAATTGTAGCAACTATAGGAGTAGTAAAGGGCTTATTCATGGATTTACACATTTTGATCAAATTCTAATGATACAGTTATTATTTGTAGGATGTCACTGAAAAAATTATAATCTATAAAATAGATATAAATTGCATTCACTATATTTTATACTTATTGACAAGCACTTTTTTAGTTGACGATGTCTTTTTAGGGCATAGTTTTGTATCTATTGCATTTAATGTGTATGTGGTAATGGTGGTTCATATAAAAGCTACTTCATACCGTACCAGCAAAAATTCAGTATCATGAACTATTATTAAAATACTTATTGTATCAGTCAACGTTCAGTCAGGAAAAGAGACAGTTAAAACTATTATGGGGAAAAGCTAAATTACAGCTGAGGTAGCTGAGTTCTGGGAGACAGGAGTTGGAGAAACAAAGGAAGTAGCTCACTTAAGAGACTGAGTACTAACTTGGTTGGGCACAGCAGAGTTTACAGGAAAATTCCTATAGCCATACTCTTCTGGCTACTGAAGTTGACCTACAAATGAAGATCTCATGGTCCCTGAAAGCTGTCATCTCTCTAGAAAACGTAGTATAGTGCTTGAGGCCACTGTTGCCTGCACTAGCATTAGAGAAGATGCTCTGGAAGCTGAAGACTGCCAGGCATCTGTAACTTTTTTTTTTTTTTTTTTTTTTTTTTTTGGTTAAGCACAGCCTTCTGGGAGCAATGACTTCTGCTACACCTCCATCTTCCAATCTCATGCAAGTTCCTCTCTTGGCCAGCTCTAACCTGGAACCCCAAAGTAAAGGGAATTTTGGGAAAAATTTTCTCAGCCTTAGAAAAAAGTTGTAATGACAAGTTGACAAAACACAATCTTGCATAGTCCACCCTCTTGTTAACTTGATATTCATGTACACATCGTTTAACCATATTTAAGTCTAAGGGAACACAATGAAAAAGTTAGATTTCCACTAAAAGAGTGCAACTCTCACTCATAAAATCAAAAATCTTCTCTAAAGATACAAAATGTCAGTATTTCTTTTATCCATCTTTGAGTGTTGTTAGTTCTTTTCTAAGCAGAACCTGTACTTCTCAGAGAATTTTCTCCTTCTTTCCTTCTGATAGACAACTTGAGTGGTAGTTCTTTTCTAACTGGGCACATACTCCCCTTCAATATCCTACAACTTATATATTGAGATTTAGGGTTACTGTAATCAGTTCATATTTTATTAGATAAGATGATAGTACAAGAATAAATGAAATGCTTAAGGGCCTGTATTACTCCGTTTTCATGCTGCTAATAAGGACAAACCCGAGACTGGGTAATTTATACAGGAAAGAGGTTCCATATGGCTGGGAGGCCTCACAATCATGGCAGAAGGCAGGAGGAACAAGTCATGTCTCACACATGGATGGCAGCAGGCAAAGAGAGAGGCTGTGCAGGTATACTTCCCCTTATAAAACTATCAGATCTTGTGAGACTTACTCACTACCACAAGAATAGCACAGTAAAGACCTGCTCCCCTAATTCAATTACCTCCCACTGAGGCCCTCCTACAACACGTGGGAATTGTGGGAGCTACAATTCAAGATGAGATTTGGGTAGGGACACAGCCAAACCATATCATGGCTTCTATATATTTTCACAAGTTCAAGTCTGGGAACTCATTAAGAGGCCTCAACTCTAGTTTGTGTTAATTCAAGATAAAATTATTTTACAAAACATAGAATGCTTCTGCTTCTATAAATCAAATAAAATGCCATAGTAAACTACCCAACAATTTCAGTAGTGGAAGCACCATAAACAATTAGTCAAAACCAAAGACATTATCAAACTATTCTGATTAAATAGTTCAGTCATCATGCCTACCTTTTCAATGCAGGTTAACTGTTGTCAGTTGGTCCCTGCCACTCTGGGTTCCCATGATTCCGATTGAATCCATGGAGGACATTTTAGTGGCAGCTTCTCCCACTGTCACTGCTAACCTAATAGACAAGAGTCACCACAGAACTCTTCAAGGATGCCAGTGCTCCCCTCACCAATGCATGTGTCAAAGTCTCTGTACCCTCCCAGGGGCAGGGAAGGACACTGAAGAGCAGAGCAAGCCAAACAGCAATGACATGCTACCATCCAATCTCCCTAAACTTTAGTATGTCTTCCTCTACCTTACATCAAGGAAATTCTGACACTTCAACTTCATTGATCATAGTTCACCTTTGTGTCCAGATTCTAGTCAACCAATCCAGGAAACTGTTGGCACCACTTCAGTTTCATCAAGTTAATTAATTGAATTAGAATTACCAGTTAAGTATGCCCATATCAGCCCTCTCCAACATCACATCTTTTCACCCCTATCCAACCCCTCTGAGATACATTCTCATACATATTCCTCCTCAACTGTAAGAGTCTTGCAATTATTTTGATGTGTAAGACACCTCCTACTAATGACACATTGAACGTAGCTTCTTGAAGCCTAGCAGAATTTGAGTTTGCCTATAGTTCTAGAAGCCACAGAGGTACTGTGAGTATGTCTTGAACAAGTACAGCATTCTTCTTCTGTATTGGTTTTCCAAGGCTGCTGTAAAAAAACTACCACAAATGCAGTGAGTTAAAACAACAAAAATGCATCTTCTCATGATTCTGGGGGCCAGAACTCTGAAGTCAGTTTCCCTTGTTAAAATTCAAATATCTTGCACCTTCTAGAGCCTCTAAGAGACTATCTGTCCCTTGCTATTTTCAGCTTCTGTTGACTGCTGAAATTCTTTGCTAGCTGCACTACTGCAATTTCTGCTTCTGTCTTCACATAAACTTCTCCTTTGTATGGTCTTTATTTCCACTGTATTTTCAATGGCAGCAGCTATATAGTCATCCAGAGTCTAGCCTTCTGCAGGCACTTGACTCTTGAGAATTAAAAGTCATTAATTCAGTAACTATTTTGACACTAAATGCCATGGACATTCAATGTCCCACCTAGCTCTGGCAAAGGGGGTTATTAATGTCTTTAAATCTAATCAGATCAGAGAACCATTCCAGGATTATAGCCTTAAGGTTCTGAGTCCTTACAACCAATACATACAATAGTTATCACTTAGGGCAACCAGAGCCCCTAAAAATATTGTGCAAATAAGTAGTTTGCTACAGGAATTATAACATGCACAAATATAGGAGGAACTAAGGAAGTTCCTGAATGTTGGAGGATCAGACAGAGTCATTAACCATGATACGTGAAGCAGGGGTCTTTCAGAGCAGGTCCAAGCTTGCAGGAAAGTCTCATGAACTATACAGTTATATCTGCATAGTAGCAAAAAGGATAATAGAGGGATAAGTAGTCATGCCGAAGTCCTTGGAAGTTGTTTTCTCTCTACAAAGTGCAATCAAGCCCTTGGTGATTAGCATAAGACCTCTATTTGTTTCCAGGGCCTTTCTGTGGGAAGAAAAACTAAAAGCTGAAGTCTGCTGACACCATATGAGACAACCATAACATTGTAAGACTAATGGCTTCTGATTTAATTTCACCTTTCAAATAGTGCACAAGTTGTTTTCTTGGCTAACTGTAACCTACATCACACAGGAAAGAGGATTCTGAGAAATATAATCCTAGACATAGGCAAAAGAGGTGATCTGTTCACAAAACAGATTTGAACACACTAATCATATTAATAAGTAGGGTTTAAATTGTGGGAAAAAACCTAACAACAAAACCTTTCACTTTGAAGGCAGGAATTGATAATAAATAGGCAATTAGGTAGTTGTTAATAAGATCAGTTCTGTTGCTTTACTTATACACCACCCTTTACTTTCGAATACACAGTAAACCCCCGTCTCTACTAAAAAATACAAAAAAACTGTGTGAGGCAGGAGAATGGCGTGAAACAAAATGAATCATTCGCAACTGTGACAGAGCCAGACTCCGTTCAAAAAAAAAAAAAAAAAAAAAAAAAAAAAAAAAATTTGAAAATAATCAAACTCACAAAGAGGTAGCAGAAGAACAATGGGAGTATATGTAAGCTATAGCAAAATGAAATGAGAGTGGGATGATCTGAATGGAATTAAAACCTATTTTAACTGGAATTATCAGCCTCTTAAGTCTCATTCAACTTCCCATGACAATAATGTTTTCTGAGTTACCTCAGATATGAGATGCCCTGGTGGATATACATTGTATTTGGGTCATAACTATCTGTTCTTCTATCTTTTGAACTGAGCCATAGCATAGAAGTGTTAAAAATTCTCATTATTTTCTTAATTATTTTCTTAAGTTGTTTCACAGCGATTCCTCAAAGGTGTTAACTCTGAGCAAAAGATACGTTGATCCTCATCTTTCTCATGAAACCATGCAAAAAGGAGCAAAATACATCTACCTTATCCAGTTCTATTTGCAATTTCAACACTATTCCTAAATATTCAACTGTCCCTACTCACAAGCTTGGGGAAAGAACTGTCTAGAAATTTACCTTGTAGTGGCCTCTTGTACTATTTTGCCTTCTAATTATTCTTGGCTCATGCCAGAACTTATCCTGTTAGCAAGGAGGAAGATGTAATGTGAATAGGTGAAAAATTTCAAATGGTAAGAACCGACTGTGTTGGGATAAAGTAGCACCAGAGATAGCACTAATTTAATGCTTCCCAGTCTAGTATTAGCTAAATATTATCATCTTGATGATTTAAATTTGGAAGTAAGAGGCAAGTCTCTTTCCTGGTCTTCACTTTCTAAAATCAAGATGAATATCAACACTGTTTGTGCAGAAGACACATTTCCAGTAGTTCTGTTTTCACCCTAGCATCTTTCTTCTTTGATAGTGTGTGCCTTCACTCCTGCCCCATGATTTTCTCGTCCATAGAAGGAGCCTAGCAAATGAAAATCTCAGGGATTGGAAAATAGTCCAGAAGTCAATAGTTTTTGATGAAACTAATTTTTTCAATTTCTTAATGCTAAGAAACTTATTGTAGCTATACTGAATTTGTGATCTTAAACCCCTTCCATGATCCTGAAAATGTGCTGCTGTTAGCAGTCAAATCAAAGGATAGAAGGCAGAGTTTTATAAGCAACAAAAAATTTGAGATACTTTGAACATCAATCCTTTCTTCTTTCTCTCTTGTAGACCATGATGAAAGTGACATATTTGAAATCTTGAGGCATTAGTCCCTATGCCCTCTGTAATTTTTCTGTCTTTTTTTCACCACATGTGAGGCCTTGATCTCTGGCCATCTGCTTATTCTCATGCTGTGGTGCACACCTTTCATTTGTACTTGGGTCATCTTCTTTTCAGACATGCATCCTCTCCATCTTACCTCTGAACTAAAACAGTTTTTGAAAAGCCATGAATCTACCAGGAGCTACAGGAAGGAAAAGCGAAAGGAAGTTCACTTAAAATAAACCATAGTATTTTTCAGATAAAATTTCACAGAAGCTGTTTTGACTTTTTATAAACTATCTTCTGGAATAGTATATATAAACTGTAAAGGGTTCTCTTTTCTCTTTCCTCATTTCTAAGTAGATGGCTGATACAGTCAAATGCAAATTGTTGCGATCAAGCAGAATATAGACAGGGATATACAGTAAATATCTAGGATAATGATGTTAATTAGCCTAAAATGATGGTTAATAGCAATGCAAATGTTTTAGAGTTTCTTTCAAAGCAGCTCTTTCATATATGACCTAAGTAGGGAAGTGCTTTTCCAATTTAGCAAATACAACAGGTGTATTTTATAATATTATTACCCTCATTCTAAAGGTTAGAAAATAGCCTGCTTATAGACCCCTACACATAGCAAGTAACATAACATTCTTACAACCAGTTTACCTCTCTATGGGAATTCAAGAATGCATGTTTAACTAAATTTAATTTAACAAATTTAATTTAAACTTAGGCATGTTTTCCAAACTATCAGTTTTTTTTCATAAAGAATGGAGATACATAGGCTCTCCATTGAGCAGTTGTACATTCATTGATTTATGCAAAAATATTGAGAAGCTAGTGCTAATCATTTGCTTTCTAGATAATGGGGATACAATGGTTACTAAGACAATAAACAAAGGATAAAAGATGACAAATATTGTAAGTGAATAGGTTGACAAGATAATGCAGGAGAAGATGGTAGTTCCTTCACATGTGACTGATCAGTGAAGACTCTTAGAAGTATTTAAGCTAAGTCCTAAAGGATACGAAAAAGCCAGCTATATAAGAAGGGGAAAGTATTTTAGGTAGAAGACACTGTAAATAAGAAGGCAATGATGCAGACAAAAGCTTGGCATGGCTCTAGTGACGTTTCAGAAGGCCAGGAGAGCTTTAGCACAGTGGGTAAGAGGTAGAGTAGCTCAGTGAATTGGAAAAGGTGGTTAGGGATCCTGCAAGCCTCTATGGGCCATGAAAGTGATTGTAATAACAATTTGAAAACGCAAATTGAAGATATGTAAGTTTGAATATGAATTAGAAGTGAGAAAGTGGCAGCAACATCTGTGTGTAGACAATTCTTTCAGAAATGTTTGCTATAAAAAGGCCCTAAAGGACAAAAAACTCAAGCAGATATGTGTTTATAATCAGGGTTCTGTTAAATTCTATAGTTGAACAACATAATATAAAATATATTCAGTGAATTTATAAAGAGAGGAATACCCCTAAAGAAAAGTAATTTTTATTTTCAAAATTTCAAGAATGTATATGGGATTTATGAAGATGAAAAAGAAATACTGTAATTTATTGCCTTGGTATTAAAATAAAAATGAACAATAGAATAAATGTCTGCTACATATATTTTCTTAGACTTTCATGTAAAATTAATTGCCCATGGAGATAAAGACTAAACAAGGAATAACTTTGGTCTTAGGTCTGACATAAAACCTGTGGTCTTGAGCAAGTTCCTGTGGGATTCAATTCTATAATCTTTACAATCAAAGAGTGGGAATAAGTGAAGCTAATTTATTTGTAGACCCTAAAATTGATTATCTTATCAGATCATCAATAGATATTTGTTTCCATCTGTTCCTATGATTGCAAGTAACACAGACCCATAAAATTAACTAAAGCTGTTTGTTTCCCCTGAAGACTTTTGGGCAAATGGAAAAATAGACTAGTGCTTAGATAGGACAGCTCAACATCATAAAAGTGCTAATTTTTTCTAAGACAATTTATAAACTTAAAAATCATGATACACATAGAAGCAAGTTGCGTTTCTTTTTGTTTCTTTATGTCTAGATTAATTTTAGAGTTCATATGAAAAAATATGATTTCCATATTATCACTTTAATAGGACTTGGAAGTAAATTGAATAAAATGTATGTGTTTATTATGTGAAATTAAGCTAGATCCCTCCTTAAAAGACCAAACTCTTAAGAGAGGAATGTGTTTGAGTCAAGTAATTTCTCTGCAGCATGCTGTGGAACATACTTTATTAATTGATGCTTCTTATATAAGAGGACCACTACTGGCCAAATAATCTATGATGAAGAGAAAACATTCATGTAGGAAAACCATGGATACTCCTCCTTTGCAGTACCATGGAAGGGAGGGTGAAGGATGGAGCTGGCATTGTGGTGGCAATATAAGTATAAAATGGCCATGAAATGAACAGGAAGGCAAAATAACAGAAAAAAATAAACGGTAAGTGATCACTTACAGCTTAAGGACTTTTCATCATTTTGTCAAGTATAGTTTTACTTCTTTTTTTTCCCCCAAAATGGCAGCCCAGTTTAACAGTAAGTTTGGTCTGAAGTTCCTGAAAATTTTTTTTCACTTAGATTGGCCTTTAGAACAATGTCTAAACTATCATACCTTCTTATCTTTAAGTGACATAGAGTTTCAATCACTTTATTCTCATTTTTGTGTTTTAACTTATGTCTGTGCATTTTAGCTCACGTCATGAGAATGCTCATAGTTTTGAAATTTGCTCCCCCCCACCCTAAACTTTGCCATGCTCATTAATAATATTTAAAGATCCAAAGGGCTAATATCCAGAACCTACAAAGAACTCAAACAAATTTACAAGAAAAAAACAAACAACCCCATCAAAAAGTGGGCAAAGGATATGAACAGACATTTCTCAAAAGAAGACATTCATACAGCCAACAGACACATGAAAAAATGCTCATCATCACTGGCCATCAGAGAAATGCAAATCAAAACCACAATGAGATACCATCTCACACCAGTTAGAATGGCGATCATTAAAAAGTCAGGAAACAACAGGTGCTGGAGAGGATGTGGAGAAATAGGAACACTTTTACACTGTTGGTGGGATTGTAAACTAGTTCAACCATTATGGAAAACAGTATGGCGATTCCTCAAGGATCTAGAACTAGATGTACCATATGACCCAGCCATTCCATTACTGGGTATATACCCAAAGGATTATAAATTATGCTGCTATAAAGACACATGCACACGTATGTTTATTGCAGCACTATTCACAATAGCAAAGACTTGGAATCAACCCAAATGTCCATCAGTGACAGATTGGATTAAGAAAATGTGGCACATATACACCATGGAATACTATGCAGCCATCAAAAAGGATGAGTTTGAGTCCTTTGTAGGGACTTGGATGCAGCTGGAAACCATCATTCTTAGGAATCTATCACAAGAACAGAAAACCAAACACCGCATGTTCTCACTCATAGGTGGGAACTGAACAATGAGATCACTTGGACTCAGGAAGGGGAACATCACACACTGGGGCCTATCATGGGGGGGGGGGAGGGGGGAGGGATTGCATTGGGAGTTATACCTGATGTAAATGACGAGTTGATGGGTGCAGCACACCAACATGGCACAAGTATACATATGTAACAAACCTGCATGTTATGCACATGTACCCTACAACTTAAAGTATAATAATAATAAATAAATTTTAAAAATAATAATAATAATAATATTTAGAGATCCTTGGTTACATTTAGGAACCAAGGTCAAATCATTCTGTACTCTTATGTCACATTCAGCTAATGGCAAAAAGTATAGATGTTTCTGTTGAATACTTTTGCTTTCATTTCTTCTTCATTTCCCTAGTCATATCCTGTTCTAGTACGGACCCATACTCTTCTGCTCAGATTAATGGTATGGGGAGGTGCTACTCAAACAAATATGACTACCTCCTGCATTATATTGTCATGTTCAGGAAAAATATTCTGAAAGCTTGCTCCCCTATACGGGTGTGCAGTGGCTTACTGGAGAAGATAGGCAATTCAGAGATTTCAAATTTCAAATTTCAAATTAAATTGCTACTCTTTTGTATCAAAGAAATAAAAATATAACAAAAGGCAATATCAAAGTAATTTAATTCAATATATTTCTCACTTAAATGATGAAGGGCTGCTCACAGAGTTAGTTTATTTAGCAACAGTTCTTTTTTTAAGACACAGTACTTTCAATCAACAACTGCATGGCTGTTGCGTGAGTGCCATTACTTCTTAAAGGCATAGGTACACTCAATCAACAACTGCATGACTGTTTTTATTTCCCACAATAGACTGAAGGCAATAGAAGCATGTTCATAAACCAACACAACAGGGAGATTTGTTTCCAGGAAATAAATAATTTAAAACAGATTTTATTAAAACGAGCAAGAAGATAGAATAGAATGCACAATCCACATGAATATTTTAGAATAAGACATACAATTATAAAGAAATTTCACATTTATGGTTACTCTCTTGGGGATTTACTCACAAATACCCAAGGATATTCATTTTCTCCTCTTTGTTCTTTCTTACTGGTTGGGGAAGTTTGTAAATATTGGTCTAACAAGAATATTTTCTTTAAAATTAAATATGAGGGAATTCAGATTCATGCAGACTGAAGTTCAACTTTTTTACGTTTTAATAGAATGCTCAGATAATTTAAGAACGTAGTAGCCCATAGAGGCAGAAGCATAATTTTTCACAGTCATGTTATTGGGTAGTTTTACCTGAAATTTTAGGAATACTTCCATAAACATTAATATTTGTGAAAAATCAAACCTGACATTGGAGAAGGAATTTCCAATTCATATTTAACCTTAGATCGATTGCATATCAATATTTTAAATTCTTAGGTAAAAATGAGAATATTTCAAGAAAGTTGATAGATATTATTTAAATTATATATATAAGAAAATAGCTGAAGCTTTAGAGTCAATTACAAGGTTCATACCCTCATATTGTACCAGTGTGAAACTGGACAAGTTATTTTTCTTTCTAATTTTTCATGGGTAAAACACAGATACTAACACCTTTGTTAATAGTAGAAATACCTCTAAGTGGTCATCTATACTCTGTAGGTTACATGAGTAATGCAGAGATTGAGATCTTTTAAAAGGGCATGTAAGTAGTTTTTTGTTTTGTTTCATTTAGGTTTGGTTTTGCCTTCTTTCATCAGCAAAGAGGAAGATATGCAAAGTTCAATAGACCACTTAGCTTAAGTGCCTTTGCATGTTATCTGGTGATCCTTCCTTAGTGCTCTGTGAGGAAATGTCACATCTTTAACCTGAATTATAAGAAAAGCAAAAACAAACCAACACACAAAAAACATCTATGTATTCTTATTTTATTACCCTCTGATATGGCCTATACTCAGTTGATCTAATTTAGTATCTCCAGGTTTGGATTCTGTAAAATTTCTCTCTCCATCTAGAGTCTTGCCATCCTGCATTCTGTTATTTCATCACCGATCTGAGGTCCTACCTAGAATGATACCATTTTCTTAGGGACTGAAAAGGTCTGAGGAAGAAAGAACAAATGCCCGGATAGCAAAACGAATGCATGTTCAATGCTGGGCTTAACAGATAAGCTGTGGTTATGGTGTACATGCACTGTACATGCACACTATACTTAAGAGATAAACTGTGCTGAGTTGTAATATTCAGGGTTTGAAAGATAAGTTATGCAACAGTTTGAACTACAAGTAGGAAATCTGTGTATAGGCTAACAACTTTGCTTAAATGCATTACCAAAATAGGAACAACTGAAATGGACATTCAGTTTGTATTCTGGCCATTCAAGTGAAACAACCCTACTGTCATTTCATAGACTAAAGATATGGAACTATGTTGACATTGTAAAGGTTTTCTTAAGTTCAGAGGTACATGTGCAGGATGTACTGGTTACAGAGGTAAACGTGTGTCATGGGGGTTTGTCTCAGGATTATTTCATCACCCAGCTATTAAGCCTAGTACCCATTAGTTATTTTTCCTGATCCTCTCCCTCCTCCCACCTTTTATCCTCCAATAGGCTCCAGTGTGTGTTGTTACCATCTATGTGTCCATATGTTCTCACCATTTAGCTCCCACTTATAAGTGAGAACAAGGCCGGGCGCGGTGGCTCAAGCCTGTAATCCCAGCACTTTGGGAGGCCGAGACGGGCGGATCACGAGGTCGGGAGATCGAGACCATCCTGGCTAACATGGTGAAACCCCGTCTCTACTAAAAAAAATACAAAAAAAAAAAAACTAGCCGGGCGACGTGGCGGGCGCCTGTAGTCCCAGCTACTCGGGAGGCTGAGGCAGGAGAATGGCGTAAACCCGGGAGGCGGAGCTTGCAGTGAGCTGAGATCCGGCCACTGCACTCCAGCCTGGGTGGCAGAGCGAGACTCCGTCTCAAAAAAAAAAAAAAAAAAAAAAAAAAAATAAGTGAGAACATGCAGTATTTGGTTTTCTATTCTTGCATTAGTTTGCCAAAGATAATGGCCTTCAGCTTCATCCATGTCCCTGCAAAAGCCATGATCTCATTCTTTTTATGGCTGCATAAAATTCCATGGTGTATATGTACCACATTTTCTTTATCCAGTGTATCATTGATGGGCATTTAGGCTGATTCCATGTCTTTGCTATTGTGAATGGTGACGCAATGAACATTCATGTGCATGTGGTTTTATAATAGAATGATTTATATTCCTTTGGGTATATACACAGTAATGGGATTTCTGGGTTTAATGGTATTTCTGTCTTTAGGTCTCTGAGGAGTCTCCACACTACCTTCTACAATGGTTGAACTAATTTACACTCCCACCAATGGTGTATAAGTGTTTTACTTCCTCCACAACCTTGCCAGCATCTGTTATTTTTTTGACTTTTTAATAATAACCATTCTGACTGGTATGAGATGGTATCTCACTGTGGTTTTGATTTGCATTTGTCTAATGATCAGTGATGTTGAGCTTTTTTTTCATATGATTCTTGACCTCATGTATGTCTTCTTTTGAGAGGTGTCTGTTCATGTTCTTTGCCTGCTTTTTAATGGGTTCTTTTTTCTTGTAAATTTGTTTAAGTTTCTTATAGGTACTGGATATTAGACCTTTGTCAGATGCATAGTTTGCAAAATTGTTCTCCCATTCTGTAGGTTGCCTGTTTACTCTATTGGTAGTTTCTTTTGCTGTCCAGAAGCTCTTTAGCTTGAGTTTGTGTTTTCTTCTGTATATTTTTAATGCTACCTGGAGAGCTGGGTCATTTGTTGAAGGGATATTTGATACGTCACTGTCTAAAATGCATATCCTATGATAGCACTTAACTGCTCGCAATCTTTCAGTCTCCACACAAACCCTTCACAACAAAGTCAAGCTTCATGGGAAGACCCATCATGACAAGGGCCCCTGCGAATATCTCTAGCCTTATTCCAACTATTTCTCTCACACATACATATACATGCACACACACCAAACTTACATGTATATATACTAGTCACATTCAATATGTACATAATCCTTGCAATAGTATAACTTTTTATACCTATACATTTCATACCTTCACATAGGCTTTTTTTTTTTTTTTTTAATTTAAACTCAGCACAAATATTTTTCTTGCCTCTACAATCTGGGTGGAGTACATCTGCTTAGTGTTACAATACCAGCTTATTCATGTATATACCCATTGTGTCTAGGTCATTCTACTGTAATTGGAGGAATACATCTTGATGATAGGATCATGAATTATTAGTTTATGATGTTCGCTACATAGAATATAAAATACGTAAATATATAGGATAAATGAATGATTTAATTAATGTAATTTATTTCTTGACACTATATATAGCAATTGATATTTCTTTTCTGATTTATAGATACGTTTATTTTTGAAACATTTAGAAAATGCATTAAATACAAGCACAAGTTAAAATAATCTCATATCCTACTATTCAGGAAATAAATGTTAGCATTTTACTTTATTCCCTGAATTCATTCACATATCCACATGTTTATGATTTAAAATAAAAACAGAATATTCTAGAACTGCAATTTTGAATCATTTCTCTTTAAAATGAGGCAATAAGCATTTTAATAAATTGGCTAAATCCATTTAAATTCTAAGAAAGTAGTGGGTTATTTTTAAAGAAAAAGACCACATTTTTGTTTGGAAGAAATGTTAATGAACCCTTTAGTTATTCTAAGGAGAGACAAGAGTAGATTGGAGAGGCTAAGACAAATTGGAGTTAATTTGCCCAGTGAAACAATGTAAAAGAAACTCTCCTTTTCACATTATCATAAGATTGCTGATATTTAGTTGGACACATGGCTGCCTAGAATAAAAACATTTCTCAGTCTCTCGTGTAGTGTGACCGCACAGTAATACATAAGACAAAGCTTCCTAGAACTATCCATAAATGACAGCTGCTGCATGTTCCTAGTACTTTCTCTTCATTCATTCCTTCATTCTGCTGATGTGATGGTTGGAACTCTACTTATATATAAACAATTTTATAATGACCTAACCTGAACATGAATCTGATACACATATCTGATTGTTTTGTAGGGGAGCATTTTTAGAAAAAGAACGTGTGCTTAATGTATTCAATACACATTGTCAAATTGCACTCTGAAATAGTAGTGGCAAAATATAGTCACATAATGGATGAATGTCTGGATTCCAATTATTCTGAATATCACTGAACACTCTTAACATTTGAATCTTTGCTAATTTTTCAACAAAAGCATTTCACCAACATTTTAATATGTATTTTGTATTACTAGTTAGGTTAAATTTTACTCAGGCTTATATTGGCCTTATATAAGTTTTTGCTCTTAGTCTTTTCTTTATATCAACTTTTCTGTTTTACTTCATCTTATTCTCCTAGTAATTGAAATAGTTGTGTATTTTAAATTTTAATTATCTCTGCCCTTAAAAGTGAAAATACTTTTATCCCAGTTTGAAATCCGTCTTTAATTCTCATTATGGTGTGTTTCAAGGTACTAAATTTTAAATTATTGATAAAAATATGCTTCTAGGTTATTATTAGTAAAGGGGAAAACATGGATAGTTTATTGTTTTATTTTTTAAAAACCCTTTATATCAGTATATGTTTACACATAGAGACAGAATAGAAAATAATGTCTAACTTAGACCTTAACTTTAAGTGGAATCTTCAAATCCACATTGAAAACAACTTACCTGCATCCACACAGCTTAACTGGGTCAAGAACTCAGCAGTTGTTATTAACAAGATCTTATCATCTTACCATTCAAAGAAATTCTAAGTCAGGAGGACAAGTTGTGGTAAACTTTAATATTTATTTCAGAAACTTTTCAAAAATTCATTTTTCTGAACAATATACTTCTCTACTATAACTCTCTCAAGAAAATAGAATCTCTTTATGGTAAATAGTCCTCTGCTGCAGGTATAAATCACTTAAGTGGGCAAACCACTTGCTTATCAAAATAATTTACTCATCAAATGCTCACTTCATTGTGTCCATCAATCCTCAGTATCTCTATCATGGACTCCAGCCAATCCTAACCAAATCTATATCAATCAACTTAGGCCTAGTACCAGATCCCAAAACCCTATGATTATGTGGCTTTGACCTTTACACACTTCAGAAGCACTATCAAAAAGATATACTGAGGTGGCAAGGTAAAGTCTCCCTTACTGCCAGTAGGTGATAAGCTTGGCTTTCATTCAGTGACAGATTATTAGCAGGTTATTTGGTGATATTTTTGGAGAGTTGACAGTAGAGGATACAGACTCCCCACAAGGCTGAGTCTTATACTAGTTAGGGAAACAGAATCAACTCAGAAACAAAACGAATAAATATATCATTTCTCCCATTACATAGGAATAATGTATTCTATATTATATATAAATCTCTTTTTATATATTATTTATAAATCTACATATATTATATATGAACATATTATTTATATTTATATATTTGTATTTATGAAGGAAGAGAGTGAGAAAGATTTATTAGAAGGAATTGGTTCATGCTATTATAAACGTTAAGAACTTCAGGCCCAGGAGAGTCAATGGTGTACTTCTGTCTGAGTCCAAAGGCCAGAAAAGATCAATGTTCAGCTCAAATCCAGGCAGAGAGACACAATTTTTTTGTTTTAATTTTACTTTAAGTTCTGGGATACTTGTGCTGAACGTGCAGGTTTGCTACATAGGTATACATGTGCCAGGGTGGTTTGCTGCACCTATCAACCCGTCATCTAGGTTTTAAGTCCCGCAAGCATTAGGTATAATTTTTTTTTAAACTAGCCTTATTTTTTTCATTAAGGCCTTAAATGGATTAAATGAGGCACATCCACATGGGGGAGGGCAATCTGCTTTACTCAGTCCATAGATTCAAATATTAATTCTATCCAGAAACACTCTCACAGACATATCCAGAAATAATGGTTAACCAGATATACAAGTATCCAGTGGCTCAGTCAAGTTGATACATAAAATTAGCCATCCAAGTCTACCCTATGTCAACTCAGCACTCATACGTATTTCCTTAAGCCATACTCAATCTCTAAACAAAGACAATAATGTCATAATTCTGCCTAACATGATACAACTATTCTGTGTACAACCCAAATTCACAAACCCTTTCCCCAGATAGAGAGGCAAAGTAGTTATGTTTGCTCAACTCCTTAATATTCCGTATGAGGTGAAATAAATGAACCCTGACTGCAAAGTACTGTCCCTTCAGTGATATAACTGAGACTTCAAAAGGCAATTCCACCATCCTAGCAAATCGACTGCTTTAGAATAGTGGGAAATAAGATAAGACTAGTGAATTTTATTTTTTATTTTTTTTATTTTTTTATTTTTTTTGAGACGGAGTCTCGCTCTGTCGCCCAGACTGGAGTGCAGTGGCGCGATCTCGGCTCACTGCAAGCTTCGCCTCCCGGGTTCACGCCATTCTCCTGCCTCAGCCTCCGGAGTAGCTGGGACTACAGGCACCCGCCACCACGCCCGGCTAATTTCTTTTTGTATTTTTAGTAGAGACGGGGTTTCACCGTGTTAGCCAGGATGGTCTCGATCTCCTGACCTCGTGATCCGCCCGTCTCGGCCTCCCAAAGTGCTGGGATTACAGGCTTGAGCCACCGCGCCCGGTCAAGACTAGTGAATTTTATGAACATGGGCCCATTTCCACATGATTTTTTCTTTGAAGTGAGTTTATTTTTGTTAAATCAGAACCAATACTGTGTGGAATATCATGAAGGTGAATACAGGATTCTGTAATTACATGGGTTGCAGTTTTGGCAGAAGCATGTGTCTGTTCCAGTAAGAACAAAATGCTGCTCTTTCCTGACTGGAAGCAGTCCAATGTGATCAACCTGTCATCAGGTAGCTGGCAGACCACCCTGGGAAATGGTGCCACATCAGGAACTCAGTGTTGATCTCTGCTTCTGACCAGCTATGGTAATAGCCATGTCAGCCTTGATGAGTGGAAGTCCATGTTGCTGAAACCATGCATAACTTGCATCACTCCCACCTTGGCCACTCTGTTCATGAGCCCACTGGGCAATGACGGGGGGTGGTATGGAAAAATAGGATGACTGATATCTACAGAATAGGTCATCCTATCCACCTGGATATTAAAATTCTCCTCTGTTGATGTTAATTTCGTGAGCATTCACATAGGACACAAACATATTCATGTTCTTTTGCCTGTTGAGACATATCTATCCACATACCTCTTCCCAAAATTTTATTTCTACCAATTTTCCAATCATATTATTTCCAAGTTCCTGACCATCTAGCCAAACCATTGGCCACAGTCCATGAATTGTAATCCAATCGCATGTCTGGCTATTTCTCCTTCCAAGCAAAGTGGACAACCAGGTTCAGTGCTTGAAGCTCTGCCAACTGGGGGAATTTCTCTTCATCACTCTCCTTCATGGATATCCCACCAAGGGGCTATAGAGATGTAGCTGTCCAATTTGGGGTGGTGCCTGCATATCCTGCATAACTATCTGAAAACAAGGCCCAAGTCTTCTCTTTCTCTGTCAACTCATCATAGGAAATGCCTCATTTGGTCATGGATGTAGGCTGAGAGAAATAAGGCAGGGTAGCAGAAGCAGGAACCATAGGCATCTGGGCCACTTCTTCAGGTAACTTACTCGTACATTCAGGGTTGCTCTGGTCCTATCATGTCTACACCACTTCCATTTGATGACAGGGTGTTGCAATGCATGCTCAACTTTATGGCTTGATTGGTCAGATCATATCCTGTTCATGACGGGCAGCTCAGATTTCATGGTAACTTGGTGGTCAATGGTTAACCACTTAGTCCCTCCTAAGACCCAGTAGTGAGCTAACAGGTGTTTCTTAAAAGGAGACTCATGTGGGTAGGATGGTAGGGCCTTAATCTAAAAACCTGAGATCTTATGTTGTTATTCACCTATAAGGGCCTTTCAAAGGCTCCAATCAGTATTTCTGTCTACTACAAACGCTTCAAGTGTCATTGGATTGGCTGCATCAGATGGCCCAAACAGCAGAGCAGCTTGCACAGCAGTCTGGGCCTGTTGCAAAACTGTCCCTTGTTCTAAGCCCCACTAAAACCTAGCATATTTGGGGATCACTCATTAAATGGGCTGGAGTAATGCACCAAAATAAAGAATATCTTTCCTCTAAAGCCCAAAGAGGTCCCCTAGGCATTGGGCTTGTTTCTTGGTTGTAGGAGGGACCAGATATAACAACTTATCTTTTACCTTAGAAAGGATAGCTTGACATGCTCCCCACCACTGAACTCTTAGAAATTTTATTGTGGGTAGAAGGCTCTTGGAATTTTGCTAAATATATTTCTCACCTTCTGACAGGCAAATATCTTCTTAATAAGCCTAGGGTAGTTGCTAATTCTAGCTCACTAGGTCCAATCAGAATAATGGCATCAATATAATACATCAGTATGATAGCTTATGGAAGATAAAGGTGATCAAGGTCTCTGTAAACTAATTTATGACATAGGGCTGGAACAAACTGTTTGCTGGAAAGCAAACTCCTCTGGTGGTCTTTACTCACAAGCACCAAGAAACAAAGCATTTGCCAGGTTAATAACTGGATACCAAGTAAAAGGAGATATGTTAATGTGGTTAAGCAATGAAGTTACATCTGATAAAGCAGCTGCAATTGGAATTACCACCTTGTTAAACTTAAGATAATCCACTGTCATCCTCCCAGACCCTTTTGTCTCTTCTGCACAGGTCAAATAGGTGAATTGAATGGGGTTGTGGTGGGAATCACCACCTCTGCATCTTTTAATTATAGTACTAATCTCTGTAATCCCTCCAGAAATGTGATATTGTTTTTGGTTTACTATTTTCTTATGTGGAGACAGCTCTAGCAGCTTCCACTTAGACTTTCATCCATATTAGTCCTTGATCCAAAGGTCAAGGAACCAATATTGGGATTTTACTAGATGCTGAGTATATCTATTTCAACTGTGCATCCAGAACCGTAGAAATAACTATAGGATGGGTTCAGGGTACCACTGGGCCCACTGTGAAAAGACAGATCTGAGCTAAAGCTCCATTGATCACTTACCTCTATAAGCCCCTATTCTGACTGGTAAACTAATGTGTTAGGTTCTCCCATAATTGGTGTGTATGTTCAGTAGTTCTCCAAAGGTCCAGTTATTTTTATTTCCTACATGCACAGTTGCCTTGGTGAAAGGCTATAGGTCCCTTTGGAGTAGTTTCAGAGAAAGATTAAGAATATAAACATTTACCCTTCCACAGTGTACTGAGCCCTTCCTTAAGGTGACACATCCTTTTCTTTTTAAGGACTTCTGGTACTGTAAACTTGTTCAAATCTGGGAATTGATTGAAGGGTGATGAGTCTGTTTTCATGAATCAAGTTACACCTTTGTTCACCTGAGCTAGAGTTTTTTTGCTTATATAGATCAAGTAAGAAGGCTTTCAAGTAGTAGGCTTTCTATCTATTTTACTTCTAGGAACACCATGATCATCTAACCAACACCATAAATCTATGCAAGTCAGACTATTCTAATTGCTGCATTGACTCTGCTGGCCATCATGACAACCACCCCACCTTGCCTTTGGCAGTTGTCTGTTGCCACTTGGCTTCTGCCACAACATAATCCAATTATCCCCATTGAATTTAGGTTTTCCAATTCAGTGCCTGTAGCTCCACCGTAAAGTCCACCTATGGATAAAAATGATCATGGAGCTCTTCGAGGATGCCAGCCCTTCTCTCACATATTTATTCCTCATAAGAATGGTAAAAGGTATGTCTTCTGGACCTCCCACTGTAGGTAAAGTTAAACTACAAATTATCTCTAACATTCCAATCTCCCTAAGCTTTTGAATCCATGAATATAAATAAAGGCAGGTCACGTATTTGTAATTCACTCACTTTGGGTTCATGTTTCAGCCAAAACCAAACAGTGAGAACCCTTCCAAACTCCCTGAAAAATTAGATGCAGAATCTACTCTTAGCCCGTAGTAGTAAATTCAGCCTGATCCAACATTATGATCCTTCTACCATTAGTCCATGTTTTACATATTCATCTCTATACATGTTGCCCCAATTTCTGTCTGTATAAATTGGAAAATTAAAATATCTCTTTTAGAGTACAGCACACCACATTACGGGTGCCACTTTGTACCTTACCTTCTGTGTCCTGCTTGGACTTGTGTGTAGTTATAGGTCTAGAAGCAAAAGGAGGTGTTGGAGGTAGACCCGGAGGAGAAAGTACATTGTCTTGCATGGCCATATCTTAAAAGAGACAATTACGCTTTCCTCAGGATGGAAGTGGAGAGGCAACTACCACTGGCGGTGGGGAGATCATGTCTACTGGAGATAGGGAGGCCTCTTCCACTGGCAAAGAAGACTCATCAGAATGTTTGGGCTCAGTGAACCCAGTTTCATCAAGGCCTCTCCACAAGCCCCATTTCAAATTATAGGATCCCATTCTCTTCCAAATAACACTCTCATTTAAAAAGTGGATGCCCCATGAAACTAAAAGTTCAATTTGCATTGTGATCAGCAGCAACAGGATAGGATTTGGGGTTTAATTTTCAGTAATCTCAGTTCTGGGGCTAGAAGAGATAGGGATATCCTTCAATGTACATATGGAAGCTTTCAGGGCAATTATGCAGCCCTTGAGCTGGGAAATCAAATCCCTAAGCTCATTCTTTTCTTTCACTACTTTGTCCAGTGATAATAGGAGCAAATGTTCCACCTACTTATATTAGTTTTATTTAATTATATTTCCAAAAATATGTGAAAGTATTACATACACACTCATCTCCCTGCTTCTTGTAAGCAATTGATTAAGAGGTTTCCAATGGAGACATTTGACATATCTCTAATAAAAAGATATTGGAATATTTATGCTTTCTTTACAACTGGAAAGAGAGTCATTAGCATCTTTAAATCTAATCAGATTAGAGAGTCAATTCCAGAAACCCAGAAACCCAAGAATCAATTCAGAAAACTGATTCCTAAGTTTTTGTCTGTTTAGAACCATTCTTGGTACCAAAATCTATATTACCATCAGGGTTGTCCCAAGAAATAGATCTGAAAGGATAAACAGACAGATATAAAGATGTATTATAAAGGATTTATTTAAGGAATTGTGTTGTAATATAGTCAGCCCTTTGTATATACAGGTTCCACATCCATGAGTTCAATTGCAGATAGAAAATATTTTAAAAACGATAAAAAAGAATACAAAGTACAGCATAACAACTATTTACATAGCATTTACCTTCTATTAGACATTTTAAGTAATCTAGAGATTTTTAAAAATATACAGGGGGATATGCATAGGTTATTTGCAAATACTAATCAATTTTGTATAAGAAACTTGAGCATCTATGGATTTTGGTATCCACAAGGTACCCTTGAACAAATCTCTCATGAATATGCAGGACTACTCTACATGTATATGCACATGTGCGCTCGCACACCCACACACACACACAGAGATTTATTGTAGGGGATTGGCTTATGCAATTACAGAGGCTTACAAGCCCAAACCCAGAATAGCCGAGTATATAATTCCAGTCTGTCCAATGGCAAAAGAACACCAATGTCCCAGTTTAAAGACAGGCAAAAACAAATAATTCTTTCTTACTCAGTCTTTTATTATATCTAGGCCTTTATAGCATTGAATGTAGCCTACCCACATTGGGAAGAACAATCTACTCAGTCTACATATTCAAATGTTTCTCTCAGTCAGGTGTGGTGGCTCACACCTGTAATCCTAGCACTTTGGGAGGCTGAGGTAGGCAGATCATTTGAGGTGAGGAGTTCGAGACCAGCCTGGCCAACATGGTGAAACCCCCATCTCTACTAAAAATATAAAAATCAGCTGGGCTTGGTGACATGGGCTTGTAGCCCCAGCTACTCGGGAGGCTGGGGCAGGAGAATTGCTTTAGCCCTGGAGGTGAAGGTTGCAGTGAACTGAGATCACAGCACATCACTGCACTCCAGCCTAGGTGCAGAGCAAAACATGGCTCAAAAGAAAAAAAAAGTCTTTTTGATAAACACCCTAATAGACACACTCAGAAATAATATTTAACCAAATATATAGGCACTCTGTAGCTCAGTCATGTTGACACACAAAATTAACATCATAAGACTTTATGTATGGCTCTTCCCCATCTAATGCTCCCTCCCCATGCCTTACTTTAATATATATTTTGATGTCAAAAGAGGATATTTTCATTTCTAGTCATTAGAAAATTCATATATCCCTTAAAGATGGTGTCTCCTTTTTCTTTCACTTCTTCTTTCATCTCTTTTACATCTCTGACGCTAACAAAAACTTCAGTTATTTAGCTTGAGATCCATTCTTGGATGTGTGCGCTTTGGGTAGAATGGTGAAGGCATCATAAAGAAAGTGGAATTACACAAATTTAGAATTATCACAAAAATGAACTTTTAAAAACACTGTACTTCCAGTTAGTTATTATGCTTCCTCTCTAATGGTTCACATTACCTAATTCCCCTTTTTAAATGCTGAGATAAATTTGAAGAGTCAGAAAGCTACGTCCCATCATTTGTAGTATTGTCCAAACTTCATAGATTCTGTGTCTCTGAGCCATTGGGTAGACAATGAGAGAGACCCAAAACACTTCTTTCCATTTCTGCAACCTAGAATTTTTCTTTCTGCCATTCCTTAAGTGCATGTCAATCACTAACTTTCTTTGCATTTCAGTATTTCAGCAAAGAATTTCATCTGTATTTTGGCAACAGGTAGATTGCCAACTTGATTTGTCAAAAGCATTTTATAAATTTTGAAATGCATGTTTCATGTGTTTATTTAGATCTTCCTAAAGAGCGTTTCAGTTTTATTGATGTGAAATTGTAATGTTTTGTGAGTTTCAAATATGTTCAATTAATTGACTACTGTCAGCACTTTCATCAATCCTTATTTTATCTTGTCTCATCATTCAGGTATGAAAGTAAAATTTTATGTTCTATAAATATAATTTTTAGATCATTTAAAAATTTTTATCAATCCAGAATTATACACATTTTTGGAATATATGTGATATTTTATATATGAATACAATGTGTAATGATCAAATATGGGTACTTGGGATGAGATATCCATCATTTCAAACATTTATCATTTCTTTGAGTTAGGAACACTCCACCTCATTCCTTTTAGCTGTTTTGAAATATACAATAAATTATTAACTATGTTGCCTTATTATGATATTAAACACTAGATCTTACTTTTTCTTAGTGTATTTTTGAACCCATTAACAAACTGCTCTTTATCCCTCCTCCCCACTATCCTTCCTAGCCTGTTAGTCACCATTCTTTTCACTACCTTCATGAGGTCAATAATTTTAGCTTTCACATATGAGTGACAACATATGATATTGGTCTTTTTCTGCCTATTTTACTTTACATAACATCCTCAAGTTTCATTCATGTTGCTGCTGAGAGAATTTTAACAGCTGAGTAATATTCCATTGTGTATATATACCACATTCCCTTTATCCATTTACTGGCTGAAGGGCACTTAGAATGATTCCAAATCTTAGCTATTGTGAATAATGTAGATATCTTTTTGGTGCACTGACTTCCTTTGTTTTGGATATATATTTAGCAGTGGGATTGCTGGATCATATGGTAGTTCTATTTTAAGTTTTTTGAGGAACCTCAATAATGTTTTCCATGGTGAAAATATCACTCAGAATTCAGAGGAAAGACTTTCAATGTTTTCTGCATTCAGTATTATGGCTATGGGTTTGTCATATATGGCCTTTATTGTTTTGAGGATATGTTTCCTCTGTACTCAGTTTGATGAGATCTTTTATCATGAAGGAATGTTAAAATTGTATCAAATGCTTTTACAGCATCTATTGAAATGATCATATGGCTTTTGTTCCTGATTCTATTAATGGGATAGATCATGTCTTTTCTGTAGAAAAGGGAAGGATGCTCACTTTTACTTTTATTCAACATAGTACTACAAAGTCTTAGCAAGAGCAATTAGACAACAGAAAGAAATAAATGGCATACAAATTGGAATGGAAGATGTCAAATTGCTAACTGTTTGCAGAAAACATGATTATTGGGAGGCCAAGGGGGGCAGATTGCTTGAGCTCAGGAGTTCAGGACCAGCCTGAGTAACATGACAAAATATTTCTACAAAAAAATATAATGATGAATCAGTCATGGTGTATATGTCTGTAGTCTCAGCTACTCAGGGGGCTGAAGTGGGACGATGGCTTGTACCCCCATAAGGTAGACGTTTCATTGAGCCAAGATCATGCCACTGCACTCCAGCCTGGTGACAGAGTGAGACCTTGTCTCAAAAAAAAAAAAAAAAAAGTTATGCCTGAGTAAGAAGGTATCCTCTTATTCTTCCTTTTTCTTTTATAAATATAATGTATTGGATGTAATTATAAACCTCTGTCAACATTCAACTCAAAAAAAAGTTATTGAAAACCTCCCATCTATAAGATGCCCTGCAAGAAACATGTTAGAACCGAAACAACTCAAGTCAAGGAGCTATGTTGTCATATATGAAAAAGAGCTGTTAGCTAAGAAAGCACTGGTAGCTAAAATGCTAAAATGCTGTAGGAGATGATCAAGTGTTCTGGAAATATCAGATTTTTGGTAAAAATTGAGAAATTGGATTTGGACCTCACTTTATAGCAGGGCTCCCCAATTCTGAGGCCATGGACCAGTACCTGTTCGTGACCTTTTAGGAACTGGGTGCACAGCAGGAGGTGAGCAGCACCTAGTGAGCATTAGCACCTGAGCTCCATCTTCTGTCAGATCAGCTGCAGCACTGGATTTCATAGGCGTGCAAACCCTATTGTGAACTACACATGCAAGGGATCTAAGTTGTGTGAATCTTACGAGAATCTAATGTTAGATAATCTGAGGTGGAACCGTTTCATCCATCTCCCTGAGCCCCCGGACCAAGTGTGTGAAAAATTTGTCTTCCATGAAACAGGTCCTTGGTGCCAAAAAGGTTGGAGACCGCTGATTTAGATACTGAAAACCTAGACCAGTGGAGTTGAAGGGTACAAATTAGTTGATGGGCTGTGGAAAGAGAACATTAAGATCCACAGTGCCTTTTGATAATTGACACAGATATTCTCATCTTTCAAAAACATTTGCTGGTTTTATCATTTCTGTTGTTCTTAACATGACATACATTTTGTAAACTGATGTGTGATGGTCAGATTACCTTTAAATGGCCCACCAAACTCCCAGGAATATTGCACAGGCAGAAGGAGAGGATAAAGGACATGTGGTTGAGCACAGCTGTAATGCAGAACATGAACAAAGCAATTATTGACAATAAATCAGAAAAATTATTAGGCTGTTTTATGGAGAATTTCACATGAATCTTAAGGGTTGTACCACATTAGATTATTGTTCACAAGATTATTGTTGGGATAATAATGCATTGCAATTGCCTTTATTACAAGATGATTTTGTTAAAAAGGTTGGAAAGGCCAGGCGCAGTGGCTCAGGCCTGTAATCCTAGCACTTTGAGAGGCCGAGGAGGGTAGATCATGAGGCCAAGAGATTGAGACCATCCTGGCCAACATGGTGAAACCCAGTCTCTAAAAAAATACAAAAAATTAGCCGGGCGTGCCTAAGGCAGGAGAATCACCTGACCCGGGAGGCGGACGTTGACCCCGGAGGCAGGGAGCCGAGATTGCACCACTGCACTCCAGCCTGGCGACAGAGAGAGACTCCAATTAAAAAAAAAAAAAAGAAAAAAAAATGTCCAAGTTAATTTTTTTTATTTGTTTTGAGACGGAGTCTCACTCCACTCTGCCGCCGAGACCGGAGTGCAGTGGCGCAATCTCGGCTTACTGCAACCTCCGCCTCCCAGATTGAAGCGATTCTCCTGCCTCAGACTGCTGTGTAGCTGAGACTACAGGCATGCACCACCACGCCCTGCTAATTTTTGCATTTTTTTTTTCCAGTAGAGACAGAGTTTCACCATATTGGCCAGGCTGATTTCAACCTCCTGACCTCGTGATCTGCCCGCCATGGCCTCCCAAAGTGCTGAGATTATAGGCTTGAGCCACAGCACCCAGTCCATATGCCCAACTTCTAAGGACCAACCTGGGATAAGTGAGATTCATTGGCAGAAAATTATTTTTTGTGTGTTTAATTGACAAATTATGATTGTATATATTTATGGGTATGTAATATTTGATATATGCATATACTATAGGACGATTAAATCAAGCTAATTAACATATCACCGCATATGCTTTTGTGTTACATTTAAAATCTGCTCTTAATGATTTTGAAATACACATGACATTGTTTTTAACTATAGTCACTATGCTGTGCAATGGCCCTCAAAGAGTTATTTCTTATAACAGAAATTTTATACCTTTTGATCAACATCTCCCCATGTGTCCCCCACCACCATCCACCCATCTCAGCTTCTGGTAACCACTATTCTACTATCTACTTCTATTAGTTTGACTTTTTTAGATTCCTCATGTAAGATTCTGCAGTATTTATTATTTAGTATAATGTCTTTTGGGCTCACCCATGTTGTCACAAATGAATTTCCTTTTTTAAGGCCAAATAGTATTCCATTGTGTATGTATACCATATTTTCTTCATCTAATCATCTGTTAGAGACTTTGATTTCCTATTGTAGCTATTGTGAACAGTGCTGCAGTGAACACAGGAGTACAGATATCTCTTTGACATAGTGATTTTAATTCCTTTGGATATATACTCAGATGTAAGATGCTGGAACACATGTTAAATTTTTATTTTTTGAGGAATCTCCATAATGTTTTTCATAATGGCTGTACTGATTTACATTCCCATCAACTGTATACAGAATTCCCTTTTCTCCACATCTCCACTAATTTGTTATCATTCATCTTTTGGATGATAGCCATTCTAACAGGTATGAGGTGATATCTCATTGTGGTTTTAATTTGCATCTTCCTGAGGTTAAGCATTTTTTCATATACCTATTGGCTATTTGTGTTTGCTTCTGAGAAACCTCGGGTCTTTTACACATTTTTGAATATTTACCCATTATCAGGCATGTGATTTGTAGGTATTTCCTTCCATCAGTTACTGTTTTCTTTGCTGTGTAGAAAATTTTTAGTTTGATGCAATACTATCTATTTTCACTTTTTTTGTTTATGTTTTTCAGGTCATATCCCAAAAACTATTGCCCACACCAATATTGTGAAGTTTTTCTCCTATGTTTTCTTTTAGTAGTTTTATAGTTTCAGGTCTTACGAAGTCTTTATTTCTGGTTGATTTTTATAGATGGTGTGAGGTAAGTGTTTAATTTTACTCTTCTATATGTGGATATCCCATTTTCCCAACCCCATTAGAGACGCTTTTCCCCATTGTATGTTCTTAGTGCCTTTGTCAAAAATCAATTGATAGTAATGTGTAGGTTTATTTTGGGCTCTATATCTTGTTCCATTTGTTTGTGTTTCTGTTTTTATGCAAATACCATGCTATTTTGATTACTATCACTTTGTAATATATGTTGAAATCAGGTAGTGTGAGTCTTAGAGCTTTGTTCTTTTTGCTCAAGACTGATTTGGCTTCTTTGTGGTCTTCTGTGATTCCACACAAAGTTTAGAATTGCTTTTTATATTTCTTAGAAAATTGTCATTTGAATTTTGATAGGGATTATAGTAAACCTTTAGATAACTTTGAGTAGTATGGACATTTAACAATATTAATTCTTCCAATATATAAATGTGGGATATCTATTTGTGTCTTCAATGTCTTGCATCAATATTTTATAATTTTTGGTATATAGATGTTTTACCTTCTTAAATTTATTTCTATGTATTTTATTCTTTCTTTCAAAAGATATTTTTGATATCACCCTTTAACAAAGAGGAATGCTTGCTTTAGCTGCTAACTAATTCAAGAACTTCTTTTCTCTAATTCTATTTAGAAAACTATTCTGATTAGTCTCTGGATAAAATTGCATGTTCTGATCGGGCATCTCAGTCATCTTTATAACAGCTGAATTTTAGTGTTATAGACAGTCAGCCATTGCTCACTCTGTATTTTGTTTTGTGTTAGCCAATTTTAGCTTTATTATCTGCAGAGGATAGAGCTATGTAAGCATGCTGTAGACATAACTTTGACTGGCAAGGAGAATAGGTAACAAGTGCTGCAAAGGCATTCCCTCTCTGAAACTTCTACAAAGGATTAGACCTTGGAAACAGAAACAGTTCCAAGAGATTGGGTCTGCCCTAGTGTTCTTGGTAGACAATGTGAAGAAATTGAAATTTTTAAATCAAGAGAATAATAAGATCTGAGCTGAACATTGCAGAAAGAAATTTGGCAATAGTGTCAAAGTTGTATTAGAAGGAAAATGTGAATTATTTAAATAGAACAAGTACAAAGCAGTAAAAACCAGCAGGAGGCATCAAAAAGGCATGAAGAGATTTAAGAAACAGAGTTAGAATGCAGAAGACACTGTTACTATTTGGAAGGGAAGAAATGGTAAGGGAGTAAAAACTAAGTTTTCAAGTTACAGTAGCTGAGAAAATAGAGTTTTTAGACAGGGATTCAGGAGAAGAATGTAGTTTTTGCGGTGGAAGCAGTTAAAATTGCGTTTGTACTCAACAGGGAATATACACAAATATATCCAGAACAAAGAGAAATTAGATCTGACTTATGAAAGAGAGATGAGAATCAGATTCAGAGGTACAGATTTGGTTTACATGCACAAGATGAAAAATCCCCACTGCAAAAGTTACAGTGAATCTCTTATTAGGAAACGTGTTTATATTTGGGAAAGAAATAGCAGGTGGTTATTGCAGATATCTAAAAAATGTTCACTTTCAAACAAATCTTTCCTACTTATTAAAACTATAAACATGATGCTTAATTTTTCAGGGTAATACTGGGATAAGAAAGAAAAATATAAACGGGACTAATATGCAAGTTTTGGGACGTTCTTAGGTTACTTTTAGTTTAAAATAACTTAGAAAGAAAAGTAAAAATAAATTACACTCAGGTTTCACATATTGAGGCCCGTTATGCTTACTTATTTCAGCAAATCAATTTATAGCTTTGAGTTCAAGTCTGTTGAATCAAAGTAGGTACATTAACAATGAAAATATCTACAGATTTCCTTATATTTTAAGTCAAGCACACATGAAGAATTGCATAATATGTATTTTAGTATTCTGAGACAAAAGTTTGATGTTTATAGGCTTCAGGCAAATGCTCAACGTCTTCCCAAAGTATCAGGCACACAGTCAAGAAGGAAATTCACTCTCCATTGGAGGTTACTAAATCAACCCTTGTTACATGAAATTCCTCATCTATTTCCACTGCGTAGAAAATTGAAAGACTGATCTTAATGTGAAAGCTTAATAGAAAAACTACGTGTTATTTATGAAGCAGAAATTGTGGTAAATAGGGCAGATGAAAGAGTAGTTATCAATCATGACTTATTTATTTTAGCAATTTAGACTAACTTAAAATACAAAAATGTTGAATCAAAATAGAGATTATTTATACCAAAAGATATATCACTAAATTCTGGGAAGACATAAAAGAAGCTTGAGTTATTCTATAAATGTTTATTCAAACTTTATTTTAAAAACTTGTGGTACCATAGTAATATCACACACCAAATATCAACACACTATTCCTCATCGGTTTTGAATTTATACTTTGAAGGTAATTAAATTTAGAGAGCAATTTGGGACAAAATCTCTCCTGTTGTGTATTTAATTGAAGAATGTAAAGAAATTTCAAATTCAGCTTTAAAAATGTAATAACACAGTAGAGAATAGCAAGCTGAATACTGGATCCCCTACAAACAAGATGGCTAAATGTAAGTTGTTTAAGAATTTTAAGGGAATACAAAAGAATAAATATAAAGGGCAAATAAACAAAATAGAAAATAACAAATGATAAAGCTATAATAAAGTGGTAGCATGTCTTTAACTCCCACTTTAAAATATTTTCATATTCCTCAAAACTGACTTTTTATTCTAAGAGACTGACTTTATAAATATTATCTTATAAATTGTGCACATAGAATTTAAATATACGAATTCTGCATTTCATTTTAAACACATAAGCCTTTCCATCTATATGTATTTGATCAGGAGTATCCAATGACAGTATTTTATATATCTCTACTTCACATTATACCATAAACCACCAGTGCCCTTGTTACCACTGGAAAAAGAATCATTATTACCTTTAAACCTAACTAGATTAGAGAATCATTTCCAAAAACCCAGAATTCTGAAAACTTACCTTTAAGATCCTGTTCTTGTAGAGCTACTCTTAGAAACAAAATCTGTATCGGTCAGGATTCTATCAGAGAAATACTTATAATATATATTCACATATGGATATATATATACACACACACACACACACACACACATAGACATATACAGAGAGAGAGAGATTTATTTCACAGCATTGGTTTATGCAATTGTGGGATCTGGCTTAGTAAGTCTGAAATCTATAGAACAGAATGGCATGCTAGAAAGTTCTCAGGCAGGTGTTAATATTCCATTCCACAGGGAATGTTTCTTCTTATTCGGGGACATTTCAATTTTATTCTTCAAACCTTTCAACTGATAATTTAAAGCACACCCAGATTACCAGTGATAATATCCTTTCCTTAAAGGTTAATTGATTATAAACGTTGACCATATCTACTAAACACATACAAAAAACACTTAAATGAATGTTTGGTTAAATAACTGAGGTGTATAGCCAAACGAAGGTGACACATAAAACAAACCATCCCAGGCAGTGAAATGAACAAATTAATTAAGAACAAATGGGACAAATAGAGAAAAAATAAGATGGTAGACTGAAATCCAACCTAGTAAGAATTATATCCTATGGTTTTAACTTTTATGTTTCAGACTTTTGTCTAAACACAAATTAAAATATAAATATTGTCAGATTTGCTGTAAAATAAGACCAAACTATATGCTATCTATACTATGCAGCTATAAAAAAGGATGAGTTTGTGTCCTTTGTAGGGACATGGATGCAGCTGGAAACCATCATTCTTAGCAAACTATCGCAAGAACAGAAAACCAAACACCGCATGTTCTCACTCATAGGTGGGAACTGAACAATGAGATCACTTGGACTCGGGAAGGGGAACATCACACACCGGGGCCTATCATGGGGAGGGGGGAGAGCGGAGGGATTGCATTGGGAGTTATACCTGATGTAAATGACGAGTTGATGGGTGCTGACGAGTTGATGGGTGCAGCACACCAACATGGCACAAGTACACATATGTAACAAACCTGCATGTTATGCACATGTACCCTAGAACTTAAAGTATAATAATAATAATAAATAAATAAATAAAAAAGAAAACCAAAAAAAAAAAGAGACAGCTTTTTAAAAAAATTCTTTCACTGTTCACAGACAAGGCCTTACTCTGTTGCCCAGACTGGTGTGCAGTGGCACAATCATAGCTCAAGGCAGCCTCTTGGGCTCAAGTGATCCTTCTGCCTCAGTCTCCTAAGTAGCTAGAACTACAGGTGTCTACCACCATACCTGGCTAATTTTTTGAACTGTTTTTGTAGAGATGGAGTCTCGCTATGTTGCCAGACTGATATTGAACTCCTAGCCTCAAGTGATCCTCCTGTCTCAGCCTACCAAAGCATTGGGATAACAGGCTTTGGGATACAGGATTGCATACCTAGTCTATAAAAGACAGCTTTAAGGAAAAACCAGAAATAAGTTAGAAGTCAAAGAAAAGACACAGTTTATCATGCAAATTCAGATAACATGAAAGTTAGAGAAATTATATTAATTTAAGATAAAATGGGCTTCAGGAGAAAGATTACCAAAGATAAAAAGGGGCATTTCATGATAAAAGTGTTAATTCGTCAAGAAAACATATCAATCCTATATATGTATGCAACTAATAACATAACTTAAAAATAAGAAGACTAGAACTGGAAAGAGAAAAATGGATAGCTGCACAATTACAATAATATTTCAAAACTGCTTTTGCAAAATTCATAAAACAGGCAGAGAAAAAGGATAAAAAACACTTAGTAACAAACTTGACCTGATTGATAATCACAGAACAATACACCAAAAACTACAAAATATGCATGATTTGCAGAAACAAAACAGTCTAACAAATTTACAAAAGTGGAACTGACACAAAAATATATTCTGAAACTATAATGTAATTAAAAGTTCATAACTGAGATATACTAAGAAAACCCCTAAAATTGTATGTTAAACAAGCATAGTTTAAAATTACACATGTATTAAAGAATTTACAAAGAATAATAAAAAATGCTTTAGTTGAATCAAAATGAAAATGCAAAATACACAATTTCTGGGATGTAGCAAAAGCAGTGTTAAAAAAATGGATAGTTTTGTTAACCAGCTACCAAGAAAAGTTCAAATTCAATGGCCTGATCTTTCACTTTATAAAAGTAAAAAAAAAGAAGAACACAGCCAAAATGAATAGAAGAAATAAGATTTAAAAAACCCTCAAAATGAAAGAGTAAATCAACATTAGAAAAAAAACTCAACAAAGAAAAAAATTCTCTAGCTAGCTTAAGAGAAAACACAAATCAACAACATCTGAAATGAAAGCAGGAACACTTCATTCTATAAACCTTAAAAAATATAAAATAATATTTTGAACAACCTCATTTTAATAAATTCAACACATAAGATGAAATGTAAAAACACCTAAAAGACAAAAATGACTGAGACTATTACAAGAAAAAAAGGTAAAATTCTGAAAGTAATGCATTCGTTAAAGAAATTAAATTTGTAACTGAAAACTTCTCCACGAAAAAACTTCATTATTAGATGTTTTTACTGGTAAGAACTATTACACATTTAAGAAAAAAAAAATGTTACAACAGCTATAGCAACTCTTCCAGAAAGTATAGCAAAATAATAATTTCCATTTAATTTTGTAAGGCCAGAAATACCCTGCTAACAAAACCAAAAGCATTATAAATATTAAAAAAAAAAAAAAAGAAAGAAACAAAGAAACAAAATGCTATAGCCTCAAATCTTTTGTAAACAGTAACACAGAAAATATTTTTAAAATATTTGCAAATTGAATCCAGCAAATACAGAAAGGATAAAACACAGTGCTCAAGTGGGGTTTGAAGATTCAAGGTTGGTTTACCATGCAAAAAAAAAAAAAAAATTTTTTTTTTTTTTTTTTACAATCTTAACAGAAAAAAAAATAGAGGAACCATGTGATTAACTCAACAGATAATGAAATGGCAACACTCGTTGATAAAAATTTTCCAGCATACTAGGAATAGAAATTCTTCACCTACAAAAAGGCATCTACAGGTAACTTACAACTCACATTATACTTGACAGTGAGACACTTCATGCTTTTCTCAACAGGAGCGGAGTGAGTTTTCTAGTTTCTTGTTCTAGCACAAAAACACTCCTAGTTCTCTATCCAGGCAACACACATCCTTTATTTTTATAATATCCTAATTATAATGAAGGACATTTAATTATAATGGAGCATTTCCTTCATGTTAGCAGGTGATCAGAAATAACAGAAACAGAATACTAGACCTGGATTCAAGAAAATCAACTCTTTTATTTTGATGGTCATAGTTTTTTGTCCTTCATGTTCTAGATATTTTCAACAGAAATATACAGAGTTTGCTCCTGTCCTTGCTGAGATCCTAGGAGGATTCTGCAGAGCCTTTGCATGAACTACTTTGCCTCATTCAGAACACAAGGATTTTTACAGAGAAAACATTATTATTTTTTCCCTTATAGTACAAACCATGTCACATGAAAAGTTCTGCTTCCCAAAGGATTGTCTATTCAAAGGGGAATGCATTTCACTTGAGCAGGAGCACAGGAAAGGCCTCTCAGTAAATACTGCTTTGAAATTCTGCCCTTAGTAATCATATAATTTTGCTGCATTTTCCCATTTTAAAGCTAGCATTGTAACGTTTCTTATAAACTGATACTCTTTTGCCAGTGTCAAAATTACTTTGCAGAATCAAGTCATACAATACAGTGAAATTATATTTGGAAAATAGTTTTGCTGTATAACTAATTTACCTTCAATGTGACTGGTAGACACAGAGCATTTTCTGTTTTCCTAGTCAAGGGTAAGAAACAATTTTTAACATTAAGTGTGACAAGCATGTGAGAGGTTAGAAATGGCAGCAGTGGACTCTTTCCCCTCGCTGTCACTTACTGCACACTGAACTAATCTCAGCGTAAACAAAACACATCAAAACAAAACACGCATCAAAACAAGGGACGCTGTACACAAAAATAAATGAGCTTTAAAGAGATACTTCGGTAAGAAAATGTGATTTCCATATGATTTCCAAGAGCCCAAAGTATTAATTAACATTGACATCTCAACGCAAGTAGAACTCAACTTAATTGACAACGTTCAAGCCCCATTAATGTAATAGTTGCAAAATGTCCATACGATTAATATAAAGCATGTAAAATGTATGCATTGCTAAGCTTTCTCTGATTTAGTTTATATGTCATTTGGTTTAAAAGGTTGTAACACTGGCTGGGCGCAGTGGCTCACGCCTGTAATTGCAGCACTTTGGGAGGCCTAGGCGGGCGGATCACGAGGTCAGGAGATCAAAACCATGCTCTACAAAATCCCGTCTCTACAAAAAATTAGCCAGGCGTGGTGGTGGGCGCCTGTAGTCCCAGCTACTTGGGAGGCTGAGGTAGGAGAATGGCGTGAACTCGGGAGGCAGAGCTTGCAGTGAGCCGAGATCACGCCACTGCACTCTAACCTGGGCGACAGAGCGAGACTCCGAGACTCTGCCTCAAAAAAAAAAAAAAAAAAAAAAAAAAAAAAAGGTTGTAACACTGACAGAAACCGACAGAAACAAAAATGTTATGAGAAAAGAGATGCTGTTGTTATGATTCACAGATTTCATTTTATATTTGGATTAGAAAAGTAAGTGACATTCTGTTGTCAGGTGGGGAATGGTGTTCTTCCACAAACAGGAAATATTGAAAAGGAATGGGAGGCAGGAGAGAATAAAACACCACGGGCATCAGTTCCACATGCTTCTGGCAGAAAAAATAAAACAGTTGTTGGGATATCTCATTTCTATCCTGTAACATAAATTTTTCACAATCAAACACATATTGATATTCACTTGCCCTCTCTGCCAATGGCCAGGGACAGAAAAGCATTGCTCAATTAAACTCCCATTGACTTTTTATTATAAATCTAATAGATACCAGAGATTTCTACGTATCAGACAACTTAGTTTAAAAAATCGAGTAGAAATGAAAACTACAAATATTTGAGAGGTTCTAAGTCATGCTTCTCATACTTCAGCATGCCTGGGAATCACCTTGAAGGCTTACTAAAACAAAGACTCCTAGGGACCAGGTCTAGATTGGGCCATGAGAATGTGCATTTCTGAAAAGCTCCCAGGTGATACTGAAGCTGCCAGTTTGCAGATGAAGCTGAGTGACACTGCTCTTGTCCTCACCCGATAATATGTATGTCTGGGCAGAATAAATGAACACCTATATTGAATTATATTACTATTAAAAAGCCAGATAGTCAGGTTCAGTCTCTAAATTTTTAGCAAAGTTGTCTTTTCTTATACAGCTATCAGAGGCAACTAGGAAAGCCGGAAACTATTTTTCAGGTTCACAACCCTAATCAAGGATCTCTGTCTTTATAAAGTACTTAGATGGTAGAACAATGGGCTTCCTCAGAAAGATGACCTTTGCAAAATGTGAGAAAAACATCAAGTGTTACATAAAGTGTTTGTCTCATCATCACCAATAACCACAGCTGCATATCTATATCTAGATTTGTTAAATTTGCACCTTCTAACAAAACAGTCTACTGGTCCCGATTCCATTACCATGAGTGCAGAGGCAGAGAGGTGGAGTCAGGATTGTGATATAATCAAGACATCTCAAAATCTAAACCAAAGCTTTTTATAATAATTTTAAAGTGATTACTCTGAAATTTCTATATGAATCTTGACATTTATCCATTTATTCATCATAGCAATCTGAGTCTAGTCAGGAACTAGAAATCCACAGTAGGCTATACAGGGGAGGTTTAATATAAAATTTTATCTATAACAAAAGTGTAATTACAAGGAAACTCTATATGGTACCCTGGGGCTGAGGGAGAGTTCTCAAGGAAGGACAAATCAGACCTTTTGGAAGTATGGTTCAGCCACAAGATAGCAGAGAAGTTCACTCTTTTAACCAGGCCAGAGTTAGTCTGAAGTTACTGAGTGAGCAATAGCCTATTTCCAGGATTCAGAAAATCAGCAACTGATGACATTAGCAAGCAGTGGAACTTCTGGTATCAACAGGGACAGGTAGCCTTCAGAGAGTGCAGGTTACATGAGGACTTATAGGAGTAGCACCGAGGTACATCTCCCTCTGTGCATCAGGCAGCTGCGAGCAAGTTGCATGACACTTACATAGAGTGTGAGTGGCACTTGCTTGAACAGGAGACTGTCAGAGTGCACGCTGTGCAGAGGCTCTGACTTCTGTGTCCAGGGTGCTGTGGAATGGTTATCTCCAGACTAACATCACAAGGTACCATTTGAACCATATTCTGGGACTGGCTGGGACAGTGATTCATCTAATGTTCTAATATTCATACCTTCCCCTTCACGTACAACATCTGTTTGTAAAGGAACACCATTCCCCACCTGACAACAAAAATGCCACTTACCTTTCCTAATCCAAATATAAAGTATAATGTGGGAATCATAAAAATGACATCTCCCTTCCTATAACATTTTAGCATCTGTCAATGTTATAACCTTTTAAACCTATAAACAAAATCAGGGAAAGTTTAGTGATGCATAAATTTCACATGCATATGTATATTAATATGCTGGGCACTTGGGACTATTACTTTGAGAAAGCTTGAGTGCTGTTATTCAACTTGATTGTTGCTTATTTCATTGATTTTTCTTTATCTTAATATAGTTATTTCTTTTATTTTTAATTGGTATTGTGTACATCATTCCACTTTTTTGGATTAAATGTACTTTTTTTTTTTTTTTTTTTTTTAGTTTAAGGTCTTAGAAACTTAGATCACTGATCTCAAACTTCTAGGTACTTAAAGCATAAATTTTCTTTGAAATATTGCTTTTACTGAAACTTACAAATTTTAGTAGGTTGTGTTTTGATTTTCATACCATTTCAAATATATTCTAATTTCCTTGTTATTTTCTCTTTGATCTATGGGTTGTTTGAAAATATTATGCAAAGTTCTGAAATATTTGAGTTTTTCAGATATATTTTTAATTGATTTATAATTTAATAATTTTCTTTTCAGAGAACACTCTGAATAATTTCAATTCCTTTAAATTAATTGAGACTTTTACAGCCAAGCATATGGTCTCTCTTGGTAATGTTCCACGTGCAATTGAAGCTAACATGCATTCTGTAATAACTGGGTGTACTGGTCTATAAATGTTAATTAGGTTAAATTCGTTGAAAATGTCCTTTAAGTATTCTATCTACTTCCTGGTTTTCTGTTTACTTGTTTTATTACTGATAGAAGAGTATTGAAATCACCAACTTTAATTGTGAATTTATCTATTTCTCCTTTCTGGTTTCTAAGTGTTTGCTTTAAGTATTTTACAGTTTTTATTTTTTTTTCGTGAATACACATTTAGGCTATTATGTTCCTGATTAATTTGCTTTTTTATCACTGGGAAATGTCATCTTTATCTTTGGTAATATTCTTTGCACTAAAATTAATTTTGTCTCATATAAATACAAGCATTTAAGCTTTCTTATTAGAGTTTGTACATTATGTCCTTTTCCATCCCTTTAGTTTTCAATCATCTATCTTTATAATTAAAATATGTTTTCTGTAGAGAACATGTAGTCTGGCATTGCTTTGTTTTATTCATTTTGAGGATTACTACCTTATAATTGGTATATCTAATTCATGTACATTTAATGTAATTGTAGATATAGTTGAATATGTCTTTGTCATTGATTTTCTATTTTTCTCATAGAATATTTTTCTTTTATAATTTAAATTAATTGAATATTTGGAGTATTAAATAATATATTATCTTTGGCTTTATTTTCATTATTTAATTTTATAAGGTAATCCGTTGGGCAAATAGGCATCTAACTTATCACAGCCCCTGGATGCATCCATTTTGCAATGATTGTCGTAAATTTTACTTCTCTGTATGTTAGAAACCCCATTTTTCTTTGCATTCACCAACATGTTTACCATTTGCGTAGAACTTCTGTGTAGATCCATCTACTTTATCTTTACTCCTTTGTCATGGCCTGAATTATCTTTGAAATTTCCAGAGTTAATTAAAAGGCCTCTCTTCTGACTGGCTAGACCTGAGGGGCCCTCAGCCTTGTTCCAGCTCTGATAATTATTTAGTTTGTAGGATCCCTCATGGTGGTTCTTTCTCATTTCTGTTTCTTTGTATGGGTCTAAAATCTTATCCTCTCCATGTATAACTTAGTACTCAGTAAAAAACTCAAAGAGATCCCTATGCAGATTTCTTGAGTTATTTTTCTCCATAGTTTAAAACAAAAACTGAAGCTGAGCTCTACCTACCACTACCAAAAAAAAAAAAAAAAAAAAAAAAAAAGCTAGACTATTTAAATTTAGTTCATCCATACTTAATTTGTATACTCTTTCTTCAGCATCTTTTCTATCGAATAAATCAGGGGTTTGAGTAAGGAGGCCATGGCAGTAAACCAGGTGACAGACAACAGTCTTGGGGTAGGTGATAGTGATGGAGACGAGGAGAAGTGGTTGAATTTGGACGATTATTTAAAGGTATTGCAAAATAGATTTGTTTACAGAGGAGAGATGAATTATTACAGATTAAAAAGAGTCAAGACAGACTCTAGGCTTTCTTGGCCTGATTAACTGGTAGACTCATGGTATCATCTATGAGGGAAAGCATTATTGGAGGAGTAGGTTTGAAAAGTGGAAGACATGAATATGATTTTGGAGGACATAAGTTTAATGAATCAATGAACAGTAGAAGCTGGAACTATAAGAAACACAGCAGGAACAACATCCAGGAATAGTAAGTGGCAAGAAGGTAGAGGGAATAAACTTAGACAGTCATTTAATAGGAAAGAAAAGAGAGAGTGTGGAGATACAGACACATTAAGTTGATAAATTTGATGCTGAAGTTTGTGTAAGTTTTGTTATGATCACTACTATTTTACTAATCTCAGGAAGGAGGAGGAGGTGATTTTAAAGTCGATTAGGGGTTTTCCAGGAATTCCAGGTGAAAGAAGATAATTCTCGCTAAAGACATGGCCTGCAAATGCCCTAAGCATGAAATATTATCACTTACTGGATTTACAAAGGCGTACTATAACATAAAGACGTAATATCTTAGTTAGACATTCTTAAATTCTCTAAAGATCTGAATTGACTGTAAAGTAACTTTGAAATAATAATTTTTAAAGATTAAAATTAATATATCTTTTTAGCTATTCTTATGATAGGTAAGTTTTGTTTTTATAGAAAATGTAAATAATGCAATCTGAGCTTTCTTATAATTACTAATCAGAATACAGAGTCATCCGGTAGGTAAACACTTTGGGATTTCAGGAAATTAATAAATGTATAAAGTTTGGAAAACTTATAAAGGTGGAAAGCTCTTTTATCCCTTAATAGGTTGCTAGAGAACAAAACAGGAGTCTAAAAATTCTCCAAACACCTTCCTGTACAATTTCTGAAGGCGAATTCATGAACTAAGGAAAATGGGAGAAGAACACAGATGTTGCCCTGTCAGTAATGAAATTAAAACAGATGAAACAAAGACTGTCTCCTGACTCTTTTCTGTTAGAGTAAGAAGGTTAACATGAAGATCTAGGCCAAGATGAAAGATAATGAACAATCATAATTAGAAATGCATTTGATATATTTTCTTTACTTCGATTCTGTTTAAAAGGAATAAATAATGATTCATAATATATTCAGAGACTGAGTTTTTGCTGCTAGCTTATGATTCCATAAGGAATTAACTAATGATGGCAGCATAACCTGCAGAGCTGCTGGTACCCTATTTGCTGGTTTCCTTGAGATTTTGCTTTTTTCTTCCTTGTTTTTTAAATAAAATAAAAGTGTACACGCTCAAGGATTTTTTAATCACATACAACCTTCAGATTTTCATTTCAGCATTTCTATTTATGAAATTGTTTTATGTATGTGGTGAGTTACACAAAGACAAGTGAAATTAAACAGAGAGTATATTTTTTGTGAAAGCGTATGTTTGGGGACTGGTAAGTCAACAAGTTCCGTGAAGTGAACAAAGCCTCCAGGATAACATGGAATGGGTATTTCCCACATTACAACCAACGGAGCAGGGAATGAAAGCAGTTTGCTCAGAAATCAGTTGTAAAGAATAATTATTTCACAAAGAGCTACTCTCCATGTCCCAGACATACTTAACAAAACTAAAGAGTAACTCACGCCTAACCTCAGTAATATGAAAATAATTATCTACATATACAAAAAGAATAAGATTAAACTTATCCAGATAACTCAAATTAATAGTACATGTTCAGAAACAGGTTGCTGTGGTCTAAATGTGTCCTGTCTGCCAACTCCAAATTCATAAGTTGAAATCTCATCACCAATGTGAAGGTACTAGGAGGTGAGGTCTTTTGTTATAGCACCACAAACTAAGACACAAATTTGTTTAGATAATCACTTAAATTCTTCACTTCTTTCACATGATTGAAACTGGATTCATAAGATTATATTGGAAAGCAGTGTGCAATAAATGATCAGGGAAATATGAGTAATAACCCAAATTCTTTACAAGGTTGCCCTGAAGACTCCCATAGCCATCCCCCGTGCTCCTATCATCCAGTTTTCTAATATTGTAAGAAGTTCAGAAACAGACTTTTATTCCCAACTTCCAAAAGTTCTCTATGCCTTTCAAAAAGGATTTTTTAAAACAATAGTTATCCAATAGCCATTGTTGAAAAATCAGTCAATTTATAATAAACCTTGTCTACATTTATCAGATTTAATATTTTCCCAGTTACTAGAAAAAAATCACCTAACAATCACCACCTCTATGGCATTTGGTCCCAATATGTACCTCCAAATGAACTTGTTCCCAGAATTCCTTTAAGTCCTGCTATGACGAGTGATATCTATAATTAAATCTGTTATCTCATTCAAACAGTTATCAAAGTCTTTCTCTTAATTTGTATAATATAATTTGTATTTATATGTTATCCATGATTCTATGCTCTTAAAATATTAACATATTGACAGATTATTTCAGGTAATAAAATCACAATTTCTTCTCAGAAGTGTAACTGTTTCCCAGCAGAATCTGACTTCTCAATCATATTGGTATTTAGTAACTTAGAGCCTTTTTATTTAAAATTGACTTTTTATTTTCACTCTTTTCACGTTGCATTTCTATGTAATTCTAAATGTTTACAATGCAGGGCTGACTCTGGCCAGGATCCATGGTCTTGACTTTTCCTAAATCAAATATAAGTCTGTATCTATCAAAAGCTGGGAAAACCAAAGGGAAAAGAGGCAACAAAATGGTATCCTAAAGGGTGCAGTGAATTCTGTAAACCCATTTCTTAGAGTCAAAACCAAAACTCTGGCTTTTGGTTAATAATTATGTTGGAGGAGAAATTTCTAGAGCTTATAGCAGTGAGATGATTAGGTTGAGAAGCTGAGGATATTGTAATGGCTATCCAAAATTTGTCTGTGATACAAACAAAACTAATTTTTCTCTCTCTGCACGTCTTTCCATTTCTAGTAACCCTCACAATATGTACCGAGCCAGTCAAAATACATTCTCTTGTCCAATTAATTCTTAAAAAGAAAACTTATTTATTGGAAAAGTGGATGAGAAAATGTCTCTGCATCCCATGTAACTTTCCCTGCCTCCTCAGTAAAAAAATAAATAAATAACCGATTTCCTATTAATGACACTCCATAGGCTTATGGGTCCCACTGATGCAGATAATGAAAATAGCTAATACAAAAAAAAATCTTAAAATTAGCCTTGATGCCTGAACATCACTGAGTCCTCAAAATTATTTTCTGAGGAAGCCTCCTGAATTAGGAGAGATTAGGTTTGGTAGTGCTAAAAAAATTGTCCTGCTACTTTAGACTATTGCAATAGGTGTCAAGATGATCACAATAGAGAAAACAAATAGAAAAGAGAGCTGGGGATTTATAACCAACAAGCAGAGAAAGAGAAATGCTGGTTTCCAAAAAATAAAACAGAAAACTTACATGAAGCCAAAAAGTCATATGATACCACTTTCACCACATTCTTTTTGTCAAATCAAGTAAAGTCCAGCCCAGACTCTATAACAGAGGACATAGATGCCTCTGCTTGATGGGAGGAATGCTGTGAATATACAGAAATGAAAGGAATTGTCAGCAGACATCTTTGCAGACAACCCACCAAAGTTAATCTTCAGACCTTCATGTTCATTCAAAAAATTCTATATTTATTTCACTTTTGCCTAAAAGAAGATTTTGGGGAACTTTTCATCATCTCCTCTTACACATTTTTGACACAACCCAGAACCTCTTTATATACTTTATGTTTGATCAACACCGTATCATTGGGTTGTTTTTTGCCCCATCCCATATCGATTTACCCATCAAATATTTCAAAACATGTATGAACAACGATTAATATTTTAATATCAAATCCCTGTGTAAGAATACTCATTAATGTAAGGTGCTAAGATAAAACATGACAGAATAAGTAGTGAGGTATATATAAAAGGAGAGAGCTTCTGAAAATTATTTGCATCCCATTATAGCAGTTTAGGATTATATTTTCCTTAGAGAAATATGGTAGAATACCAAATTATTCAACTTATAGGAATTTCAAACCCATATTTTAATAACTTACTGTAATAGAACATAATAAGTGCATTACATTGTATTATTGAAACTAAAGAAAAAAATGTGATGTAACCTTAAGCTACCTTAGTCAAAGGGTCATGTCCATAGGCCAAGAGGAAAGATTTCCTCTGAATTTTGTTCTGTTCAGATCATATATATAATATTTTGCCAAGTCCTAGGATTATATTCAAAAAAGAACACTGATAATGACAAGATGGTCACTGAGTTAATCTTAAAAGAATGTGTTATGATTTTTGCATTTAAATTTATATTACAGAAGAATGAGAAATAAGGTAGCTACATTCTTACTTATAGGCTTATGTAAATAGTAATACTGTATGTCATTTCAGAAAGTTAGTGAAAATCACTGGTAGAAATTTCAAACCAGAATATTGTCTCTCAAATTAAGGAAGCTTTAGACCACCAGATCCACAAAACACCAGATCCACAAAACAGATTGTATTTCAGGCAATAATTTAATAGTCGCAAAAGCTATTATTTCTAGTTTAAAAACTGGCATGGCATAGAAATACATATGTGTGTGTGTGTGTGTATACATACACACACATATATGTATATATATGTATACACACACATATATGTGTATATATACACACACACCCCTAATACATATGTACATATTTATATGTATGAAACAGTGAATACCCACCTCAAAGGGCAAGTTGGGAAAAGAATTCCTCAATGAATGGTAGGAATGAATAAAAATAATAAGTAAATATAATGAAAGTAATCTCTAAATTATTTCCTAACTTTGTAATCCTATGATTCACAAAAGAGACAGACTCTCCTTGTATCCCATCTAAAAATGTTAATCAGTGAAAGAAACAAAACAGTCATGTTGTAAAACCATCTAATATTCTGCTAGTCTGTGCCTTTGAGGAAATTATAGCATACCACCAGTAAAACAGCCATGAAAGGAATGTTGGAATAGTAATGACATTTTTTTCAGACTATCTATCATTTTAATTCTTCTCATGATTTTTTTTTCTTTAGATGTGTTTATAATAAGGTGTATGCCTTTTAAATTGTTTATTCCATTTTCATGCTTATTAAAGCTCACGTGCTACAGGCCAATGACCATATCTACTTACTTTTCTCTATATTAAGCTAGGTAAAAGACAAATAAATGTTAACTCAATATTATTTAAGATGATTTATCTCTGATGATTGAGTCTTTATATAATGTCATGCATTAAAGCTAATATCTCAAGCCTGGATAATCCAATATAAGAAGATACTTACTATCAATGTATAAACACATATACATTCTCTTACACACATTATATATATATATACATATATATATGTAATTTCACAGAAGAAATGGATCCTATCTTTCTCCAATCTCTAACATTGAAGATATTAATTTAACAGCGAAAGTGAAATTATCCATACAATATCTCAGAATAAAAAGAGATCCATTAAAGCTCATGAAAGTTTTATTCTGAAATAATTTTTGGAACTATAGGAGTCTGGATTAAAATAAATAATCATTTGAGAAGTGCCAGCTTCACCTTTCACATGCACAGTTTTACTTTTGTCATGGTACATTGTACTTAGAGATAACTGATAAATTTTACTTTTATGGGTCAATATTAGAATTCTTGTCCATCATACATGTAGGCATACATAATGCTGTTCCTTGGATCCAGAAAATAATAATCATCAATATTTACTCTTATACCTACTATCTATATTTCAAACTGAAATTTCTTGGAGTTAATGTGGAGAAGTTTATCTTTTCTCCTATGTGAAAGAATAGCATTTGTAAATACACTTGACAGATCATTGGCAGTGCACCACCTATAAAATTCTTTATAGAAGTTATGTTTGCTTTACCCACCAATAATTTATTATTCTTGTCAATAAATTTCTATTAAAATATTTTCCTTGAAGTTGAAATTTTCAAAGCAGAATAAAGACAGTTTTATTGACCCATTCATTTATACTATTAAAACTGGCATCTTGACTGGCATGAATCAAACAATCATTTATTGAGCAGAAGCAGCATAAATAGGACATTGCATACTATATAGGAAACACTTTAAAAATAAATCAGTGAATTTAAACCTCATTTAAACTATAAATGTGAATACTCATCATCAAAAATCAGAAAAAGGGGTCATTAAGTAATTTTAGCATAAGGTTAAAAGCACAGCCTCTGAATATGAGATAAAATAGCTCTGCTTCTTGAAAATTATATAACCCTGGGAAAGTTCATTTCCTTGAGCCTTAGTTGCTTGAAATGTCAATATGAAAGCCAATACTACACTCTTAGGTCATTATGTTCATAAATTAGATAACATACATATGTTGCTAAACTTAAAACATGGCAAATGATAAGCTCTCAATACATGGCAACTATTAGTAGTAGTAGCAATTCAAAATTGCAGTATTCTCATAACAAGCAAGTAAAATTATCCAGCTAGTTATAAATATAAAATGAATTGAAATATTGCTAATTTAGGCTAGTTCTCTTGAGATAGTCCATTTTTGCCTGGGTTATCTAAACACAGCATCCATATCTCACTTTATAGTCACAGCTAATGACATAACTTAAACAAGCTGTTTCAAATACACTTACTCAGCTCTACCCTTGAATACACAGGACAGAGGTCAGTTACAAAGTCATGGTGAGAAACTACCCATGGATTTTAGCTGGATTATCATAATTTGCCTTCATCTTTACAAAAAAAAAAAAAAGTTAAGTAAGGATTTTTCTCTCTTTCCTTCCTACAGAGAAAATACTGTATCACCCTAAGGAGCCAAAAGAAAAAAAATGTCCTTTTGTCTTTTCTTATTAACAACCTAATTTCAGGGTGAAAGAAAGATTTGTTGGGCAAAAAAGACACTATAAGCAAAATGACTTTAGAAGATATTGAATAAAAAGCGTATTTCCACAAAATATTTAATGACATAATACATAAATCATCACACTAAAACCCAAATTGTAAATTGACTTAGGGGAAGTTACAAAGGTTAGAGCTTAGACAAGTAATAAATGAGGAGAGTATCCTCATTACCTGAAGGGGAGGTGTTGTATCAGAATGAAGGTTTTCTGCAGAACTGATTTATTAGTGCTTTCAAGCAAAAATGTAGTAAGAATCTTGTTCATAAAGTTCTCCAGCTGTTAATTCATGCTGTTCTATTTGCATGGATGCTGTGTGTGTATATTTGATTCCTGGCCACAGATTTTCCATTAAAAGTAACATGCAATCTTTTTCCTAAGTAGCAGAGAATCACAGTGATATGGTTTGGCTGTGTCCTCACCTAAATCTCATATTGAATTATAGTTTTCATAATCACCACATGTGGTGGAAGGTACCCAGTGGGAGGTAACTGAATCATGGGTGCAGTGTTCCCCCATGCTATTCTCATGATAGTAAGTTCTCACGAGATCTGATGGTTTTATAAGTGGTTTCCCGTTCCACTCAGCTCTTATTGTTCTCCTTCCTGCCGCCATGTGAAGAAGTATGTGTTTGTTTCCCCTTCCACCATGACTATAAGTTTCCTGAGGCCTCCCCAGCCCTGCAGAAATGTCAGTCAATCAAACATCTTTCCCTTATAATTTACCCAGTCTCTGGCGGTTCTTTATAGCAGCATGAGAACGGACTAATAACATAGGAATTTTGCACATCGAAGTCTCCATTTTAACTATGTTCAAGAGGCTTATTCAATATCGATATTTCAAATTCTGTAAAGACTGTGGTGAGCAGCTGCATCTCACATAAAAATGAAAGAAGCCACCATCTCTTCTTGTCACCCAAGCTCAAAATGTTAAAATTATCTTTTATTCTTTTGCAAATCCAACCCCATTTAGCTATTTGTTCAGTCTTGTCAGTCTCACCTCCAATACATCTCTCATGTTGACCCTCTTTTTTCCAGGCTGTCTGAAGAAGAGTGCAAATCACATGACCTTTTGCCTGTTACTGGCATGGTATCCTAAGCGGGTTTTCTAACATCCAGCTTCCCCTTTATCTAGCACATTCTTTTTACAAACAAAGTTTAGTCTGCCTAAAATACCTCACTGATCACACCACTTACCTGATCCAAAGTTTTTACAGGTTCCCTATGGGGGGAAAATAGCTTATTATAGATTCAACACACATCTGAAGCTCAGAGAAATTAGAAATCTATAAGCCTCACATTATTTAATCCATACGATAATTCTGTGTCAGAAAAATACAAATGTTAATATATGTATTATTACTTAAGGTTGTAAACTGGATGTATATGGAGGTGATAATTAACTTGCTATGATATCACTGAACTACAGCTAATTAGTTCACCCACCATCAAAGGACTTTGGATATTCTTTTGAACACAGGTAAGGTAGAGTTGTGAAAAAATGTGTTTAAAGGTAAAATGAATTTATTTCAATAGATTAATATCAAATCAAAAAGCAGAACTTTGATTTGCCAACACAGCTCTTATGACACCTCTCAAATCTAAACCATTTCCTAAATGGTCTCCTCTCCTTCTTTTCAAACAGTATCATGATACCTTTGTACTTTCCTCTCCCAGATGTAAATTTTAAGGGAAACAGAATTTTAAACTAACCCTATATATAGAAGAGAAAGCAGGGAAGACCCATATATGTCAAGTTTGAGACTTTGGTTTCTGGTTTGACTTCTGGTTTTGCTTGCATATTTTTCTTCTGTCTTGCTTTTCAATAAAATTTCTACTGCTATTCGATTGGTTATTTAAAATGTTATTATGCAGAATTAGAAGAAAATAGGAGAATGAAGGGAATAAAAAAACAAGAGACTGCTTGTGTAGGCACATGCGTAGACTGCATGTGTAGGCTAATACTTAGGAAAGGAAATGACTCAAGAAATTTGGATAAACTAGAAATGTAACAAAAGTAGATGTGACGATCTACTTTAGTGGAATATATTGCCTGAGGCCTCCTTTGGACTGTTCTTCTGGAACTATCAACAAAGATGCCTTGTCTTCTTTCTGGAATTATACATTACAAAGCCAATGTAAGCTTGAGTTGCATGCAGCTATTTTCCCTGATGCCACAGACCTAGTCCTCTTATATTGGAGAAGATGAGACCATGCAGAGAAAATGAGGCCAGGGATGGAGGGAAAACCCCCAAAACATAAGTCTTTTCAGTCATCTATGTGGACCAGTTGATCCCATTGACTTTTCAGTGTAATGAACTAAAACTAGTTCAGTGTAATGAACTATTCTGTTACTTTTAAACTTAAGTTGTTTTAAATTATTTTTCTGGATCCTTTAGTTGAAACAATTCTAATTAACACTGAAATAAAAAGACACTTGGGTGTTTATTACAATGGGTGTGTGTATGAATTGAGTAAATCAAAGAGAAATGAATTATTTTGAATATATTTTTCATTGCTGGATTATGTTCCATTAATAATGGCACTGCTGTGGGAATAGACCTTGCAGATTAATGTTTTAGTAAAGTTAGAAATTATATGTAGTCTAATTATTAAAGTATAAAACTTTTATTTAGCAAGAGTTGAGGTTGATTTCCAGCTCTCATTTATTTGTCCCATGGTGTCATGAAACTCACTGAACTCTCTAAGGCACAGATCCCTAAAATATCAGATAAGTCCAGGATGATACACTAGACAATGGCCAATATTTTATTGAAAAAGATGCTCAAATTATTATTATTATTTTTTGCCTATTTCAAAGTATTTTTTTCTAACAAAATGTTAAAGAAATTTTGCCTTTTTAGTCCCTGAGGAGTTACTAATATGGAAACGCTAACCATCTTTGAACTTTCTACCTCCTATTTTATTATCCTGAAGTTCCCCCTACTTCTGAAACTAAGAAAAGCAAGGTTGGTTCTTTTCTCCACAATGGCCTCTGAAAATGCAAAGTTTCCCCATGTCTGTAAGTATTTGCTTTTCTGAGATCTCTAGTTTGGTCGATACTTATAGCACTGATAATTCTCCATTCCTGGAAATTTTGACTTTACCATTTCTAGACCCATAACAAAAAATATTAATTGTTTAGTGTCTAAGAATCCTCATAGTTCTATAGTTCTTAGGCAGGGAAGTCTCATTTGAAAAGATGGGTGAGAAGTATAAATTCAAAGATCTTTCAACAAAGTAGTTCTCCACTCCTGTCACCCCTTTCTAAAGCCAAATATAACCTGTATAACAACTACAATAAATATACTTGCCTTTCCCTTGTCTTTCTAATAGTTCAAATCATGGTGACCATAATCTTGGCTGCCTTTGGTCTCACATGCTGCCACTCAAATTTGTTAGTCTCAGGTTTTTTTATTTGCTGTTCTCATGTACCTTTTTTGTGGTCTGATGATTATTAATCTCATCTATATGGCACAAAGAAAATTGAAAGGGAAGACTACAATCCAGTATTTTTAGTTCTCAACCAGATGCCTACCATTGCTACAAGTTGAGGGAGACATGCAAAGGAGTTATTCCATGTAAGAACTCCAAATATCAGGGTAGTGTCCAAGTGAACCAGAATGAATCATAGAAAGCTCTGGTTGACATAGTGGCAGAAATTTTCTATTATCAGGAAATGCCATTCTTTCGTAGCTCCTGTATGGAAGTTAAGGGTTTTTCATAAACTCCTCATTTAAAAACCCTGTCCTAGACCCTTAGCTGATCATGGACCTCTAGATGCCATACTTCAAATGGCAAAGAAAAAGAGAAGATGGGTCCCAAGACCTAGGACTAGCCAAGCTTAAGGGAGGCACAGCTAGGCATTTCCAGGTGAGGTTAACCATCCCAAGCAGAACCTGGGTAATTGTTTCCATAGCAATCACCTGCGAGAAGCAAGCGCAATCTGAAACCTGTGAATTCCGAAAACACTACATCTAAAGGTTCATGCTGCAAAGACTTCATGGCTACTATTCTCTCAAAATGAATCACTCTTTCATTTGATAAAAATTTATTAAAGGCAGAGTTACCATGCTAATAGGAGATAAAATAGTGAACAAAATAGACATGATGATATATGTCCTCACAGGGCATATATTTCAGGAAAGAGTTAGACAAGGAAACTAGAATTTACTTGCAGAAGAGTGAGTAGGGCTTTGACAAAGGTACGTACAATGTGGTACAAATTGAGGAGAGAAGGGGATCAAATAGTGGAAGCAACCAACCACGCCAAGGAGGTTTAAGAAAAGCATTCTGGAGGAAATGCCATCTAAGTTGAAATCTACAGAGTACATAAAAGTTAACACAGTTAACCTTGAAGGAAGAGTAAATTATGACATAGAACAGGGATAATATGATCAAAGATGCTCATATCCCTAAACATTCTACTTTTCACAAAATGGCCCTTTAGCCTTTCCCCACATTTTATAGTTTTGCTAATCTCTGAAACATTTATAATAAGAAACAGAATAGGGATTAACATTTTTGCCTGAAGTACAAAGAACTTTGGAGTTAAATTAGCTGATATAATTTTACAAGCCATATAATAGTTTTTTAGGCCAAAAACTAAACGCCACACACCAACATTTCAAGAAGAAATGAAGAAAAAATGTTTGTCAATAGGATAATGGATTCATATGTGTTTGAACAGGACTGTTAATAAACTATACATATTCTCTCATGTGATAAGAGCTTGTGGCTCTACTATAAGTTAACTAGTTCAACCCAATGATTCAGAAAGTCTGGTAAATATTGGATAGTCAGGGATAGTGATGACCTTCATTTTTCTGACCTGATATGACCATAATGGGATTTCTAGTACAGTAAGCTCCTTGGCTTGTTTTCAGCATATAACCCACCCCCTGCCAAAAGACACGCGTGCACACGCACACAGATACACACACACACACACAATTCTCATAGTAAAAGAAATAACAAAAGACTTGTGTCATTGTAAGTTGAGAAAAACAATTATGTTCAGCCCAATTTTTCACTCCTTAAGGAGAGTACATTCTAGTCTTCTTGGGACCATGTGCCAATTTCCCTGCCCCTACGAACCACGACTGAGGTGGCCTAGCTGTCTCCATGATGCAGCCCAGGAGATGGGAGAAGGAAATCAACAGAGGGATACAGAGAAGGGAACAGGTTTATGTGCTTTTCTTGGGAGCTCAAACAGGTTATGAACAACTGACCTAGAAACCACTGCAGATTTATTCTGTGGCAGTCTTGTAAACCTTACAAATGCTAGCAAAAGATGAGTTAGAGAAGGAAATTTGTGAATAGCTTAAATTTCAAAATTTTAAACAGAAAACCTTGGGAAAATTTCTGGAGCATCAGATGCTTTCTAAATTTAGAGCTTGTTTCTAGTCATCCTTAGCAGAATAAATTTCCATTCATTTTTACAATAAATACCTATTTTAATATTTATTATTTTTCCTTTTACATTTCTATCATCTGCCAGATATTGTCTTAGGTATTGGAGATAAAGCAATACACAGATAAAAATCATCATACATGTATGTGTAGGTATAGGTAAGTGTGTACACATAGTGTTAGTGATGAGTGCTAAAGAGACAAAAATAATACAGAGAAGGGGAACATAAAGTGCTGGAGGTGGGGTGTGTTACCAGGAATGTGGATCTATAGTTGTCTTCTTGGTGAAAAGAATTAAAGCAAGAGACACACAGCAATAAAGATATCAGTGTAAGACAGTATATTGAAAAAGCAAAAGTACACTCTTAAAGTCAAGTCAGAACAGGCCATTTGAAGATGAGGCAATAGTGACTGACACTGGGGAAATTCCCTTTATGGGAGTCTTACATGGTTATTCACAACGTAGGAGAAAGAGGTGTTACTAATAAGCACGTTCTGGGTGGTCCTCTGGGTGCACATGTGCTATAGCTGTACATGGCAGTACATATATTGTATGTTCCATTCTTATCTTAAATCTCCACACAGGGGAGTGTTTTTTACTATTACCATGAGCAAAAGGTCACTCTTAGAACAAGCAAAAGTTCAGGTATTTCTTCATAGCAATGCAAGAACAGACTAACACAGAAAATTGGTATCAGAAGTGAAGTATGCTATAAAGATCATTGAAAATGTGAAAGCAGTTTTGGAACTGAGTAATGGCAGAGCCATTGCACTCCAGCCTGAGCAACAAGAGCAAAACTCCATCTCAAAAAAAGAAAAAACAAAACAAAACAAAAAGCATGTGGTACCACCCCCATCTCTTCTTCCAACTTCAACCATGTAAGATATGCCTGCTTCCCCTTCACTTTCCATCATAATTGAAAGTTTCCCAAGGCCTCCCCAGAAGTCACTATGTTTCCTGAACAGCCTGCAGAACTGTGAGCCAATTAAACCTCTTTTCTTTATAAATTAAACAGTCTTGGGTATTTCTTTACAGCGATGCAAGAATGGACTAATACATTGCCTGACTTACCTATTTATTTGGCTCTGGGTAAAATTACTGAGTCATGTCTAGTTTCTACTTCAAACGAATAGGCACAAGGAGCATCTTCAATCTGGGAGAAGTAGGATGTAGGGGAGGCTTGTCTCACAAGAATGGAAGATAAATACAGGTCAAAAATTCACCAGTTTCTAACCTGGTCAAGTTCTATCCCTGTACATATAATTACTAACACATTTTTTCATTGGATATCTCTAAATTATGCTAAATGGCCCTTTTCTGTGTCCTAGCATTTTTTACACAAAATTCTAGAAAGTGCTCCTGTATATCCTATTTTCCACAGATATATGCCTCTGTTTATTTACTGCCAATGTATTTGTTTGCTAAGTAGAAAGAGTCATGATGATGGCTTCCAGCTTTGCTTTATGTACAGCTTCAATTATCAATTGCAGCTGGTGGAAAGCACCTCTTACACTCCCCCATCCATTTTTTCCAAGCAAAATTTGGTAGATTTTAGTTCTCTTACTATCAAATTTACTAAAATGATTATATCTTTTTTATGTCTGCCTTTGCATTCACAGCAATTTCTTACCCTCTTTTGTAAATTTGCCAAAATGTTAATTGCATTTGAAAGGGCAAACTAAAATGTGTAAAGGGGTATACCAAAAATAGACATTTGAGGAAAGAGAAAAGTAAAATGAAACAAAAAGAGGAACATGTAAGGCTCAATTTATTAAAAAAATTCCAATTATCATATTATAATATGGGCAAAAAACTGCAGCTGTCTGAAGAAGAATATTTAAAATTATACCACATTCTTAAAATTCTTAAAATTAACACTTTTAAAGTAGTTCTCTACCTAGTTGGTTTGAATCCTGATAATTTAGTGTTAATACCAGAACAATTAACAAGATAAGTTACTCAGTTTTGGAAAGTCTGAAAAAAATTTCCCAAAAAAATTTTACTTAATTCCTAAATTCTTAAAATTTTATTATGTAAATCTTCCCTGGAATTTTGTTTTACATTTTATATCTTCTTCATAATAAATTTTATAATATTCAGTTTGATGTGTAAAGAAAATATTTATTGAGGAATAGATGTAAGTTCACGGAAAAAATGAATGTTAAAAAAACCATCAACAACCATCTTTCTCTTCTTAAAACAAAAAGGTTGAATCAGAGTAGATACAGGTCCTACATGATTCATAATAGAATAACTCACTTATAACAAAACATCTAATATAAAACAGCAGAAAATTTTAAAAATATCAAATCTTCACTCCAAGCTGAAAAGATATATTTGCCTAAGAGTAAGCATTCTTTAGAGTTGGTTTGAAAATTAACATCTGAATGAGAATGTAACTTGGCTACAAAGGCGCATTCCAACTTTTATATCATGTGAGCTAAGAAAATCTAATTATCGATAACCTTCCAAGAGCTCACAGTAAAAGCCAAGTAACATTTGTAGTTATTTTAAGTCAAGCTATACAAGTTATTATGATTTAAGCAAAATCTGATATCCTTAAAAATAATTCAATGATTCATCATTAGTCATTTCTCATTTTATATTTGAAGGGATGAGCCCTTAAGGATCTTCACATTTGTAATAATTTGAATTTTAAGTTATTGCTGTGATTGGAAGCTCTTAAACTAGTAAACAAATCTTTTAGGAACCCATTTTATCAATTAAGATTTTGTGTTTGAAAATGACGTAAGAATCAACCCAAAGTGGATGAACAGAAACAGTTCAGATAAAGCTTCATACAGTTTTATCTAAGACTCAAATTAGGTGTGGTAGCTAGCCATGAAGATGGCCCCAAATACTTCTAGCCTCCTAGTGTTTATGCTCACCCATAATGAAACAGGGAATATTTGCATTATCAAAAGAATACTACAGAAATTCCCATGCGTAAGTTTCAAGGCAACTCATAAAAGACAGAATACCTCCCCCTCTGGCCTGTGGATAACACTTTGAGAGAAGCCTGCCACCATATTGTGAGAGTACTAAAGCAGTCTTCTGGAGAGAACCATCTAGAGGAAAACTTACACCTCTTGACAACAGCCAGCTTCAACTTGCCATCTATGTGAATGATCCCGCCTGGAGGCTCAGTCGATCCTTGAATGGCTGCAACCCTAGCCAACTTATGACATGACTACAACAGGAATCTCATGAGGCCGATAGCCAAAACATCCCAACAAGCTGCTCATTAATTCTTATCCATAGAAACCGTGACAAATAATCAATTACATTGTCATTCAGTTTTCGGATAATATATTAGGTAACCATAGATAAATAGCAAACTCTGCTACCAAGTACAAGTCTTTGTACATTTCTTGATTCTGTGTATTCATGTTAGCCGAAATCTGGGGCCACAAAAAGTCTCAGTATATCTTCTAGCAACTTGAGAGTGGTGGGACATAAAATTAGAGAGGTTGTGAGGGGCCATAAAGAGCATTGTAAAGATGAGAGTGATGGAGATGGTGAGAAGTGGTCTGAGTCACACATTTACTAATTGTGATAACTTCAGCAAGTTACTAAACTCTCTATCAGTTTTCCTAAGTATGAACTTGAAACAGTAATACCTTCCTCACAGTGTATTATAGTAGCCGCCTCTTATCCGTGGGGGATAAGTTCCTAGATCTCCAGTGACTGCCTGAAACTTCAGATACTACTGAACACCCTTTACACCATGCTTTTTCCTTTTTAAAATCAAAAACGTTCACCTTCTCACTTAAAGGAAACACTTTATATCTACTCTTTGGCATATCTAAGCTGCCAGCTTCACTATTCTTGTGCTTTATGGCCATTAAGTTAAATAAGGGTTCCTTGAACACAAACTGTAATACTGCCCTGCCACAGTCAATATGGTAACTGAGATGGCTACCAAGGGACTCACAGGCAGGTAATGTAGACAACATGGATACATATCCTGGGATTTATATCCTGGGCGGGATGGAGTAGGACAGCACGAGATTTCATCATGCTACTCTCAGAACACCACACAATTTAAAACTTATAAATTATTTCCATAATTTTTCATTTAATATCTTTGGACTGTGGATGACCTCAGGTAGCTGAAACTGCAGAAAGTGAAACTGAAAATAAAGAGGGACTACTATATACAGTGTTATATGAAAGGAGAATAGAAAAACCTCTACTCCTATTCACACCTCAATCTCTAATACTCACAAGGCATGAGTGGAAAAGCACATTTGGAGGACAGGGAGAACAGAACTTTGGAACTGTAGATCACAGAATGAAGAGGACTGGATAAACATTGAGCTAATCTTGTTTGTATATGTGAATACTTTCATTAAAGTTAGAAAAATAATGGAGCATCGTGGATACATGAAAATGAGATATATCCATTTTATTGAACTTTTACATTGGAGTAACTATAACATAAATGAAAATTAGATTAACCTATAGAACCATAAAAACAAAACCATGTCAATACATTTTCATGACAGCTGCTATATCATTGGTGATTGAAGTTTCTAGTCTTTGCTAGTATAATTCACAACATTACAAAATGCAGAAGTCAGTGTTGGTCTAGAAAACCAAACAGAATTCCTGAAACAGAGGATCAGAGGTAAAGCCATGAGAATCTCTTGGTTTAAATAAGTATTGGTGTTTTAACAGGATAAAATCTGGGTCTTAAGCAGGTGCTAAAGGCCTCCAGCTTTAGGGAGAAGAGTGATTTTATAAATAAGATGGAGCTAGAGCCTGGCACTGAACTCTCAATGTTTTCCAATAAATTTATTTGCCAACAATTTTGGATTATGAAAAATTCAGGCAATTATGAAAGTTTAAAAAATAGGAGCAATACTTTTCAAAATATTCTTGATGAGAACTAATCCACTTATTACATCCTGATCCATTTGCTATGGTTTAACTGATTTGGTGTGTACTGAGAGAGGTTTGCAAGCCACTGTCGTCTGCCCTTCAGAAATTTGTAGCCCTCCCTACTTTTCCAAATATAAAAACCCAAATTTACCTAGAAATATACACCAAATAATGCAAAACATCATCCAAAATATTTACACAACAAAAACAAGGACAACACATGGAAAGATATGCAAAATCTCTTTTAAATAATTTTCAAAAGCTAGGTAAAAAGATAAAATGAAAATAATATCATCCTAAATTTACAGATGAAATTAGCATGGCTAAATGTGTGCAGTTATTTGCTTTTATGCCATTACTGTTTAGTTTCATGTGTTGCTTTTTAATCTAATGTATGTATATCTGACCCATCTTCATCTTCTATAGAAAATGTAATAAAAGCACTGTGTTATATCTATACTGTAAGTTTGTTTAAAAGTGCATTTTCACAGTCAAAATAGTATAATGCCTGCAGACTTCTGAAATAAGAAATGATTGTCATGAAGAATCTAACATGTCGATTCAGTCACAAACAAACTGTCCAATACAGTGACCACTTGCTACTTGTGGTTCTCAAGCACTTGAAATGTGCTAGTCCAAACTAAGATGTGTTACAGTGAAAAAATGCACCCAAGATTTCAAAGACAGTATAAATTATAAGTCATATTTCTCAGTAATAATTTTATATTATATGCCTTGAAATATTTTGTACCTGGTATAAACTACAACATTAAAATAATTTTTGCTTGTTTTGTTTTATTCTTTTAATGTCACTATTAGAATATTTTAAATTAAGTATGTATCACTTTTGTTACTCTCATTATGCTTCCATCAGATAGCATCATCCTAGAGGTTTGTCCCAGCACTTTCACAAGCATGATAGATTTTCAGTAGTTTAAAAGTTCAAAAGACAAAAATACATTTTAATCTAACTACTAAGGAATTACTTTTTCTCTCTGGCTTTCTAAGCTGGGATTAACTTGAGGATGTAATAAAAGGAAATCTATTCAGATTTGTTCCTTTAATTTCTTCAGACTGTGACATTTGGCATCAAAAAGAGGGACAGCATCAATAGAAGTGGTCTAGCTAGCTAATTTACTCCTCCAGACAGGTTAGGGGTTGATCACCACTTGTTTACACCACCAGTTTATCTGTGGAAGACTCCTGTTTCTGAGCAGTAATATCCCTCCACTAGTGTGCATCCCACTTTTCCCTGCTTAATACATGGATGAAGGACATTCCCAACCCATACAAGTCTCTGAGTGCCTCTGAAACCCCTTCTTGTCTCCCATCAGCCATGTATGCTACAACCCATTTGGGCAGCACACTTCTACATGCCCAGCCCTCAATAAGTGTCAGAATTCTATTTGTTAACACTGAAGACTCTTCTGAACCCAAATGTCCTGGAGCTTGCCACCACTTTTGCACATTTCAGGCACACACATTCATCTCTCAGGAGTCAGGTACCCTGTAGAGCACCAAACTACCTTCAGCACCGAATTCTAAGCAGATGTCTATAATTGGTAATGTGTTTTCTAATTCCAGTGTCCTAGAATTTCAATTATATTTCTAATCTTCAATGTTTATCTCAAAAAAGCAAACTCCAGAAATGCATGTTTTCTGTTTTACATTTACTCACCTTTATGATAATTCATTTGCATAAATTTGAGATCCTTTTTTTCCTTTTTTTTTTTTTAAAGCATGCTTTGTGATCTAAATGTTGAGCATATGGCATGTAATTTCATAAAGGAAATTGCTTGGCTTTTCAAATTCTTATTTCAACATTTCCCTTGAGTTGTCATATCAGCAGTTCCTGACAGTAAAAGAAATATGTCACTGTGTTTTAACTAAGCAAAGGTGATGCTGCCACTCTTGGTTCATGAAACCTTAAAAAAGCAAGGCACAAAAATGTATAGAAAACACTGACTTTTTCAATGGTGAAGTGCTCTATCTCTTTCATGTTTGACTACAAAGTACTGTGGCATTTTATCAAAATATCTTATAAGACTAAACCAAGAAATATACTAATTTTTTTCCTGTATAAAAAAGGTATAAAAGGCAAACAAAATAAAAATGTTTCACAAGTTCAATTTGTCTAGCTCCTTTTAATAACGAAAAAGTCACTGATAGAAAAATGAGCAAGATTGCAACAAATAGCCTGTCAGTTAGCAATATAATGCATCAATGAAAAAATCCCAAACTGTATAAAAATCAAAAAGAACTTGGTGAAACCTGGTGGATTTACTTTAAGAACACCAGACAGCAACTGCGGATATTTAAGCTACTTGAAGAAATGTAAAGAGAAAGGGATTTGGGGCCAAAGAGATAATTTTTTTAAAATATCATATTTTACAAATAAATACAGACAAAATTTTTAAATGACATTTAATAGCATGAGAATATTTTAAGATGATAAAGAGGTAACTAATACAATTATTACAAAATACTGAGTAAATATATTTCGTATTATATTTTTAAAAGGGCTAAAAGGATAGATGACTAAAGCATTGGTTTCATGTGTTCTAAAACACTTTCAAATAAGCTTATATAAGGAAATAGTTACTAGCATAGTACTTAAAGCCAATAATTATAAAATCTATATTTGCTGCGCTCTTTAAACGCAATATCTGGGTTATTCCTCAGAAACTAAAACATTGTTCCTGTTTGGTTCGGAAGGAACCCTACACAAAAAGGTTAAGTGACTCTGTCCAAATCCATCCAACTAATAAGTGACAGAACTCAGATTTAAACTTAAGAAGTAAAGCTCCATAGCTCAAATTCTTCAGCATCATGATGTACTGATGACTGTTCCATGCCTGGATAACTTTAACTTAAAAAAAAATGAAGTGTCAGGAAAATGACCTCCAGAGTAGGGATTTTAGAGAAAGCCTACTCTTTCTCTAAAACAGAAACTATCTGATGTAAACCAAACTTTCACATATTAGTACACTTGCCCATGGAATTTAATGATTTGGGCTAAAGGTGATTTTTTATTAGAAAAGTTTTGTTCAAAATTCAGTGGAGACTCTCTCATCCTTAAAAGATCTTAAACTCAATAAAGCACTAGCTGAAATATTCAGACATCTCTCCGAAGAGAAATTTTATTTCTTTAGCTTTTCTTAAAATGGAATTTTGTTGCATATAATTGGGCTAATATAATCATGTGTTTTAGTCCATTTTATTTGTTGATTAATGTGGTAGGCAGAATTCTAAAATGGCCTCTAAGATTTCCTGCCCTTCTGGTATTTGTGCCCTACATAATTACTGGAGCTGTGAATTTGATGGTTTTTACTCCTGTGATTAGGTTATGTGGATATGGCACAGACAATCTTGAGACAGGGAGATTATCCAGGTACGCCTGAACTAAATATATGAACTCTTTAAAAATCCAACTTTTTTCCAGCTGGTTGCAGAAGAGAAAGTAAAAGAGTAAAAGACTTAAAAGGCTTAGTGAGGACTAGGATGCCAAGAGTGGGAGCCTAAGAGTCTGTTTTATCTTGGCAAAGGCTTCCCTCATTTCTGGGGTCCACTCCACTGACTCATTTCCTGGCCCCCTTGTTGTTTCACAAAGAGGTTTTGCTATGAGCCCAAAATGTGGTACCCATATTCTACAGAACCTAGCCACTCCCAGAAAAGAACAAAACTGTTCCTTGAGGGAGGTGAGCCCCAAACCACATACAGCTTGCACTCGTTCTGGGGATATCTGCCAGGTTCCAGGGTTAAGATATTCCCCAAATATTGAACCCATTGGAGGGCAATTTGAGCCTTATTTTTGAACACTTTGTATCCCCAGTTGGCCAGAAAATTCAAGGTCCTTATAGTATTTTGATCAGATATCTCCTGGGTTGGGCTACACACAAGAAGGTCATCTACATACTGGAGTATAATCTTGTTTTCTAATTGAAGATCCTTCAGATCCCTTTTTAAGGCCTGGGGAAAAAAAATATTGGGGCTGTCCTGAAATCTCTGAGGGAGCACTGTCCAGCTGTATTGTTCTTTTTCTTTCTCTACCACTAGAATATTCCCATTCAAATGCAAAAAGATATTGAGACTCTAGTGCCAGAGGAATACAGAAAAAGACATCCTTTAAGGCTGAAAACCATTCTGTGTTCCCAGCACCTGAGTCAAAAGAATATGTGGGTCTGCCACCAATGGGTGGACAGAGATCACTGCTTTATTAATTATCCTGAGATCCTGTACCATACAGTATTCTCCTGAAGGTTTCAAAAATGGGCAGAATGGGGGTATTGCAGGGAGAATTGCAGAGTTTTAAAGTCCATGGGCAAGCAACTCCTTAACTATTTATGCTAGGCCTTTTCCTGCTTCCAGCTTAATTGGATATTGTTTTCAATTTGGAAAATGACTGGAGTCTTTGAGTCGTATTTTGACTGCCACTACTGTCCTAGGCCCTTCCAGACCTCCGAGTATACCATGCTAATGGGTTGACCTATTTGTTGACATGGCCTGGAACATTGTTTGCATCACTGACCATTAGCAATCTTGCCGGGTGGTGCTTAAATTTTAGCAGTGCCCCTATTTTAACCATAATATCCCTTCCCAACAGAGATTGGTCAGCGTGGTACTATTAGAAACTCCTGTTGTAAAATTTGTTTTTCGAATTGGCAAGTTAAAGGTGTGGTGAAATGCCTGACTTTATTTTTCTCTTCCATTCCTAGAACAGTTGTGGTCCTAGTGGAGGATTTTCTTACATATGAAGTAAAGAGAGAGTAACTTGCCCCTGTATCAAAAAGCAGCTGAATTTGTGTACCCATCACATCCAGTTTCCTGGGGCTCCTCAGTAGTAATGATGATGTTTCTAGACAGGGGTGATAAGGAAAGCCCTGGGCCCCTTCAGTCATCATCTACTTTCTCCTTTTGCACTACAAGAGTCTTGAGTGAGCCCCTCAGTGAGAGTGGGGGCAGTCAATTATTCAGTGCCAGGGGTCATGATTAATACCAGCAAAGGCTCTTGCAGGCAGCTTGGCAGGGGCTTAGTATGATCCTTTGCCTAATGTCTTTTTTTTTTTGTATGTAAAGCAAGAGCCTTTGCTGACATTTTTCTTATGGCCCTTTGGATGCTCTCTGGGCATTTCCAGTGATGGTTGCCATAATTTTGGCTTGCTGTTTTTCTTTACTCTCTGTTCCCTTTTTCCCTGCTCCAGGTCACAATTGTTATATACCCTAAAGGTGGTATCAAGAGGCTGATTTGGGTTAGTTTGTGGTCCCATTTGCAATTTTTGGAGTTTGTGCCTGATGTCCAGGGAAGACTGGCTAATAAAATGCTGGGCCATTATTAACATCATGCCCTCAGGAGAGGAAGGGTCTAAATTTGCATATTTTCTGAAGGCCTCTTCTAACCTGCCATAAAACATAGCTGGATTTTCTTCCTTCCCTTGTGTGACTTCCCTGACCTTATCATAATTTACACCCTTGGTTATCCCCTTTTTCATACCTCCAAGGAGTGCCTCAAGAAACTTGTTTTCCTATTCATTTGAACAGGGGTATTATAATCCCAACTAGGATCAGTGGTAGGCACTGTGTCTGGGCCTGAGTGATTGCCCTGGGAATTTCGGGCAAACATATCATCTGTCTCATGGGGACTGGTCTCAAAAATCCTTCCCTTTTTCACAAGAGTAAAGCAGGTTGCTAAAGTGAATTGGACATCTCTTCATGATAAGTCAAAAGCCCAAGTTAAGGTTTGGAACCCATCTGCAAACCCGTCAGGGTCCTCAGAGCACCTTCTCAACTTTTCCTTACATTATTGGATATAAGTTATGGAAAATGGGACTTGTGCTCATACTGGCCCTTCTACTCCTGCTACTTCCCTGACATGTAATATAGTGCCAGAGAAGCTACTGAGCAGAGTGTTCCACTCCAGGTGCACTGGGGGCTTAATATAGTTCTTTTCTTTTCTGGCTGGCATTACATGTTTGCAGAATTTGGCAAGGGGTTATATGGGGGGCAGCTGTAGTTCGCCCTGAGAGACAAGTTGTCCTTATAAGAGGGGCGTCATCCACAATGTCTGGCTCAGTCTTTTTAAGGGCAAGTCTTAGAAGCTTTACAGACTGAAGGATTCTGAAAGGTGTTTCCCATAGTGATCTGGCCTAAGGAGGGCCCATTTGTTGCAGGCATCTCTGTCCTTAGGGTGTCAGTCAGCGTCCCCGACTGTGGGGTGGGCACCAGTGCTGTTTTGGATGTTCTCTCTCCATAGGCAATAGAATGGTCTACTATGAGCTTTGCAGATTAAAGGATTCTGAAAGGTGTTTCCCATAGTGGTCTGCCCTAAGGAGGGCCTATTTGTTGCAGGCATCCCTGCCCCTAGGGTGTCAGGCATACCTGTGGATGTTTTCCCATCATAGGCGATGGAATAGTCTATGATTCCCTTAGTCCCAGGATGCAATGCTCAGCTTTTTGCGTCCCGCCAAGTGAAATAAACTTCAGCCTGCAACACCCGTGAAACAGGCACTTTGCAATGTACCTTAAAACTATGCACAATAAAGTTCGGGATTTGTCCATACAATTAAAAATTCTGGGTTCTTATGCTAAAAGAATTCATACATAAAAGTGAAATCTCTTGCCCTACTCTGAGAAATGGAATATAAAGTAAAGTAATTCTGCATGACCACATCCCCACAAAGCAACAGAACAAACACAGAAATCAGAAAATGAAGGGTCTAACCTCCTCAAAAACATTTTGTCATGCACACAAAAACCTGTCATATGGATTTGCCTTGAACTCAGCAAGACCTAAATGTCCTATTCTATGACCTAGTTATCCTGTCATGGGAGACTTTAAGCAGCAGGTGCCCTCGTGGCTTTTAACTGCCTGACCCCTGCATGCAGATGAGGGCTTCGACAAAGAAAGAGAAGAAAAAATAAATCCCAAAGTTTGGGCTTACCTCTTGGCTGGCTCTCCAAAATGTTACCGGAGTTGTGCAGGTTCTTGGATGTTGAGCAAAGAATTGAACAAAATGCACAAACAAGGTAACAACAAAAATGAAGCAACGAAAAACAAAGTAACAGAAGAAAGGAGTAATGAAAGCACAGATGTATTGAAGAAAACGCACGAAACAAGAATGAGCTCAAGCAAGCGGCTCAAAAGCGTCTTCAATTAGGATTTTTATTGAGCTAAAGGAACCCAGCAATACACCCTCGGTGCCCTTTAGAGGTCTCCAATTGGCTACACCCCATGATGAACTAGCCTGTGGCCAATCAGAGGCTGCAATGGAGGCCCTGCCCAGCAGCCAATCAGAGGTGAAAGTGGCTTGTTCTCATGGGAGAGAGGATGTGTCCTATATGCTTCACCTGCTGCTCTCCTACCTATACGAACTGGCTTCACCTGCTGTTGTTTTGCTTATGCAAATTGTCTGCACCTTCTGAATCCCCATTACACTAATTTCCTATTCTCCTGCTACACTGCCCCCTCTTCAATATCCCAGGTCTGTTATTTCTTACTTTTAAAATTTATATAATATAAATTTTAGATATGTCTATGTATGTTTATGTATTTTATATATGTCAAAATTTTATTTAGACATATATAGACATAAACATAGATGTCTATATATAGACATCTATGTGTACATATGTATATATGTATATATGTATATATAGACATCTATGTATATAAAGATCTGTATGTCTATATATGTCTAAATAAAATTTTGATGTCTATATATCAAAATATGTCTAAATAACATTTTGTTTACAATAAATTGTTCAGTCTTGATTTACTTTAAACTTTATAAAATGGGTATTACTGTGATTGAACTTTTCCGAGAATTCCTATTTTCACTGAAAACTGCATTGCTAAAATTCATTTATATATTTGACTTTTATGCTTTCAACTTGTATTTTAGACTCAGGGGATACCTGTGCAGGTTTGTTACATGGGTATACTGTGTGATGCTGAGGTTTGGGGTATGATTGATCTCATCAACCAGATAGTAAGCACAGTACCCAGTAGTTATTCAACACTTACCTCCCTCCACCACTTCTCTCTAGTAGTCTCCAGTGTCTATTGTTGCCATCTTTATGTCCATGAGTAACCAATGTTTAGCCCCCACTTATAAGTGAGAACATGCAGTATTTGGTTTCCTGTTCCAGTGTTAATTCACTTAGGATAATGGCCTCCAGCTGCATCCATGTTGATGCAAAGGACGTAAACTTATTTCTTTTTTACGGCTATGTAGTATTCCATGGTGTATACATATCACATTTTCTTTATCCAATCCACCATTGATAGGCACTTAGCTTGATTTCATGCATTTGCTACTGTGAACAATACTGTGATGAACATAATGGTACAAGTGTCTTTTTGGTAGAACAGTTTATATTGTTTTGGATATACGCCCAGTAACGGGACTGCTGCGTTAATTGGCAGGTCTGTTTTAAGTTCTTTGAGAAATCTTCAAACTGCTTTCCACAGTGGCTGAACTAATTTACATTCCCACTAACATTGCACAAGTGTTTTATCTGTGGCCTCGCCAGCACTGTTATTGACTTTTTAACCACAGCCATTCTGACTGGTGTGAGATGGTATGTCATTATGGTTTTGATTTGCATTTCTCTGATGATTAGTGATGCTGAGTATTTTTTTTTTTCATATGTTCTTTGGCCACTTGTATCTTCTTTTGAGAAATGTCTCTTCATATCCTTTGCCCACTTATTAATGGGTTGTTTTTTGCTTATTATATTGTTTGAGCTACTTATAGATTCTAGGTATTAGACTTTCATCATATACATAGTTTGTGAATATTATCTCCCATTCTGTACATTGTCTGTTTACTCTGTTGATAGTTTATTTTGCTAGGCAGAAGCTCTTTAGTTTAATTAAGTCCTACTTGTCAATTTTTTTGTTACAATTGTTTTAGAGGACTTACTCATGAATTATTTCCCAACGCTGATGTCCAGAATCATGTTTCCTAGGTTTGCTTCTAGGATTTTTATAATTTTAGGTCTTACATTTAAGTTTTTAATCCATCTTGAGTTAATTTTTGTTTATGGTCAAAGATAGGGGTCCAGTTTTATCCTTATGCATATGGCTAGCCAGCTATCCCAGCACCATTTATTGAATGGGGAGTCCTTTCCCCATTGCTTATTTTTGTCAGTTCTTTTAAAGACCAGATGGCTGTAAGTATGCAGCTTTATTTCTGTGTTCCCCATTCTGTTCCACTGGTCTATGTATCTGTTTGTACAAGTAGTATGCAGTTTTGGTTAATGTAGCCTTATAGTGTAGTTTGAAGTCAGGTATTGGGATGCTTCTGGCTTTGTTCTTTTTGCTTAGGATTGCTTTGCCTATTTGCACTTTTTTTTTTGTTTCATATGAATTTCATTTTTTTCTAAGTTTCTGGATAAAATTCATTTTTACGAATTAAGTCATACTTTATCATTCCATTTCATAATCATATCAGAATGTATTTATTTTTATTGATCATTTATATTTGATTTTATTTCCTTTTCTTTCTTTTTCTTTTCTTCTATTTTAAAATGACATTGGTCTAGGCGCAGTGGCTCATGCCTATAATCCCAGCACTTTGGGAGACCGAGGTGGGTGGATCACCTGAGGTCAGTAGTTCGAGACCAGCCTGGCCAACATGGTGAAACCCCATCTCTACTAAAAATACAAAAATTACCCAAGAGTGGTGGCACACTTCTTTGTAATCCCAGCTACTCCAGAGGCTGAGGCAGGAAAATCGCTTGAACCGGGGAGGCGGAGGTAGCAGTGAGCCAAGGTCGCGCCACTGCACTCCAGTCTGGGCAACAGACAAGACTCTGTTTCAAAAAAAAAAAAAAAAAAAAAAAAAAAAATGACATTGCATGGACATGCTTGTGCATATCTCCAAGTGCACATGTACAAAAGTTTGTCTTGGATATACCTAGGAAAGGAGTTGCTAAGTTGTAGTAAATATGAATGGTCAAGTATAAGACACTTCCAAACTGTTTTCAAAAATGGTTGTACAAATTTACTTTCCCATCAGCAACAGTAGAAAACTTCTCCATTTTCTCTACCATTTAGTATTGTTGGACCTGTTAATCTTTGCCAATAGAATGCCACCTCTTTTTCATCTGTTTTGTATTTACATGATTAATGAGGTTTTGATGGCTTTTGGCCAAATATGTTTTCTTTCCTTTGAAATACCTTTTCATGATTTTTCTCACTTTTCTCATGATTGCTGTTATTCTTCATTGATTTTAAAGTTCTAACAGTCCTCATAATAATCTAACATCAGCTAATGCTGCATATTCTCACACTTTCTTTTTGTTTTCTTTAAAGTATCTTTTTATGGCAAAAGTTCTTCATTGAAAATGTCAAAATGTCTATGTGACAGTGATTTCTCCATTTGCATCTTAGGAATTCTTTCTGACCAAGATCAGAGATATACTCATCTATGCCTTCTTTCAAAAGTTTTCTAGATTTTGCTTTGCCACTTTAAGGCTTGAATTCATGTTGAGAAACAGGTGACATAGGTGTCTGGGTTACCTGTTCATGCATTTTATTTGTGCCATCTGGCCCTGTTAATGCTTTATTCTGGATGTTCCACTTCCATCTAACAATGATTTCTCCTGGACCTGCCTGATCATATGATTTGGTGATATCTAATAGAATCCAGGTTAAAATCAGCAGTTCTGGTTTTGTGGTTACTTTGCGCACCTTGTTCAGACACTCCACCTCTGCCAGGGTCTGGTAACATACGAGGAGCTTATACTGCAGATAACCTAGGGGTCTCTTTGTGATTCTCCCTTGTTACATTCCACACGGGGTCTTTTCCTACCTCTATATCTCAAATGTCACGGGATTTTCTGTGTTATAAGGCCTGCTGCAGAGCACTTTCTGTTCTGGATTCCCCTCAGAGCTGTAAAACTTTTGTACCACATAATATATGGGTTTGAGCATTATTTCCAGATGCGGAATATGTTGCCTGCAGAATCTGAAGAGGGCTACTGCTACTAGCCATTGTGTTTCATTTTCAGTGGTAGGTATAAAAGATAGGACTACACCACCATTCCCCAGACCACCAGGCATCCAAAAGTTTTACTGGCATAGCAGGCTCATTAAAGGGTTTACTTCCCACCATTTAGAGAACACTTTTCAAGGCCAGTGGCACACTAGCCACTAGCTCACGTGATCCAGTGAACATGATACTTGTGATGGATGTTAGTCAATCCAAGTCTTTCTGATTGTGCTGTGGCAGACAGCAAGTTAATTAATATTGTCCTGGGGCAATCATGTAAATTTATAAAATGGTTTATTTCAAGTGAATGCAAACTGTTTCTAATACTCCTTTAGCATAGCAATGGGTAGGTACACATTCACCAGATCAATGGCCACATACCATTAGCCTGACTTTGCATTAATTTATTCTAGTGAAGATACTATACCTGGCTCAGTAGCGGCCAATGGAGCTAGTAACTAACCAGTTTGGTTGTTGAAGGTAGACCATTACCTGGCTTTTTTAGGGGCCAGAATGGTGAAATAAGTACAAATGCTAATGGACCACCACCACTGGTCTCTTATGTCTTTAAAGCCCTCCTGACTATCTTTTGGACCTGGCTTCTTAAGGTTAAGTGCTGACCCTGATTTTGTGGTTTCAGTATTATTACAATGAGTATTGAGGGTGAGAACAGTTTGTAATGGCACCTCCAATCACACCCCTAGTCTGCAGAGGAAAGCCACTATAGAACTCCATTGTAAAGCAGGCCCTTTCACCGGCATATCTCATTGCTTTGGTAATTATTCTATCTTACAAGCTCCCATATGGAATATAAACAACTGATAGGACTCTGGTCTGTCTTTCTTTCTTTCTTTCTTTCTTTCTTTCTTTCTTTCTTTCTTTCTTTCTTTCTTTCTTTCTTTTTTTTTTTTTTTTTTTTTTTTTTTTGACAAGGTTTCACTCCGTCACCCAGGCTGGAGTGCAATAAAACAATCACAGATCACTGCAACCTCGACCACCTGGGTTCAAGTCATCCTCCCACCTTAGCCTCCCAAGCAGCTGGAACTGCAGGTGCATAGCACCACGCCAGGCTACTTATTATTATTATTATTATTGTTTGTAGAGACAGGCTCTTGCTATGTCGCCCAGGCTTGTCTCAAATTCCTGGGCTTAAGTGATCCTCCCGCTTAGGACTCCATAAGTGTTGGGATTACAATTGTGAGCCACCATGCTCGGCAGGCCCAGGGTCTTAAAAAGTGTTTCAGTATAGCTTTCTCTCTACTATGAGCTTTATAATCTCTTCCACCATCTGCCACAGCTATACTGTCATTTATATTGCACTTAATGAGGACTGTTGCTTTTACCATACTTCTAGGAGTCATCCAAATAATGTGTTTGCACCATCATCTTTAATAGAGTGTTAAATCCAGTGTATTCAGAGAGTGCTTTGAAATCATTATTTCCCTTATCCATCTTCATGTTACATCCTTTTCGATTCAGCACCCTCTTAGGATCCGGTCCCATAAACTCTCTACATTCTCTGGTGGAAGGGGTGAACAAGCTTCTTCGGGCCTCCATTATGAAGACACTAATCCCATTCATGAGACTGGAGCCCTCAATAGGTTTCAAAATATGAATTTTGGCATGACACAAACATTCAAACCATAACAACAAGCTTTCTCTAATGTCTAACAGCAATAAATCAAAGTAGTAAACATACACAGACTCTCATGAGATAAATTCATGTCCATAGACTAAAAAATGTTATTCTTTCACTGAATCTCTTTGTTTTGAATAGTACAGATCCATTTTTGGAAATGAAAAGGTCAAACTTTGCTGTACCAAGCAACCCTAATGACAGTTAATTAATTCTGCCTTCAAGATGCCACATGAATGAAGCTTTGCCCTGTGGCAAAAGGCAAAAGAATATGCTTAATGAGATAATATTGGCCAGTGGTCCTGGCCTAATAATTTTAGCAGCAGAGATAAAACAGAATATATATCCTATTTTCCATTATAAGATTTATTTACAACTGATTTTAATTTGTCTTCATACTTAGCATGAACATACGGAAACCAGCTCTTAAGTGCAGAAATCTCTGTACAGGTATTTGTTTCTTTGATGTGCATAGCACAACATCCTCCTCACTTTTTTTTTTTAATTCAATGGCCCTGCATTTTTCTACAATCAATTCATTTCGTTTTTTTTTTTTTATGTTCTCACCACTGACTTCCTGGGTAAATGGGCTAATGGCACCATGTTGTAGGACTAAGGAGGGGTTGATTTTGAATATCCCATTTATTAAGACTTATTATTTAGAAAGAAAATTTAGTTAATGGACTCTCTAAATTGGCTTTATGGTGCATAATAAATTATTAAAGAGTTTTTATTGCTAAATATATTTTTCCAAGAGGTTTCTTTAGCAACTTAATTTACTAGACGTAATAAACATTTTCTGTGAAGAATCAGAGAGTAAGTATTTTAACCTTTGTGGGCCATATGGTCTGTGACACAACTATACAACCCTACCATTGTAGTGCAAAAGCAGTCATAGACAATACACAAATGAATCAGCATGGCAATGTTCCAATGAAACCTTACAAAGACAGATTCTGGGGCAAATTTGGCTCCTGGCTTGAATTTTGTCCAATCCCTGTTCCAGACAAAGGTTCTTAATTAGTTGCTTTATTTTGGCTCCGTTCTTCTACTCCAATACACTGTAAATTTAAAAGCAGGTGAGCGATATAGAAAAGAAATGAGGGACAGTATGTGTTTGTCTATCTCATGTGGCACAAGCACAGCTGTTCCCATCTTGAAACTGTTAGAGGTGCTATTAGTGGAGAAAACCATTAAAAACACAAAGCAAAACGTACGTACTAAGAGTCATTTAGCACAATGGCAGAATCTATGATTTCCTAGCTTCAGAAAGTGGCCATTATTAACTGGCAATTAGATCAACATCTAAAGAAACCTACTGAGGAAAACGTGTCCAGTTTGGCAAATGGATAAGGTTCAGATATCACAACAAGTCTCATGCTTATCCAGTAAGCACACTGAACCCAGCAGGGATCAGAAGACAGTGGAATTGGGCAAATTATCTTCACCTACTACTAGAAAAGCAATTCACATCATATGACTTACAACTGTGTCTCATTAACATTCTCTTGGAATTCAGTATGCATTGAATTTCATAGATTTGTCTAGAATTTGTCATAAGAATCCAGAGGTAAATAAGGCATATAATGTGGCCACTCAATAGTAAAAAACCTAATCCAGAGATAGAAAATATGCTTCATCTTGGGCGGGGTGTGGTGGCTCACACCTGTAATCCCACCACTTTGGGAGACCAAGGCCAGCAGATCACTTGAGTTCAGAAGTTCTAGACCAGTTTGGCCAACAAGGTGAAACCCCATCTCTACTAAAAATACAAAAAATTAGCCGGGCATGGTGGCGCATGCCTGTAATTCCAGCTACTCAGGAGGCTGAGGCACAAGAGTCACTTGAATCTGGGAGGCAGAGGTTACAGTGAGCCAAGATCATGCCATTGCACTCAAGCCTGGGCAACGGAGTGAGGTTCTGGAAAGAAAAGAAAAAAGGGAAGAGAAGGGAAGGGAAGGGAGGGGAGGGGGGAGGGGAGGGGAGGGGAGGGGAGGGGAGGGAGAGGGAGGGGAGGGAAGGGAAGGGAGGGGAGTGGAGGGGAGGGAGGGGAGGGGAGGGGAGGGGAAGGGAGAGAAAGAGAAGGGAAGGGAAGGAAAGGAAAGGGAGAGAAGAGAGAAGAAAAGAGAGAAGAGAGAAGAAAAGAGAGAAGAAAAGAGAAGAAGAGAAAGGAAGGAAGGAAGGAAAGGAGGGAGGGAAGGAAGAAAGAAAGAAAGAGAAAGAAAAGAGAAATACACGTCATCTTAAATGCCACATGTAAATTGATCATTGTTACCTCTAAACTCCTTTAACAAACATTCTGAATTATTTTCAGGCTTGATGGGAAAATCTGTCACAATCGTCAAGTCATATCTGCCATGAATAGGTACCCAGATGCCCAACATAATTTTTGTCCTTGATCTAATTATTTGTACTTGAAGAATAATTCACTCCTTATTGCATTATTTCCTTTATTAACTCTATTCAATTGAGTGTGACACTAAAAATGTAGAGATGAGTAAGATAATTTTTTTTTTACCAAGTCCAGTTAAAGGGTTAAACATGAAAAGAAATAGGAATGTACAACTTACAACTGTGTCAAAACCACATATATTTAAAATTGGTATGTGAGTATAGATGATTGCAGAATAATACAGTCTTTGGAAAGTCAGTGAAGACATAACAGAGTTATAAATATCAGTTTCCTCTATTTCCGCTGCATGCAAGTATTGTAAATAGCCCAGTCTGCCTTGCACTGTGTGACCATGAGACAGAGTTCTGGCCAATGGAACACAACTATAAGTGATTAACATGATTTTAAACACTGACCTGTTAAAAACCAACTACAAAATCCTATCCTCTAGGAGTCAGCAGACTTGCTATGTAAAGGCTAGATAGTAAATATTTTAGGCTTTGAGGGCCTTGTGATCTCACCCACAATTGCTCAACTCTGTCATTGTAGCACAGCACACAAGTAATCATAAACATTGTGTAAACAAATGGCATGGCAATGTTCCAATAAAACTTTATTAACAAAAACAGGCAGTAGGCTAGATTTGGCTTCAGCCTCTTATGTTTTTTTATTTTTCTAGCTACAAAAGACAAAGTCAAGGGATTGAAGGTTGAATAAGTGGGAAAGAATTTTATGCCAGTGAAAACTAAGTTTTCATTGCATTTGGTTAAATAACGCAGTAGTTGGATTACTGGCTTATATGGTAAGTGTATAATTAATTTTTTATAAGAAATTATCAAACTGTTTTCCAAAGTGGCTGTATTAATTTGCATTCTCATCAGCAGTTGATCTGCATCCATGCAAGGAATTGGTATTTGTAAGTATACGCTAGAATGTGCCAGGGGGGGAAAAAAAACACAAAAAGATTCTTCAGTTTTTGATTTAAGCTTTTCTCAATAAAGCCATGAAACTAAACCTATATTACAAAAATGCTATTTGCATTAGATTGAAAAAATAACCATAATTCTTTATCTCTTCCTATATCCACTCTTCTTTGTATAACAACGTTGCCACTCTTTCTTCACCCCTTAAATCTTGTCTGACCTTATAACTCGCATTGATTAGCAAAATGTGGTAGAAGTAACAGTTTAACTTTGAACCTAGCCCTTGAAAGATTTTGCATATTTCCCATTTTGCTTTTGGATCTCTAATACTGTCCTGTGAATAAGCCTCAGAAGATACTGAAATGTAAATAGCAGAGTCAGGTCATCCTTGCTGAAGTCATTTTGGATGAACCAGCCTCCAGCCAATCTGGCAGCTGACCACAGATGCATGAATGAGCCAAGTCAAAAACGAAAGACCTACTTAGTTCAACCCAGACAACATTGCCAAACTGGAGAATCCCAATTAAATAAGTGGTTGCAGTTTTAAGCCACTAAGTTGTGAGGTGGCTTATTATGCAATAATGGCTAATTGATATGCTGTTTCATCTCTAATCTAATTTATATAACCCAAAAATAAAATATATGCTTCTATGATTAAATCAAATTAATGTTTTTTACTGGCTCTTATTTTCTGTAACCATTCAAATTTGCAACATAAAAGGGTTTGCTTTAAAAATAAAATGATACTTCATAAAAGCATGCAGATTGGTTTCTGTAAATAATTTATAGTTTTAGTATTGCCAGAACTAAAGCTATGTGGCTTCAGAAAAATCATTTAACTTTTGTTTGCCACAAAAATCTTCATTTGTAAAATGAGGATATTTGGATAAGCCACACTTGAGGGCCCAAAAATATGTGTGTGTGTGTGTGTGTGTGTGTCTGTGTGTATTATGCATATATGATGTATATAATATATCAATATTATACACACATACAGATTTATGTGCATGTATCATCTTATATATAGATATAGATACAGATATATAGATATATTTTAAAAGCCTTAAAAGAACAAACTGTAAGTGAAGCTGAGTCAAAAGTGGTGTTAGTGGTCCTGAGATACATAAAGTAAGTGGCTTATATTTCTGAACCAACTTAGTAAACCTTAAATATATATTAGTCTACGATTAGCAGCGAACAATTTTTGGAAAACAGTATAAATGTACAGCAAATGTTTGACAAAAATTATCTCTGTGAGTGATAATGAAAGCCAACTGGCCATTAAATGGCTAATACACAGTGAATGATGTAAGCAGAACTGTTGTATATAGTAGAGGGAAAGCAAGCCACAACTCTTGGTTAAATTAATTATCATAGAACTTTAGAGATAGCAGGAAATTTAAAAATCTCCAACTGCAACATTCAGAGTTTCTTTATTCGAATCAATTCAACAAAAAATTAGTGAAAATCTCCACTCTGAAACATAGTATGCATATGTTATGGAAATCTATTGTAGAAAGATCAAATAACTTATATAAAGTCAACCAATTAATAGTTGAGAGTAGAAAATGAGTTTCCTCATTTCCATTTCACTGCTCTTTCTACTTCACCAGTTAACTACTCTAAATATTGACAAAATATATGACTATCTCTGACAGGCTCTAATTATTTATTAATTATACATTAAATAAAATAAAGCAAAAAGGAATTTTGGTATACTGTCAGAGAACCAGCTCTTTAATGTAATTTTATTTTGAAAAGATTTTTTAGAGGAAATGAGGTGAAGAACATTCTCTAATTTAACCAAAATACCAGTATAATCAAACTCCTATATCTTCTTTGGATTTCTGGGATCCTATCTATGTAGAATCTAAATTGTCCTGCCAATCACAGCTCAGAACTGGGTTATAAGCCGCTGAAATCAATTCATGCCTCACCCACTTTGCTTCCTGTCTTAGAAAGGATGCCTTAATCACTGTAATGGTAGGAAACGTTTTTCTGATACCTCTTTCTTTGTACTATGAAACTCTCAATCTTCCTGTGCCACAAATGTCACTTAGAATTACCTATTTTCTCTCAGTCGTAGTGGTCTCCTTTCTCCTCTTCTCCTTCTCAAGTTATCTATTCCATTTTGTTCAGCTTCTCCTTTAATAGGAGATTATATTCCTGTTTGGGAAAAGACTGTCAAATTGTCTTAATTTTGCAAAATGGTGATATAAAGATAGTTTTGCTTTTTAATGTTTCTATTTGTGGAAAAAGAACAAAAGTTCGTAAGGCTAATCGTACATGCCCTTAAATTATTTGTCTCACTGATTCAGGAAAGTCACAGCTCTAGGACTCAGACTGTAGGGCTTCAGATTGACAAAGGTTCCAGGTTGGTAAAGCAGATATATTTACCAATTGTCATAACCATTAGCATACTTTATCATTTGTTGATTTTAGTCCCACCAATTAGTTAAATAGCATATATAATACCAGAGGATGTCTGATTTAGTCAATTTAAATGAAGCCTAAATTAAAAAAAAAAAACCTTAGTCAAATTACTTGTTGACATTATTGACTAATAATAATATTTCTAAAATATTTCTCAGTTTCTTAAAAGCTCTAATAAATGTTACCTCCTAGGTAAAGCCAGGCAGTATTTCTAATAGTATTTAACATATGAAGAAACTGGGATTAACAGGGTTTAAGTGATCCAATAAGAAAGGATATAATCATTGGAGGATACAATATGGATCTAATGATTTAATAAGGGCTAAAATAATTATCAAAATTGGAATATATGCATAAATATCTTAACTTTGATTCTAGTGTTGTTTCTACTGCTTCCGGTCACCTCATGTAAAGAGGTTCTCATGGCATATTTCACTGGCTCAAAATCATATTACATTAGGCAAGGAACACGTACAGACATGTATGATTATACAGTAAAACTAGATTGCCTGAATGTCAAAAAAAACAGGCATTTTATTACTTACAGTATACACATATTACTTAAAGTATCTATCTCTCTTTGTAAAAGATGATCAAACTCAGCTCAATGATTAAATGCATCTTAAATGCTAAGTTGCAGTATATAGCAAGTTGAAAATCACTTTCCAATTTGTCTACCGCTCTAAATCTAGGGACCTTAGGGTAAATCGTGCTGTAATCCAGAACATTTTTTCAATTAGCTTCTTTTTCATGCTAGGAAAATATTCTTTGATATCAGAGCTGTATCTCTGCCAATTCTCTTTACCAATTACCACGCCCTTACCCTAAGAGGCCCCTTTGAGCTGTAAGCATTCTTGGGAGGAAGATACGCCCATGAGTTTTACATTCTGCATATTATTAAATTAGGTATCATGTTACTTTGCCTATAAAAGCACTCTTTCCAAAATAGTCAAGTCATTCTTTTTTATCTGAAATGGTACAAGAAATACATCATTTTTAGATTTAGCTTTAAAAGGATATAGCTTTTAAAGAGATGTGAACTTTTACAACTCAATATTTGAAGTCTCATTTTGCTTTACACCTTTACTGACATTTCTTGATTTCTTTAAATATTGTGATGAGATGTACTTAAAAACAAGGAAGCAATGCTTTTAGAGGAAAAACTATTCCACACACCATTGTATAGCTACATAGTTTTTATTCCTTACTCTAAAAAAATAAAACCTATCACACCAGAGGGATTGCAACAATAAGTCAATATTTCCTTAACATTTATGGAAGAAGTTACTTACAAAATGATGCTGCATGGTGTGTCTGTGGGTGGTGTTTGAAGAGACATTATTGGGCACTGTTTTACGCTACTTGGAATATTTTCTTCCTCAATATGATTTCCACATATCTGGAAAGAAATCCACAATGTATAAGTCGATATCTTCCTAGTTTACCAAATGAGGGAGGAAAACTGAGACTTGAAACAACTCAAATGAAAATGCATCTTTAAAGCTTGCTATATACTTATACTCATCCAATCATTATTTATTCATTTAACAAATATTTATTGGAAACCTATTATGTGTCAGGCAATAAGACAGGCTTCGAGGGTACATCAATGAAAAAAGAAAGTTTATTTTTTCAGAACTGACAAGTGTAACAGGAAATACAGACAAGTATGTTTACAGTTATAATGAGAAAGACATAACAAGAGTAGATTCAGAAAGCTGTATAACCAGATAAGGAGGGTATAGAAACCAGATTAAAGGAGTTAAAGAAGGCTATAAATAAGGAAAATGACTCAGGAGTGTGTAGGATTTAAGCATGCAGAGAGAAAGGGCCAACAATTGTAAGAATGTGGAGGTTGAAGTATTACAATGTTTAGAAAGTCATAGGTTTGGTAAAAAAGCACTGGAATGATCTTTGGGCACAGGTAGTTACCACATGGTTTTAACTAAAAAGGAGGAGTTTGAGAGTATTCTCAAGAGTAGCTAGTGACAGAAATTAGTACTAAGTGGAAGTGATAGAGAGAAGATAAGAGATCAAAGAGATTAACCTCATAAGGGAGGGAATAAAAGATAGAAGGAAACTGAGTTTAAAAAGTGGGACATTTTAACTTAACATTTTAAAATATACTTTCAGAGTTACAGCAGAAGGAAATAACTTTTTTAAAAAATTTAAGACCATTTTAAAAGAAAAGTAATCAGAACTTTGAAAAGAGACATAGTGGGTTACCCTTTAAAAACCAAAGAAAATGGCTCATTTACAAAAAAATATTTCAGGAAACACAGTAAAATGCTAGAATACTTCTAGTTAGTATTTGTAATTGTTGTATTTAAAAATATAGAGAAGATTATCATCAAGGGGAAACCAGTTGAAATCACAAAAAGATTGTTCAGAATTTAAAAACTTAATTGATAAATTATAAGCCACAATGGAAATAGCAGAGTAAATATTGTAAAAATCATACCAGTGAAGTCAAGAGAATAAAATCAAGAAGTACTCCTAGGCCGGGAGTCGAAGCTCATTCCTGTAATTCCAGCACTTGCAAGGCCTAGGCGGGAAGATTGTCTGAGCCCAGGAGTTTGAGACTAGCCTGGGAAACATAGAGAGGCCATATTTTTATACAAAACATTTTTAAATTAGCCAGGCATAGTGGTGCCACAGTTTTAGTCCCAGCTACTTGGAAGGCTGTGGTGACCCGTGATTGCACCACTGCATTCCAGCCTGGGTGACAGGGCAAGACACTGTCTAAAAAAGAAAAAAGAAAAAAAAAAAGTTCTCCTAGAATTCAGAGTGAATTAACTTAAAAAAAAAAAAAAAAAAAAAAAAAAAACCCTTTCTTAAATCGAAGAACTTCATATTAAAGTTAAATGGGAGAAGATAGTTACAACGTGTAAAATCATTATACAGCATACGCCTTCTTCAAATGAACAAAAAGAGAACAAAAGGTATGAAGTGGCAATTTACAGATGGTTAACAAAAAGCTAACAAGTATATGTATAGATAATCAACTTTTGCACATAAATGCAAAATGAAACATAAATTATATTGTTCTTTACATTCATCAGAGGGGTGAATGTTTGAAAAGTAGATAATGTCAAGAGTTAGTAAGGATGCTTGGGGACTGGGAGCTTCATGAATTACTGATAGAATTGTCAACTAGTATGGCCATATTGACATGAATTTTGCCAAAAATTTAGTGACATATTAACCAACTATCCCATACAAACCCAGTGAATTTTGGCAATAATTTAGTGAAATATTAATCAAGTATCCCATATAAACCAGCTATCCCACTCCTATGTATACAGAGTAGGGCAATTCCTCCACTAGCCCATAGGAAACACATAGGAATATGTCTTAGCAAAGTATTTATAATAGTGGGTAATTTGTGTTTATCATTAGAGGAATATTTATATGATAGATGTACACCATGTATTATTATGTCCCAGATGAAATAAATTAATAATATAACCTTTAGAAATAGAAAAATCTTAAAAGCAGAGCATGTTAAGAGAAAAATTAAGACATAAAATCGTAGATATGACACAATACATTTATATAAACTAAAAACACATATGAACAAAAAAAATATTTTAAAAGGATATGTATAGACACATTTCCAATAAAATAGATCAAATACTTTAGAGTGAATATCTGTATTAAAGAAGGGAAATAGCTTACTAAAAGAGAGTAATCTTGTATACATCTATAATGACAGTTTCCCCATAAAGAATATGTCTAACTCAGGTGTCCGTTAGTTCCAAAAGGAAAAGCATGAGAAAATAATAAGAGAAATTATAAAATAAATTATGAAAGATAAGAAACACCTATCCAGAGGAGACAATGAACATACTCATGCATGTTATACTTTGACTATAAATCAAAAACCTGTATTTTTTCTTTATCTATATTACAGAACAAAATAGACAAAGTAAAAATAATTCTCGAAGGAAGAAAATGAAGCAAAATATTTTCTAAGCTGAAAAAAATCCAAAATCTGGCCATCAAAAGAGCTATATGAAAATACAGTGTATTAGATAGGATTGATTGAGTTATATTGCAAACAACCTCCATATTAAATATCTTAACCAAACTGAATCTTTTTTCTTGCTTGTAGAAAGTCTGCTAAGGGTCTAATAACATTTGAGGGCAGCTATTCTCCACACAGTGGCTAAGTGTTTCAGGCTGTTTCTATATTGTGGCACTCAATTTCAACATGAACATCCACAATTTATGTGGTAGAGAAATAAAACTCAGAGAATCAAATACCAAGTCTAAAATGCACACATCCCTTCTGCTCTCAGCCCATTAATTAGAACTCATGACATGGTCAGTTATCAAGAATACTAAAAAATAAAAGGTTGCGTATGCCCAGGAATAGAGAAGAAACAGATATATGAGGGAGCACAAGTAACACTTCTTCACACAGTATATAAATCTCTTAATTTAGGCAACTTGATAATTTTAAAAATTAGTGATAGATATTTATAGTGATTCATCCAAAATGCATTTTTCTTATGTGTAAGAAAGGAAATCCTTCAACTAGAGTTTTGAATGTTTTCAGTATACTCCAGGTGCATGCATTTATTAATGATGTAATTATTAATGAATTAATAAATTTCTTTGAGTTACCATTTAATTATCCTTAATATAATAGTTGATAATCATGATACCTGACTTCAAGCTATACTACAAAGCTACAGTAACCAAAACAGCATGGTACTGGTACCAAAACAGAAATATAGACAAATGGAACAGAACAGAACCTTCAGAAATAATACCACACATCTACAAACATCTGATCTTTGACAAACGTGACAAAAATTAGAAACGGGGAAAGGATTCCCTATTTAATAAATGGTGCTGGGAAAACTGGCTAGCCATATGTAGAAAGCTGAAACTGGATCCCTTCCTTATACCTTACACAAAAATTAATTCAAGATGGATTAAAGACTTAAATGTCAGACCTAAAACTATAAAAACCCTAGAAGAAAGCCTAGGCAATACATTCAGGACATAGGTATGGGCAAGGACTTCATCTCTAAAACACCAAAAGCAATGGCAACAAAGCCAGAATAGACAACTGGGATCTAGTTAAAGAGCTACTGCACAGCAAGAGAAACTACCATCAGAGTGAACCCGCAATCTACAGAATGGAAGAAATTTTTTGCAATCTACCCGTCTGACAAAGGGCTAATATCCAGAATCTACAAAGAACTTAAACAAATTTACAAGAAAAAATCAAAAAAACCCATCAAAAAGTGGGCGAAGGATATGAACAGACATTTCTCAAAAGAAGAAATTTATGCAGCCAAAAGACATGAAAAAGTGCTCATCATCACTGACCATCAGAGAAATGCAAATCAAAACCACAATGAGATACCATCTCACACCAGTTAGAACGGCGATAATTAATAAGTCAGGAAACAACAGGTGCTGGAGAGGATGTGGAGAAATAGGAACACTTTTACACTGTTGGTGGGACTGTAAACTAGTTCAACCATTGTGGAAGACAGTGTGTTGATTCCTCAAGGATCTAGAACTAGAAATACCATTTGACCCAGCCATCCCATTACTGGGTATATACCCAAAGGATTATAAATCATGTTGCTATAAAGACACATGCACACGTATGATTATTCGGGAAGTATTCACAATAGCAAAGACTTGGAACCAACCCAAATGTCCATTAATGATAGACTGGATTAAGAAAATGTGGCACATATACGCTATGAAATACTATGCAATCATAAAAATGGATGAGTTCATGTCCTTTGTAGGGACATGGATGAAACTGGAAACCATCATTCTCAGTAAACTATTGCAAGGACAGAAAACCAGACCCTGCATATTCTCACTCATAGGTGAGAACTGAACAAGGAGAACACTTGGACACAGGAAGGGGAACATGACACACTGAGGCCTGTCATGGGGTGGGGGGAGGGGGAGGGATAGCATTAGGAGATATACCTAATGTAAATGACGAGTTAATGGGTGCTGCACGCCAACATGGCACATATATGCATATATAACAAACATGCACGTTTTGTACATGTACCCTAGAGCTTAAAGTATAATAAAAAAAAAGAAAAAAAAGTTGATAATAAGTGTTCTGAGTGCTTACCCTTGTGTAAGTCATTCCTCTAAATGTTTTGCACGTATAGCTCATGTAATCTTCACAACCACCTGTGAGGTTAGAATAAGTATCCTCATTTTACAGTTGAGCATACTCGGATAGGTTAAATAATTTTTTTGAAGTCACAGAGGTACAATAATAGAGTAGCAGAAACTAGGCAGGTTGACAAAATCCCAGCATGAAGCTTTTGTCATTTTATGTCATTCCTATCTTCTCAATGTCACATGATTGTATTCGTCTGCTTTCATTCTGCTTATAATGACATACCTGAGACTGGGAAGAAAAAGGTTTAATTGGACTTACAGTTCCACATGGCTGACGAGGCTTCAGAATCATGGTGGGAGGCAAAAGGCACTTCTCACAGGGCAGCAGCAAGAGGAAATGAGAGGAAGAAAGAGGAAACCCCTGATAAACCCATCAGATCTCGTGAGACTTATTCACTGTCACGAGAATAGCACGAGAAAGACCAGCCCCCATGATTCAATTACCTCCCCCTAGGTCCCTCCCACAACACGTGGAAATTCTGGGGTATACAATTCAAGTTGAGATTTTAATGGGGACATAGCCAAACCATATCAGTGATCAACTGGAATAACAAATAAGATTATAAAAGTACTTTACAAATTACAATGCTCTGCACAAAAAATAGATGGTTCACAAAAATCTGCAGACATTTTTCTCACATTGTTTGGCTACCATAGCTTTGAGTCATCATATGTCATTCCTATCCACTCAATGTCAGATGATCAATTGGAATAGCAAATAAAATTACAAAAGTACTTTGCAAGTTACAAAACTCTGCACAAAAAATAGATGGTTTACAAAAATCTGCAGATACTTTTCTTACATTCTTTGGCTGCCATAACTTTCAGACATAAAATACTGTTTAAAAAAACAGTAAGGTTTGTTATTTGTTGCCACAACCTTCACATCTTAGGATTTTTTCCATCATAGGTACAGATTACTCCTGCCATTATCTTTTTAAGAAATAGGGAATTATAAAAGTATACTAATTATTTGAGCTCCACTATAAACAATGTCATCCAGAAAAAGATAAACTTTTCCAAACATCACTTAATCTGTTCAAATGTGTATGGAAATACTTGTTTGATTAAAATCTACCATATGAAGCTTGCAAATTTATGCTGTGAAAATATGGACATTTTGCCCATAATTATGCTATTTTCATTGTGTCAAACAAGTAGATTTGTGTTTCATAATTTGATTTATTTATCCCAAATGATTGATTACATTAAATATTTTCACTTTCAAGCAAATGTTTTGTTTCGTCTTCTTAATATTTATTTCTATGTCAACCTAGTGAAAGCTACCTCCTTAAATGGGAAGATACCACTCGTAATTTGATAATTACAACTGGTTTTTATCTAACCTGTTAACTGAGAAGTTTTACTGGGCCACTGCTACTCACAGCCCTTATGGTCCAGAAGCAGGAGTTAACTCTAATCCTGTAAGTCTTCCTGATCTCTGAACTTTATCCACTCCTTACAATCTTTGTTTGAAAACCAAACAATTCATACCAGAACTCATATCTTTTGTAATATCTTGCTAACGGCAGCCAATATTAGCCAACAATGGCTCTCATATTCTGGTTCTTCACAAGAATTCTCCTCCATCTTTAGATTCACTGAGCACATGACTGCCTTCAAAGTTACCAGAGGCAACAGCTGCCTTACAGCATCACAGAGCTTTTGTGCTCCTACTTTATTTTATTTCTTCTTCTTTGTTGATTCTCATTCAACTACTAAGCATAACCACACAATTTAGAATGTTATAGCAGACCCCCATTGTTAATTTTTTATTAGTTAGAATAATGTTAATAAACACATCTGAAATATCAGTGGCTTGATATAATGTAACCACAATTCTTGTGTGTGTGTAACAATCCAATTTGTAGGCATTCCAAATTAAAAGGAGGGACTTTTGATATGTACTCAGGATAATGGACGATGTCATATTTAATACATGAGCTAAGGTTACCCTGCACATTGACTTCTGGCCAAGAGAGGAAAAGAATGTTTGGAGAGGATAATCCTTCCTCTTAACTACCTTGGCCTAAAAGTAGCACACATCATTTTTCTTAGCTTTCCCCTGAAAAAACAAGACACAGGTACTGCCTAGATGCAAAGATTATTGAGAAATATAATCTCTGCATAGGTAGACAACACGAAGTAGTAACATTACATGACAGAAAGAGAACGAATATTGTCATTCGACAGCCAACCATTTCAGTCACACAAAAACCATCAGACATTTACTGCTCAAAGTTTATTAGCTCTTTTTTTACTGGTTATTGTTATGTTGCTTTCATTTAGTCTGGGAAACACCTATACTTGCATCCCTGTTTTCTAGGGTTGGCTTCCTCTAAGTCAATAATGATTTATTTATTTTTCATCACATTTGAAACATTTAGGAGCCTTAATGAATACTGATATCTGGATCTAATCATAATCTCTGGGTTAAAGGCTTAGGTACAGTACTTAGTAAAATCTTTCCTGGTGATTCTAATTGACTGCCAGAGTTGAGGACCTCTGCCTACCCTGTGTGGGAAGTCAGAATTTTGTAGTTATATACCTCCTGAGTGGACTATAGTTAATGAACAGTTGCCTCCTGTTCCTTTGCAGGCTTATATTCACTTTGCTCCTAAGTTTCCTGAAACCCCTTTTGCTTCTCTGTTGGCACCAGCAAAAAAAAGTGAATGTGGGGTCCACTAAAAAGAATTACAATTTGGTATTGGGTATGGGTGTGCAGGTGTAACGTGACATATCTTGGAGTTGGGTTGAAATCTTGCAAGTTGATTTCTAATATTTAAAGATTCTTTTGAAAAGATACAAATTAATGACAGAGAGATGAAAGCCAAAACTCTTTGTTACTTATGATCCAAAAGGGAGAAGGTTGACAGGCAAGAACAAACAGGAAGTTGCATCCAGGGACAGGGTGACAGCAAGCAGTAATTGCATGGTGGGTAGTTTATGTATGGGAGTTGGAATGGGGCAAGCTAGGTTTCTCAAGCTCCCTATTGGTTGGTGTATTAATCCATTCTTGTGCTGCTATAAAGAACTACCTGAGACTGAGTAATTTATAAAGGAAAGAAGTTTAATTGACTCACAGTTCCATAGGGTTGGGGAGGCCTCAGGAAACTTACAATCATGGCAAAAGGGGAAGCAAACGCATTTTTCTTCACAAGGCGGCAGGAAAGTGAAGTGCTGAGCAAAGGGGGAAAAGCCCCTTATGAAACCATCAGATCTCATGAAAACTCACTCACTATCATGAGAACAACAATGGAGTAACCACCCCCATGATTCAGTTACCTCCCACTGAGTCTCTCCCATGACATGTCATGTGGGGATTATGGGAACTACAATTCAAGAAAAGATTTGGGTGGAGACACAGTCAAACCATATCAACTGGCTAGTTTGAATAATTTTGTGGACTTCCAGGATTAGGGGCTTGCTTTCATTAGTGATGGCCCCAGGAACAATTAAATCAGGTACTTATGGACCTAGAGTGTAAGAGTCTGATAAGAGAAGTGGTTGGGGTGTGAATTTCTTCAGTTGCTTAAGAAGTAGAACCTACCAACCTCTAGCCAGAACGTCAAAACTGGGTCAAGGTAGAGAGTATGAAATGATGGTTCAGTAAGGTATAGGTAAAGGTTAGTGGTACGTGGTTGCAGTCAAATAGTTGTGATGGTCATGGTAGGAAACTTGGGGTGAGACGTCATGGTGGAAGGCTAGTGGGGAAAAATAAGAGAACGTGCTGGAGAGTGAGAGATACTCTCCCAAGGGAATCAAGGAATGGGTCAATATGAAGCAGTTGCTTCCTGAGGAAAGCAATAATCTCTATTATTTTTTAGGATGGCACAGATAGTATTAATAGTGCCTTCTACAAGATTTTTTAGGTTTAGAAATGTAAGGGTGAACTTGTGGTGTGTTGCTTCCATAATTGAAGACATAATGGGAAGGTGGGTATAGAGGGTCACAGGCTCGGGGTCTGTGACAGCCTTTATTTTCAAAAAAGAACAGTATGTGGGCAGCAATTGCTGCTCTAATGGTGTATAGCACAGGACCAAGAAGAACAGTTTCTTGTATCAGAAGTCCATGGGCAATGTAAGGCCATCATAAGTCGTCCAGAGACTCTGGGAGATTGCTAAAGCTTCCAAATTGAAGGAGTTTCTGAGGACATTAACAGGAGTGCCTGCTGGTTTTAATTTGGACAGATTCTAGAATGTTTTCTTGAGCCTTAAATGGCTTTCCATTTAAGATGGACTCATTTGTTAGTAGTAACATCAGTGAGATTTAATAAAATTTGTAAATGAGGAATCTGTTGCCTCGAGAATCCAAAAAAGACTAAGATATTGGATTTGCATGTCCTTAATAAGCATGTCAAATGAATCTCTTCAGGGGAAGATTTCATCACTGTAACATCCTACCTATGCTTCTGGAAAAGATGATGCATGTAAGGTATTGTCTGTGAAGACTGTGTGTGATGAAAAGCTATTGAGACATCCCCTGGGTAGCCCTGAGAAAGCGTGCTATGTTCCTTCTAAGGTGAAAGCAAACTGCAGCTGAGACACTGGTGTGAAATAGTCACTGTATAAAACATATTATCCAAACCTATAATGACGAGAAATTTACCAGTTATTGATTGAAGTTAGCAATTTTATTGATATTGGTTATTGGGTATGAATGCCTTAATGGATAGATCCACAGCATTTAGGTTACAGTAATCACTGTGAGGTGCCATTCATTCTTTCCAGGTTTAAGAAGAGGCCTAATCGGACTGTCAAATAGAAAAGCAGTGGCAAACTCGTTCATTAATTAGGTCTTACATAGAAGAAGTTATCATCTTCAAAGGTCAAGCCTCAACTTATTTTGGGCCATATTAACTGTTTTAATGGGGGATCTGTGAGGTCCCATTTTGTCAAACCAGTTTGTTAGTGTCAAATATTTAATTTTAATTTACTACACACTGTGTCAGAGTGTCTATGCCTCCTATGGAATATTTTAGATCCAGGAGTACTATAGCTGTGGGAAATTTAGGCAAAGCTATATAGTTAAAATAAAGCATACCTATTTTCCTCTATTTTATATTTAGTTATTTTCCCATGATATTAGGGGATACCATGCTTACACTTAGTATGATCCCATATATAACTGTCATTTGATTCCTACTATTGATTAAATCCATGAAGCTTTGCCAATTGGTGCATTTTAGCAAATGTTCAAGTTAATCCAGAATTTATGCTGTAGAGGCACAAAAAATAAGCAGTAACCTTTGTGTTTGTTATTAATGTATAAATTATTTTAATATATTTTGGATTCCCAGTTGGGTCATATTATAGATCTTTGTTTCAATTTAACTGCATAATAATTAAAAACATATAATTAAATTTGTTTGTTAATATTATATAGTTAAATATGTAATTAAAATGAAACAAAGGTCCATGACATATACTTGTATATGTGTATGTGCTTTTAATTCCCTCCCCCTCTATCCAAGATATGTTTTATTCTTTTTGTTTTATTATTATATTTTAAGTTCTAGGGTACATGTGCGCAGGTTTGTTACATATCTATACATATGCCATGTTGGTGTGCTGCACCCATTAACTTATCATTTACGTTAGGTATTTCTCTTAATGCTATCCCTCCTCCTTCCCCCATCCTAGGACAGGCCCCAGTGTGTGATGTTCCCCTTCCTGTGTCCAAGTTTTCTCATTGTTCAGTTCCCACCTATGAATGCTATGAGTGAGAACATGCGGTGTTTGGTTTTCTGTCCTTGTGATAGTTTGCTCAGAATGATGGTTTCCAGCTTCATCCATGTCCCTACAAAGGACATGAACTCATCCTTTTTTATGGCTGCATAGTATTTCATGGTGTATATGTGCCACATTTTCTTAATCCAGTCTATCATTGATGGACATTTGGGCTGGTTCCAGGTCTTTGCTATTGTGAATAGTGCCATAGTAAACACATGTGTGCAAGTGTCTTTATAGTAGCATGATTTATAATCCTTTGGGTATATACCCAGTAATGGGATGGCTGGGTCAAATGGTATTTCTAGTTCTAGATCCTTGAGGAATCAACACACTGTCTTCCACAATGGTTGAACTAGTTTACATACCCACAAGCAGTATAAAAGTGTTCCTATTGCTCCACATCCTCTCCAGCACCTGTTGTTTCCTGACTTATTAATTATCACCATTCTAACTGGTGTGAGACAATATTTCATTATGACTTTGATTTGAATTTCTCTGATGGCCAGTAATGTTGAGCACTTTTTCATGTGTTTGTTGGCTGCATTAATGTCTTCTTTTGAGAAGTGTCTGTTCATATCCTTCGCCCATTTTTTTATGGGGTTTTTTGATTTTTTCTTGTAAATTTGTTTAAGTTCTTTGTAGATTCTGGATATTAGCCCTTTGTCAGACGGGTAGATTGCAAAACTTTTCTCCCATTCTGTAGATTGCCTGTTTACTCTGAAGGTAGTTTCTCTTGCTCTGTAGAAGCTCTTTAGTTTAATTAGATTCCATTTGTCTGTTTTGCTTCCAGCGTTTTTATAGTTTTAGGTCTAACATTTACATCTTTAATCCATCTTGAATTAATTTTTGTATAAGGTGTAAGGAAGGGATGCAGTTTCAGCCTTCTACATATAGCCAGCCAGTTTTCCCAGCACCATTTATTAAATAGGGAATCCTTTCCCCATTTCTGGTTTTTGTCAGTTGTGTCAAAGATCAAATGGTTGTAAAGGTGTGGTGTTATTTCTGAGGCCTCTGTTCTGTTCCATTGGTCTATATCTCTGTTTTGGTACCAGTACCATGCTGGTTTGGTTACTGTAGACTTGTAGTATAGTTTGAAGTCAGGTTATGTGATGCCTCCAGCTTTGTTCTTTTTGCTTAGGATTGTCTTGGCAATGGAGGCTCTTTTTTGGTTCTGCATGAACTTTAAAGAAGTTTTTTCCAATTCTGTGAAGAAAGTCATTGGTAGCTTAATAGGAATGGCATTGAATCTATAAATTATCTTGGGCAGTATGGCCATTTTCAGAATATTGATTCTTCCTATCCATGAGCATGGAATGCTTCCATTTGTTTGTGTCCTCTTTTATTTTCTTGAGCAGTGGTTTGTAGTTCTCCTTGAAGAGGTCCTTCACATCCCTTGTAAGTTGGATTCCTAGGTATTTTATTCTCTTTGAAGCAATTGTGAATGGGAGTTCACTCATGATTTGGCTCTCTGTTTGTCTATTATTGGTGTATAGGAATGCTTGTGATTTTGGCACATTGATTTTGTATCCTGAGAGTTGCTGAAGTTGCTTATCAGCTTAAGGAGAGTTTGTGTTGAGATGATGGGGTTTTCTAAATATACAATCATGTCATCTATAAACAGGGATAATTTGACTTCCTCCTTTCCTAATCAAATACCCTTTATTTCTTTCTCCTGCCTGATTGTCCTGACAAGAACTTCCAACACTGTGTTGAATAGGAGGGTGAGGGAGGGCATCTTGTTCCAGTTTTCAAAGGGAGTGCTTCCAGTTTTTGTCCATTCAGTATGATATTGGCTGTGGGTTTGTCATAAATAGCTCTTATTATTTTGAGATACATCCCATCAATGCCTAGTTTATTGAGAAATTTTAGCATGAAAAGGCTGTTGAATTTTGTCGAAGGCCTGTTCTGCATCTATTGAGATAATCATGTGGTTTTTGTCTTTGGTGCTGTTTATGTGATGGCTTATGTTTATTGATTTGCGTATGTTGAACCAGCCTTGCATCCCAGGGATGAAGCCAACTTGATCGTGGTGGATAAGTTTTTTGATGTGCTGCTGGATTCGATTTGCCAATATTTTATTGAGGATTTTTGCATCGATGTTCATCAGGTATACTGGTCTAAAATTCTCTTTTTTTATTGTGTCTCTGCCAGGCTTTGGTATCAGGATGATGCTGGCCTCCTAAAATGAGTTAGGGAGGATTCTCTCTTTTTCTATTGATTGGAATATTTTCAGATGGAATGGTACCAGCTCCTCCTTGCACCTCTGGCAGAATTCAGATGTGAATCCGTGTGGTCCTGAACTTTTTTTAGTTGGTAGGCTATTAATTATTGCCTCAATTTCAGAGCCTGTTATTGGTCTATTCAGGGATTCAACTGCTTCCTAGTTTAGTCCTGGGAGAATGTAGTGTCCGGGAATTCATCCATTTCTTCTAGATTTTCTAGTTTATTTGCATAGAGTTGTTTATAGTATTCTCTGATGGTAGTTTGTATTTCTGTGGGATAGGTAGTGATATCCCCTTTATCATTTTTTCATTGCATCTATTTGATTCTTCTCTCTTTTCTTCTTTATTAGTCTTGCTAGTGGGCTATGTATTTTGTTGATCTTTTCAGAAAACCAGCCCCTAGATTCATTGATTTTTAGAAGGGTTTTTTGTGTTTCTATCTCCTTCAGTTCTGCTCTGATCTTGGTTATTTCTTGCCTTCTGCTAGCTTTTGAATGTGCTTGCTCTTGCTTCCCTAGTTCTTTTAATTGTGATGTTATGGTGTAAATTTTAGATCTTTCCTGCTGTCTCTTGTGGGCATTTAGTGCTATAAATTTTCCTCTACACACTGCTTATAATGTGTCCCAGAGATTCTGATATGTTGTGTCTTTGTTCTCATTGGTTTCAAAGAACATCTTTAATTCTGCCTTCATTTCATTATTTACCCAGTAGTCAGTCCTTCAGGAGCAGGTTGTTCAGTTTCCATGTAGTTGTGTGATTTTGAGTGAGTTTCTTAATTCTGAGTTCTAATTTCATTGCACTGTGATGTGAGAGACAGTCTTTTGTGATTTCTGTTCTTTTGCATTTGCTGAGGAGTGCTTTACTTCCAACTACATGGTCAATTTTGGAATAAGTGTGATGTGGTGCTGAAAAGAATGTATATTCTGTTGATTTTGGGTGGAGAATTCTGTAGATGTCTGTTAGGTCTGCTTGGTGCAGAGCTGAGTTCAAGTCCTGGATATCCTTTTTAACCTTCTGTCTTGTTGATCTGTCTAATATTGACAGTGGAGTGTTAAATTATCCCATTATTGTTGTGTGGGAGTCTAAGTCTCTTTGTAGGCCTCTAAGGACTTGCTTTATGTATCCGGGTGTTCCTGTATTGGGTGCATGTATATTTAGGATAGTTAATTTTCTTGTTGAATTGATCCCTTTACCATAATGTAATGGCCTTTTTTGTCTCTTTTGATCATTGTTGGTTTAAAGTCTGTTTTATCAGAGACTAGGATTGCAACCCCTCCTTTTTATGTTTTCCATTTGCTTGGTAAATCAAAAATATTTTGCTTGGTAAATTTAAAAATATTTTATTGCTAAGAAATGCTAACAATCATCTGACTCTTCAGTGAGTCACAGTATTTTTGAAGGTTAAGAGTCTCACCTCAGTATTAATAGTTGCTAATTGATCAGGGCGGTTCTTGGTGAAGTCTGGGGGAGGGGGCATGGCAATTTCTTCAAATAAGACAGCAACGAAGTTTGCTGCATCGATTGACTCTTCCTTTCACAAAATATTTCTCTGTAGCACATGATACTGTTTGATAGCATTTTACCCACACTACGAAGCTTTCAAACTTAGAGTTAATTCTCTCAAATCCTGCCCTCCTTTACTAAGTTTATGTAATAATATGTTAAATCCTTTGTTGTCATTTCAAAAATGTTCACAGCATCTTCTCCAGGAGTAGATTCCATTTCAATAGATTCCATTTTCTTTCTTCATTCATAATAAGCTACTCCTCATCTGTTCAAAATTTGTCATGCACTTGCAATAATTTAGTCATATTTTCAAGCTCCACTTTTAATGTTAATTCTCTCGCTATTTCCTCCACATTTACACTTACTTTCTTCATGAAGTCCTGAACCCCTAAAAGTTATCCATTAATGTTGGAAGCAACTTTCAAGCTCCAGTTAATGTTAATATTTTGGCCCTTTCCCATGAATCACAAATGTTCTTAACGGCATATAGAGTGGTGAATCCTTTCCAGAAGATTTTCAATTTACTTTGTCTAGATTTATCAGTGAAATTACTCTGTATAGCAGCTATAGACTTATACAATATATTTCTTAAATAATAAGACTTGAAAGTCAAAATTAATCCTTGATCCATGGACTGCAGAGTGGAGTTGCTTTTAGAAGACATGAAAACAACATTAATCTCCTTGTATATCTCATCAGAGCTCTTGAGTAACTAGGTACATTGTCAATACTGTACATTGAGCAGTAATATTCAGAAAGGAGTACTCTTTCCTGATCAGTAAGCCCTGACAGTGAGCTAAAATATTCAGTAAACCATGCTGTAAACAGTTGTGCTATCATTCAGGCTTTGTTGTTCCATTTACAGAGAACAGGCAAAGTGGATTTAGCACAATTCTTAAGGGCCCTAGGAATTTCTAAATGGTAACTATAATGGAATTTCTAAATGGTGAATAACTATTGGCTTCAACTTAAAGTCTCCAGTCACATTAGCTCCTAACAAGGAAGTCATCCTGTCCTTTGAAGATTTGAAGTCAGGCAGTAAAATCTCCTCTTTAGCTATAATAATCCAAGATGACAATTTCTTCCAATATAAAACTTTTTTGTCTACAACGAAAATCTGTTTTTCAGTGTAGCCCCCTTCATCCATGATCTCAGCTAAACCTTCTGGATAACTTGTTGCAGCTTCTGCATCAGCACTTGTTGCTTCACCTTGCACTTTCATGTTACGGTGATGGCTGCTTTTCCTAAAGCTCATGAAGCAACATTTGCTAGCCTCAAACTTTTCTTTGGCAGCTTCCTCATCTCTCTCAGCCTTCAGAGAATTGAAGAGAGTTATAATCTTAGTCTAGCTGAGGATTTGGCTTGAATGAAACTTGTGGCTAGTTTGATCTTCTAAACAGACCACTATAACTTTCTCCATAACAGCAATAAGACTGTTTTGTTTTCTTATTATTTGTGTGCTCACGTAATCCATAACATAAACAGAACCAATGACAAAAATGACATGATTATCTCCACAGATGCAGAAAAGGCCTTCAGTAAAATTCAACACCCCTTCTGCTGGGGTCTGACCCTCAGACTCAGGCTGCACAATGGATGAATAATGTACTCAGACACCGATATTCAGTGAAAGAGTGGGCCAGGAGGCCAGGCCACACACGGAAAGAGTTGTGGCAGTGGCGCGCCAACTAGCTGACCTTGCTGGCATTTATTTAGCACAGATTTAATGACAAAGGCCTTGAGTCAACACACCTGTGGGTAATTAATCTGGTTACCCTACCTGGAGAGAACAGTCTTAGGAATGATCAAAGGCCAATCTTAGGACCACATGAGTAAACAAGCTCTTTAGATAACCTCCCTTACATTCCTTTGTACCTACTCTAAGCTATTATTAACTCAAGGTAAGAGGAAACTAGGTTGCTTTCAGTCAAAACCCTATCCTGAGGTTTTTGCAAACCAAGACTTGAAAACTAAATAACAAATTTGTTGGCTAAAACATCCTTAATTCTCTTAAGTTTATCAAAAGTGTATTCAAATAGGAAGAAAGGAAGTCAAAGTGTCTGTTTACAGATGACATGATTGTATATTTAGAAAACCCCATCATCTCAGCCCAAAATCTCCTGAAGCTGATAAGCAATTTCAGCAAACTCACAGGATACAAAATCAATGTGCAAAAATCACAAGCGTTTCTATACAGCAATAATAGACAGAGTCAAATTATGAGTGAACTCTCATTCACAATTGCTATAAAGAGAATAATATACTGAGGAATACAACTTACAAGGGATGTGAAGGACTTCTTTAAGGACAACTAAAAACAACAGCTGAAGGAAATAAGAGAGGACACATGCAAATGGGAAAACATTCTATGCTCATGGATAAGAAAAATAAATATCATTCAAATGGCCATACTGCCCAAAGTAATTTATAGATTCAATGCTATTCCCATCAAGCTATCATTGACTTTCTTTGCAGAATTAGAAAAAAATACTTTAAATACATATGGAACCAAAAAAGAGCCTCCATAGCCACGATAATCCTAAGCAAAAAAAGCAAAGCTGGAAGAATCACGCTACTTGACTTAAAACTATACTACAAGGCTACAGTAACCAAAACAGCATGGTACTGGAACCAAAACAGAAATATAGACCAATGGAACAGAACAGAGGCCTCAGAAATGACACCACTATCTACAACCATCTGACCTTTGACAAACCTGACAAAAACAAACAATGGGGAAAGGATTCCCTATTTAATAAATGGTGTTGGGAAAACTGGCTAGTCATATGCAGAAAACTTAAAATGGACCCCTTCCTTATACCTTATACAAAAATTAACTCAAGATGGATTAAAGACTTAAACATAAGGCCTAAAACCATAAAAACCCTAGAAGAAAACCTAGGCAATACCACTCAGGACATAGACATGGGCAAAAACTTCATGACTAAAACACCAAAAGCAATGGCAACAAAAGCCAAAATTGACAAATGGGATTTAATTAAACTAAAGAGATTCTGCACAGCAAAATAAACTATCATCAGAGTGAAGAGGCAATCTACAGAATGGGAGAAAATTTTTGCAATCTATCCATGTGCCAAAGGCTAATATCCAGAATCTATAAGTAACTATAACAAATTTACAAGAAAAAACAAACAACCCCATCAAAAAGTGGGGGAAGGATATGATCAGACACTTCTCAAAAGAAGACATTTATGCACCCAACAACCATATTAGAAAACGGTCATAATCACTGGTCATTAGAGAAATGCAAATCAAAACGACAATGAGATACCATCTCACGCCAGTTAAAATGGCGATCAATAAAAAGTCAGGAAACAATAGATGCTGGAGAGGATGTGGAGAAATAAGAATGCTTTTACACTGTCGGTGGGAGTGTAAATTAGTTCAACCATTGTGGAAGACAGTGTGGTGATTCCTCAAGGATCTAGAACCACAAATACCATTTGACCCAGCAATCCCATTACTGGGTATACACCCAAAGGATTATAAATCATTTTACTATAGAGACACATGCACATGTATGTTTATTGCAGCACTATTTACAATAGCAAAGACTTGAAACCAACCCAAATGCCCATCAGTGATAGACTTGATAAAGAAAATGTGGCACATATACACCATGGAATACTATGTAGTCAAAAAAATGATGAGTTCAAGTCCTTTGCAGGGGACACGGATGAAGCTGGAAACCATCATTCTCAGCAAACTAACACAGAAACAGAAAACCAAACAGTGCATGTTATCGCTCATAAGTGAGAGTTAAACAATGAGAACATATGGTCACAAGGTGGGGAACATCACACACCTGGGCCTGTTGGGAGGTCAGGGGCAAGGGGAGGAATAGCATTAGGAAAAATACCCAATGTAGATGACAGGATGATGGGTGCAGCAAACCACCATGGCACACATATACTTATGTAACAAATCCACACATTCTGCATATGTATCCCAGAACTTAAAGTATAACAATAATAATAATAAAAAGGTAGCACTTTTATTTCCTTTAACACATTTTTCTTTGCATTCACAATTTGCTAACTGATTCATTCAAGAAGCGTAGCTTTCGCTAGTCTTTGCTTTCAACATGTCTTCTTCACTAAGTTTAATCATTTCTAGATTTTGGTTTAAAGTTAGAGACTTATAACTCTTCCTTTCACTTGCACAATTAAAGCCCATTGAGGGTTATTAATTAGCTTAATTTAGCATTATTTTGTTTTAGGAAATAGGGAGTCTCAAAGAGATGAAAGGGGATTGGGGAAAAGCCAATCCGTGGTGCAGTCAGAACACACTTATTTATTGATTAAGTTCACCATCTTATATGAGTATCTTATAAGTTCATGGTGCCCCAAAACAATTGCAATGATAACATCAAAGATCACCTATCCCACTTCACCATTACAAATATAATAATAATAAAAGAGCTTGAAATATGGAGAGAATTACCAAAATGTGACACAAAGACACAAAGTGAGCACATGCTACTGGAAGAGTAGCATCGACAGACTTGCTAGTTGTAGGGTTGCCACAGATCTTCAATTTGTAAAATCTACAATATCTGCGAAGTGAAATAAAGTGAGGTTCAATAAAATCAGGTATGGTTGTATTTATTTCAGACAGAACATACTTAAGAACAGTAAAATTTATCACTGAGAAAGTGTCATTACATAATGATGAATGGTTCAATTATCCAAAAAGATATAACCATCTTTAACATGTGTCTTTGCTTTCTTTGCACTGACATAATGAAATATCACAGACTGGGTAATTTATAATGAACAAAAATGTATTAACTCACAGATATGGAGGCTAGAAAGACCAATATCAAGGTGCTGGCATCTGCTAAGGGCCTTCTTGCTACAACATCACATGGTGGAAGGTAGCATGACAAAGAGAGGGCCAAATATGTTATTTTATTATGACATTTATCCCATCCTTGAGAGCAGAGTTCTCATAATCTAATCACTTCTTCACAAAATGACAATTGAATTTTAACACGATATTTGAAGGAGGCAAACATTCAAACCATACCATTATGTATGCACTTAAAAATGAGAGTGTCAAAATGCATGAGGCAAAAATCTGATAGAACACGGAAAACCAGACAAATCTACTATTATATTTGGAAACCTCAGCATGCCTCTTTCAGTAATTGATAAGTCAAGCAGGCAGAAAATCGATAAGGATATACTTGACCTAAACAAAATTATCTGTTAAATTGATGTACTGGCTTTTGTAGAATATTCCATGCAACTACAGCAAAACAAACATTTCTCTCAACATTTCATGATACATTCACCAAGAAAGAGCACATTCTATGTCTTAAGAGACACCTAAATATTTTTTTCTAAATAGAAATTATACAAAGTATGTTTTCAGACTCTACAATGGAATTAAACTAGAAATTAGTAACAGAAAGATTGCTGGCAGGAAAAATCCTAAAATACATGATGATTAGATAGCACACTATAAAATAACACATGGAGCAAAAAAGTCAGAAGATAAATTTTTAAAATTTATAAAATAAATAGAAAATAAAATAAAATAAAATTTTCGAGATGCAGGAAAAGCAATTGTCAGACAGTTTATAACAGTAAATGCATATGTTATTAAGAAAGAAAAATCTAAAATCAATAATCTAAACTTCTAATTTGAAAACTATGTAAAGAAAAACAATTTAAACTAAAGTAAGCATAAATAAAAAGAAATAATGAAAT